>NC_143585.1:117712170-118057784 GCF_048544385.1 Mastigoproctus giganteus
CCCATGCTCATAGAACCATTGCATTGCAAAGATTTGTCTTCAGAAGGGTTGGACACTGAAAGAAATTTCAGTGGACCCACACACATGTACCACTTATTAAAGTAGAAGGTATCATAATTTGTGAAATGAATAAGTGAATTTTTGGGAAGTGTCAAGGATAAAGTTTGCATAAAGTTCACCTATTCATGATACATTAGTGTATATGCAATAAAAGCTGGGCCTGGGGGATGTGTACATAATGTTGAACATTTTAGAATTTCCATACACATTATAAGGTATACCCAGTGCCTTTACATTGCATATCCTCACCGGTATCCTTTACATATTCTTCATGGTCTCCCTCCAGTCATAGCTGGCAGAGCAAAGGCATAAAGAGTATTCATAAGCTAATCAAGATGTCTCCTGGAACATTACAATTTGGTTCAGTGAAGTAGATTGTCTAGGCCGCCGTAGCCTAGTGGTCAGGCGCGCGGGTGCATAAGTACACGTGCCTTGAGTGACCTGGGTTCAAGCCCGTGACTGCTGAATACGGTACTGTTTCTTGTATTCTGTCTATCTTGTGAACTCCTCTGACCATTTGGTCGTCCCGGAGTATAAACAGAAAATTTATTTATTTAGTAGCCAGCTCGTGACTATGTATCCTAAGAATGTAAGGAATGTTGGATCTTACCATGATGCTCGTTATACCTTCAAGTAACATACCACATGGTAGAAGAGATAAAGAAAGGCCAAAGTTTTACTATGATACCAAACATGGTTTTAGCCATATACAGTGGCAGACAAAAAAACTGCATCACCTTAAAAAAAGAGTAACATTTGTAGTGAAACATATAAGATATTGTTTGATTGTAGTCATTTTGTTTGTCGCAAAGCATCAGATAACGTTTCTATTGCATCAGCTGTTTCTATAAATACAGCATTGGAAGGGTATACATCAGGGGCGGGCAACAGCCGGCCCGCGACGATGTTGAATCCGGCCCCCTCGGTAAATGCGTAAATATAGAAAATCCATACCTGACTACACTCGTCGTAAACGTTCGGCTTAATTCGGTTCAATCGGGAATCGCGGCCAGTACAACAGTAACTAAGTGATTCTACGCAGCGTCAAAGAGTTATTTCCTAATTATTATTGTAGCATCGATCGAATGAAGTTCCTTTGGGTTTGACTTCTTATTGAAAAAAATAATATTGGTGCGAGATATTTTATGTTTTATGCCTTTTCTAATTATTACAATTTTTAATTTAATATAATTTATAGCCCATAAAATGAGCCAATTAAAAAAAAAAAAGAAAAATTGATGCCGAATGCCGCATTTTCAATGATAATTGGACGTTCAGATATTTTTTTAAAAATACATTAATAATTTGCTAATTCAAGTAATATAACATTTTTTAGGTTCTGATTTTTTTTTATTAAATCGTTCAACCTATTCCGGCACGCATCATGATGCGAAAATTTCATTCGGCCCGCATCATGATACGAAAATTTCATTCAGCCCGCTGACGAAAAAAGTTGCCCACCCCTGGTATACATGCTTATTAGTATCCTGTTTTGCAGAGGTGTAAGCATGACTCCATGTGTTCAGTTGACACTAAGAAAAAAAAGTGTTACTTGTCCCAGGAAGGGCATGCTATCGCTGATAAAATAGGCTGCCACCAGTCAGCAGTATCCCGGGTGCTGAAATTAAAGTGTGAAACCGGTGATGTGAAGAGAAGACCTGGATCAGACCATAAGAGAGTGACTACACCTTCCCAAGATCGATATTTGAAATGGCTATGCCTTTGTAATCGCCATGCTAGTGCTCCTGATCGAAAACTGTATTTTGACATCGCCTCTGGTGTTGAAATAAGTGCACGAACTTGTCTAAACCCGCTAATAAAGTCAATGCAGACTTGCATTTAAAAATTCTAATTTTTAAATGAGCCAGATGAAAATGTTACCGCGAAGGAGATAACAGTAAAAGAACTAGATGAAATCTTTCGTAATACAGAGAACCTCAAGCAAAAGGTTTGAGGTTCTTTGCAATATTTATTTTGCCAGGGTCCAGAGAAGATTGTTGTCGGCTATCGGAAATTGATTGATGAAAAGGGAAAGTCAACACTCTTCAAATGACTCTGTTCAAATATTTCCGTAAAAAATTGTTTCTTCGTTGGGTTGTGTGGCGCCTCCGTAGCAGTGCGTAGTGCACTCTTCTTGATTAGACCGGGGTTCGAGCCCACGACCACCAAATATGGAGGATGCAGAAAGGTCAGGGAATGACCACCGCATATTCCCGCAGCAATATGGCCTTAGTTGCTAATGCTCCAAAAAAAAAAAACCTTCATTGTGTATTTTATGTCAGAGGTTTCCAAACTTTCTCGGTTCATGGTGCCCTTAGCATCTCAGTAATTTTTTCACAGCACACCTAGACCAAAAGAAATACCTAACAGTTCTGTTTATTAAGTTGTTAGTCCAAACAACTCAATAAGAAATGTTGAAACAGTGAACTACCTCGAGCTGGTAGTTTTGCACAGTGTCCGACAGATGTTGATTATTGCTGTTTCCCTTGAAATTTTAAAATATTCCGCCGCACACAGTTTGGGAACCGCTGTTTTATGCAATAAACATTAAATTCCATAATTATTTTCATTATCTTTTACATTGTATACAGTTAAAAAGTTATTTAAAAGGTGTTTTTAAAATTCTTTATGGACATTCCTGAAGGTCAAGGACCAATTATAATTTTTCCTATTGATTATTATATTCAATTAACGCGTTTCCGCTTTGCACAATGCGCTTGTGGGACGAATTAATTGCATTAATTGAGGTTAGTCTGTATATACTGATGCTTGTCTTGATCAAGATGACAAGCATCAGTTCATATCATATAAATCATTGTACTAATAGCCAAATTTCGTGAACAAGTTTCATGAACTTGCTTCTTAGGATAGAGTTTTACTAGTTTAAAACTGTGATGAATGCTTATAGTTTACTATATTTACTATAAGCATTCATTACAGTTTTCTTCAGTTGACTATGTGCCTCCTCCCCAAAATGTTTTATTCATTAAGAACAGGGAAGAATATAATACAACATGCTCTAAATTCTCTTGTTAATAAAAACATTGAGGTTAAGGTTATTGCAGTGTTCTATATGTAGCTATTTGCATAAATAGCATTATTATACGTGTATTATTATTATACATTGTGAATCCTTCCCCTACGACATAATATGTTGCTGTCCCATGAATAAACCTCAAGTAGCACTTTCCAGAAGGGAAATATACTGTGATTTATTCTGGTGCTGTCTAGATGCTACAATCTAGACAGTACCAATTTAGATATTGTCTCATTGGTAAGTGGCTTGACACTCTTGGAATAAAAGCTGACATCCCAGCTGTGGGATGTCAAAGTGTGTTGGAGGTTATAATTCGTTGTAATTTAGAGCAAAGGATACCTACAAGTACCTGTCCACCAATGAGAAGACAATTTCCAAATCAGTGCCAAATGTGTTGTGGGAGACTGAGAATAAATAACAGAATACTTCCTTTATGGGAAGTCCTACTTATTCAAGGTGCATTGAGCATCAAACTTGCAAAGGGATTTGAAATATTAGATGTAATTTTTATGCAAATGCAAATATTGATGCAATTTTTATGCAAATGGCTATTTACAAAATCATGCTTTTAGCACTGACTGTATGTATATTGGCTATAACGTTTAGCATTAGTAGAGGCATTTGATGCAAGAAAGCAAGCTATTGCAGCATCAGACAAAAAAAAAAATAAAGTAAAATAAATAAATAAAAAATAACCACTTCCACATCACCCCTGTGTTCATTCGAAATACCTGTCCAGCTGAGCCTTAAACTTATTTAGGCTATCAACTTCCACGACATGGGATGGAAGTCTGTTCCACCTACCAACCACCCGTGGCTAAAGGCAAATTTCCGCACATCTATCCTACATCTGTCTTTGCTCAGTTTGAATTTATGCCCTCTCAGGTGATTATTCAGAGCAAGGGGAAGAATCCCATCAGCACTGAGCATGCTCAAACCATTCAAGGCTTTGTACACCTCTATCAGATCACCTCGCTGGTGCCTAGTCTCCAGACACTGTAATTCACAAAACTTAAGCTCTTTCTTCGTAAGAGCACCCATTTGTTCCATTCACTAATCTTGTTGCCCTTCTCTGTATCCGTTCCAGCAGCTCTACATCCTTCTTGAAATGAGGCCTCCAGGTGTGGCCTGACCATTGCTTTATACAAGTGAATAATCACCTCCTTATCCCTGCTACCAGGTCCCTTTCATTCTCTACCCCCAGGTACCTTTCATTCTCTACCACTGTCAGTGTAGTACCACAGAGTTGATTCGTTGCTCTGGGGTTGCTGTTTCCTATATGTAGTACTTTACATTTGTCAATGTTAAACTTCATTTGCCATCTGCTCAACCTTTCCAGATCCTGTTGCAGCAGCATAGTGTCAGTAGTGTCCTTGACAACCCTGCCAACCTTCGTATCGTCTGCAAACTTGGACATTAAGCTTGATATACCATCATCAATATCATTTATAAATACAGAAAACAATAATGGACCCAATACTGAACCCTGAGGGACTCCACTAATAACATTAGTTCACGATGAGCAGTGTCCATTGATTACCACTCTCTGTCTTTTCCCCCTCAACCACCCCTTTATCCATAGCAGCAATTTGCCTCCAATGCCACACTGCTCCAATTTGTGCAGAGTCTTCCATGTGCAACAGTATCAAAAGCCTTTCTAAGATTCAAGTATATAATATCAAAGTTATTCCTTGCATCCAGTTCTTTTGTGACTGCATCATAGTATCCAATCAAATTGGTCAGGCAAGACTTCCTCTTAACAAAACCATGCTGTGTCCGAGCTATAACTGAAGTCTTGTCTAGATGATCCAGCAGTGCTTCTTTAACCAGTGCCTCCATTAATTTTCCGGGAACAGAAGTTAAACTCACAGGTCTATAATTACTTGTGTCAGCCTTTGATCCTCCTTTGTGAATTGAGGTCACATTTGCACATTTCCAGTCTATGGGTACCTCCCCTGAGTCCAAGGAAGCTCTCATAATTATGGCTAAGGGTTTGCTTACTTCCTTTGCTGCCTCCTTTAATATAACCGTATAGATCCCATCCACCCCAGGTGCCTTTCTTGTGTTTATCTTCAACAATTTCTCCTCCACTTCACTCTCAGTTATTTCAAGATTCTCTAGCTTACTGCCAGAGTTGAACACACCTCTGGCATTCCCCTCGCCGAATAACTCCTCATGTGTGAATGTCGATGCAAAATATTCATTTAGTTTGTTAGCTACCTGAGCAGCATCATCAACAGTTGACCCATCGATATCCAGTGGACTAATCTGATTCATCCCCTTCCTTCTAGAGTTTACATAAGTAAAGAACTCTTTGCTGTTTTTCTTTGCATCTCTTACCAAAGATTTCTCGTAATCTGCCTTCGCCTCCCTAACCTCCTTTGTAACTTGGTTACAGATCAACTTGTATCTATCATAGGCTTCTGTGTCACGTGTTAATTTGTATGTATCCCATGCATTTTTCTTCTCTGCCATATGCCTCATTAGTTCATCTGACCTCCATTTAGGCCTAAACCTTGAAAAATATTTCTTAGTTGGTATGTAAAGCCTAGTAGCTTCCAAGATAAGTTCTTTGAATGCTTCCCATTTTGAATTTGCTGTTGGTAACATCATCAGTTGATCCCACTGTATAGAATTTAAATACTGTCTCAGTCCATCGTAGTCGCCTTTACGAAAGCAATACCCCTTCCCTTTACCCCTAATGGTAGTTACCTCTTTGAGTAAATCCCACTTCAGAACACTGTGATCACTGCCACCTAGTGGTTCATTTATCTGCAGATTCTTAATGCATGAAGAATCACTACTGATAATCAAATCAAGAGTATTACTCCCTCTAGTTGCCTTCCGAACATACTGATGTATAAAACAATCATCCAATAAATCCACAAAGGCCTTGCTAGTGTGTGAGTGACCAGCCCCCAAATTCCAGTCAATATCTGGGAAATTAAAATCTCCCATTATAAGACTCTCTGATTTACTGGCCCACTCTATTTCTCTGTACAGTTTCTTATTATACTCATCAGAGTCATTAGGCCTATAGCACACTCCTACTCTCAATTTTGATCTCCCAAAGCTTATGTCACACCAAACTGACTCGACACTGCACTGTCCAGCGATGTCGACTGGCTTCACTTCCTTGGATTTTATGTGTTTCTTAACTAATAGCATGACCCCTCCTCCCTTCCTATCCTGTCTATCCTTTCTGTAGACATTGTAATCCCCAAATTCCAGTTCTGCATTCCTTACATCTGTGTAACACCACGTCTCTGAAATCCCAACAATATCTGCCTTTGATGTTTTGAGCAATACCTCAAATTTATTTATTAAACTCCTAGCGTTGGTGTACACGCAAGTATAAATGCACCTGCTCTTCCTCTTAGCCATCCTAACACAACCCATGTGTTTACTTGTACCCCCATGATTCCCAGTAGTCTCTGAAATATCCTGCATCTTATTTTCCAGGCTGCTGTTCATTCCAATAGAAGCAGTGCAAGAATCACTTTCTCCTCTGCCAGTGGCTACTGTTAATCTATTAGTCCTTGTATCCCCCCAATCTAGCAGTTTTCCGACTCACCTAACACTGCCTCGATAGCATCAGCAAACATTGTTGCACCCTTTCTATTTAAGTGTATCCCATCCCTGTAGAAGCAGTCTCTCCTGTTAACAAGTACAGACCAGGCTGAAAAAAATTCTACCCCTTGAGCCCTGCACAATCTTTCCAGGGCTGAATTGATCGACAGGGCTCTCATCATATACTCCCTCCTATCGTGTCTGGGCAGAATTGCAGACACTTTCAAATTCAACCCTAATTCACGGCTTTTTTTCATCAATGACCTGTACTTGTTAAGTAATTCCGCCGGTCTCCTACTCTTAATATCATTAGTGCCAACGTGTACAACTGTATCACCTTTTGTGCCCTTAAAAGATGATATCCGCTCTACAACGTCATCAACCTTTGCCCCTGGCAGACATACCCTGGTCCTGTTCCACCTATCCTTTTTACAAAGCATGTTTCCCGTTTCCCTGACAATAGAGTCGCCATCAACTACCAGTTCCTTGGGGACCAGCGCATTCTGTCTTGGGGGTTGCCGCTGTGTTGCGCGATGACCAAGTGCAAGCTCTGATATTGGTGTGGGCAGCTGAGAGCTTGATGTGCCCCTCACTTGTAATCCTTTGAAGGCATCCACCCTGTCATTCAAGCTCTCATATAGGCCCATAACAATGCTGAGTTGTCGCCTGATTTCCTTACACTCCTTGCATCGCGCACATACAAAAACATCCCCCATGGCAGTATCGTGTCCCATACCTGACTGCTCCGCAATCATCAAGCAAATAGTGCATCTTAAAAGGCTGTGATTGAGAGGGAAACTGCCCCCCCCCTCACTTCTTCCCTGAGCCACAGCATTCCCATTAGCTTGAGCCTTTTGCTCTGCTGCTCTGGTTTGAGTCATGATTTCGATTTACTTTCAGTAAAATTTCAATATCAGTACAAAATTTAAATACTAAACTTGTATCCCAACACAGTTATAACGCTATATTTATGTTTCAGTAACGAGTGTTATCTATGAAATATTTGTTTCAGTAACGAGTGTTATCTACGAAATATTTGTTTCAGTAACGAGTGTTATCCACGAAATATTTATTTCAATAACGAGTGTTATCTACGAAATCCCTTTATATAACTTCCGTATCAAGTTATGTATTAATTATTTATTTTTACTAATTATTTATGTTACGTAACCTAAGTGGTTATATGTATAGTTAAAAGTACAATTTAATTGCCAATGAAGTTCGACAAGATTAATAGATTTTACTGATTAATTTTCGCGTAACAATGGTGGCTATTTACGAACGGTAAACACATGGATTTGATACCCTTTCCGATACTAAGTACAGTAAACCCTCGCTATTCGCGGGGGTTACGTTCCTGAGAAATGTCGCGAATACCGAAAACGCGAATACTGAGTTATGGCTCCCATTCCAAAGTATGAAATATATAAGAAAAACTAGTCTAAAATTTTGTCTATGTATGTATTATATGTACCTTCATAATGACTATGTACATAGACAGTACATAGTGAAATGCAAGCATAAGGCATCGAAATGAAAATAAGAAACAATTTAATATTAAATGTAATATTTATTAGAAATTTCAAACAAATCTTTCAAACCAGCGCCTTTGCTAGCAAAAAAACTTATCCCGCCAGTGCTATCACCAGTTTCGCTAAAGTGTTGATAAAGGAGTTTTGCCTTTTCATGAATGATGAGTGAACTTAACGGAATTTTATTTCGAGTTCGGTCTTCTATCCACAGATTTAAAGCCTTTTCCATTTTTTCTAATTTAATATCACGAGTTACGGAGCAAATTTTTGAAGCAGTTAGCGCATTTTCACGGACACCATGGCGGATTTTTTCTTCCAATTTTTTGATGGATCGTACCGTTGACTCATTGATTTTATAATGTTTTGCCACTGAGGAGACACTTTCACCATTAGAAATTTTGTCTAATAACCCAATTTTATTCGCTAATGTCATCACCTTTGATATTTTCACATTTCCCGTGTTATTCGTAGCCATATTTTTGTACGGGTTAGAAAGAACTTGTACACAATAAAGTCACTTTCTTCCGTTAACACACTCGAAAAAGTCTGTTTTAAACTACAAAACGGTAGATTCATCACTTTTGTAAGCATATCAATTTATAAATTTATAAGCGTATAAATTAAAAGCAAACAACGAAACCTTCCATGACAAGTGCATAACACATACTGTACAAGGATTAGCGAGAAACATCCACGCTCGCGATTTTGTCATCCCTCTCCCCCCACCCACTGAGCGCTGTTTTGACAGGGAAAGATAATTTTAGCCACATCCATGTTTTTTTATGGCGGAAAATATTCACGGCCCTTTAAAATTCAAATTTTTTTAGGTTTCATTTTATATTAAATCAGCGATCGCAAATACGCGAAACCACATATACAGATACCACGAATAGCGGAGGTTTACTGTAATACCTACAAAATCTCTATCTAAGTTACTTTAAACTTAAGTACCGTAAATAGGAATATAAAGCTACTCTAGAAAATAAGTTAATATGTCAATTTAAACTAATAAAGCAGAAAATAAATCAGAAAAAACTTCTCTGTTCCAAGAGCGGCAGAAAGGCACGTCCGCACAGGCAACTCTTGTCCTCAGAAGTTGAGTTTCTGCAGCTTGAACCATTACTTTAAAACTACTCAGAAATAAATACAGTAAACGCTTGCTAATCCTGTTATTAATCTGAATGTTGGATATTCCAGAACAAAATACGAAAAATTCTGTTCACAATTTAGTATTTTAAAAGACACATGGGTAGGAAGGCAGATGAGTCACTCTGACTACGCAGAGAGAGCATTCATATCGTTTCATTTGCATACTTTATACATATATATACAGGGTGTCTCAAAAATATTGGTACAAACATTTAGGAGAGGTAGGTAACATCTAAAGGAATGTGAATCGCATAGGAACCCATAACCGGAAACGTCACCGTAAGTCAGTACACTGCGCTGTTCATCAGTTCGCGAGAGGGAAAATTTCTGGTTTACTCATTCAAACAGTAGTCGTCGCACGAAGAGCATGCATCGATATACGAACTGTGAGCTTGCAGACACACACCTAGTGTATGGATTAGCAGAGGGCAATGGACGACCCGCTCAATGAATTTATGAAGAACGCTTCCCAGACAGACATGTACCAGACCATTTGTTTGTGCATGTGCATCAAAATTTGTGCAATGGGTCATTTAGAGGTAACAGGAGTAGTGCGGGCAGACCACGTTTGACGCAAACTCCCATGGAAGAAACTGTGTTGAATGCCATCTAGAATGATCCTACTACCAGCACACGTGCAGTTGCCTCTGCCTTAGGAGTGTCTCATTGCAGTATACAGCATGTCTCGCACGACGATTCTTTACACCCTTTATCTCCAAAGGGTTCAGTTACTGCTCCCCAAAGATCATCCTGCACGTGTGGCTTTTGCACAATGGTTTCTCCAAGAAAGTGTTCAAGACTTGAATTTTCCAGCCTATGTTTTGTTCACGGATGAGGCTTATTTCACTCGTGAAGGCTTATTCAATCAGCACAATGCTCATGTGTGGGCTCACGACAACCCTTATGGTGTTCGCCTCCATACGGCACAACATCGCTTCACAATAAATGTGTGGGCAGGTATGGTCAGTGACTGCCTAGTCGGCCCATACCTGTTACCATCCCGCATGAACTCCGCTAAATATCGGATCTTTCTTGAACAAGTTCTACCAGGGTTACTTGACGATGTTCCAGCAAATGCGAGACGCAACATTTGGTTTCAACATGACGGGGCGCCTGCTTATCATGGAAGGTGTGTTCGTGACCATTTGAACAGGCATTTTGGGCGTCGATGGATTGGCCACGGTGGACCCATTGCCTGGCCCCCACGCTCACCTGATTTATCGAGCCTTGATTTCTTTCTGTGGGTGGGGGGCCCTCAAATCTATCGTGTATGAATCACCTGTGGAGACAGAAATGGATCTCGTGGCGAGACTCGTCTGCCCTGCTGCTACTGTCAAAGGAACTCCAGGTGTGTTCGACTGTGTCCGCCAAACCATGCTGCGTCGGTGTCACGCATGCATCGCGTCTCATGGTGGAACCTTCAAGCATCTGTTGTAACATCATGAAATGCATCCATCTCGTACTCCATTGTTAATATTATGTCAGATAAATGTTTGCCACTGATTACTGTCTTGTGTCATTTCTGCTTCTTGTGCCGCTACTACTACTTTCCCATGATGTTTCCGGTTATGGGTTCCTATGCGATTCACATTCCTTTAGATGTTACCTACCTCCCCTAAACGTTTGTACCAATATTTTTGAGACACTCTGTATATACAGGGTGATTCACTACCAGTGCGACAGGAGGTGTAGGGGGCACAAAGACGAATCGGAATCACATAGAATTGCAGGGTCCCAAATGCCTTCATCATACAGTAGAGGACATTGAACGGGAGATCGCGTGAACAGCGATCCCGCTGGAAGTCAGCATTTGCGAACCGTTTCTGTTGAAGAAACCAAGTAGCAAAAGTCTTCCAGAGTGGATAATCTGCAGCCTCCAATGATTTATCGCGTTGCAGATGGTATGAACTCATTTGGTTTGTTGACAGTATCCTCCATGCAGTGGATTGGGAAATACCCAATCGTTGGCCTATCGCTCGAGTACTCTTACTCGGATTGCCTTCTGCAAGACGTAGGACATTCTCCTCATTGTCTGGCGTCCTCGTCATTCGCTCTCGATTCATGGTACCTCTCGTGAAACAACCAGTCTCACGTAACTTTCTGTGCACACGTGTGAAAATCGTATGATGAAGAGCATGCCTGTGTGGGAAATGTTCCTGATACAAGCGCAGAGCAGCGCGCCCGTTACAGTCCGCATCTCCATACACGAGGTGCATGTCGGCCAGTTCAATGTTTGAATACTCGTCCATCCTACTGCCTCGGGGATCTGGTTCGCAAATGCTGACTTCCAGCGGGATCGCTGTTCACACGACCTCCCATTCAACGTCCTCTACCACATGATGAAGGCATTTCGGACCCTGCAATGCTATGTGATTCTGATTCGTCTTTGTGCCCCCTACACCTGCTGCGAGTTTGTCGCACTGGTAGTGAACCACCCTGTATATAATATTGATTAAAATAATAGGATATAATGACATTACTGAATGATTAAGCAAGCAAGAAAAAGTATTAAATTATTAAACTGGGTTATGGATCCAGGGCTCTACTAGTTACAGCAGAAATACTCAGCAACCATAATGAAATATATGTAATTACCATGGAAGTGTAATTACCTTGGAAAAAAATTGAGAATGCTTTCAAGGTAAAAGCAGATTACCTGAAATTAAATTAAGGTTGACATAAAAATAGTAATGATAACAACGATGGTACTTAAAGCAGTGGGTCCTGCGACTTTAAAGAAAGGACAGGACATATCATCGCCTTGGGAAATAGAAACTGCCCTTGAAGAAACCTTTTGAAATGTATCAAAGCAGCTTATGATCAGTCTTTCCAGCATATCAAAATATCAGCTGAATAATTTAAAATAAATTGTAACATCCACTCTTCACCGAATTATAATTTTGTCTTTGCCTTCCCCAAACCTGGAAAAGACCAATCAGTCCTACATAACTGCCGACCAGTATCACTAGCCAGCTGCTTAAGTAAATTATTGGAAAAAAAATTGTTTATAAGCAACTTACATGGTTACTTGAAATAAAACCTTTATCAGTAACAATCAGTACAGCTTTCACCAAAACATGTTCCCTGGATATGATGATCAAAGCTGAGGAAGACATCCATAACACTTTTGTCAGAAAATAACATTTAGTTGTGGTATGTCTCTATGTAGAAGAAGCATTTGACACCACTTGGAGACATACCACAACTCCAGGGGCTCACATCTGGTGAGTATGGGCTTGGCAGACCTGAGGTCCTGAGCTGAATCTCTTTCTTGGTGATTACCCCCCCCCCCCTCTCTCTCTCTCAGGGTAACTGAGAATTTTTTTTTTTTTTTTTTTTTTTGCCAGGTGCAACAAAAGCCTCAGGCTCCTTGCATCATATGGCTAATAATGATAATGATATGGCATCCTTCAAGGACTATGAGGACAATACCTCTCCTTATGCAAAGCTTTTTACTTCACAGACCTTTCCAAGTATGCTACAGAAATGTATTATCTTTTTCATGTGTTTGGCAAGGGTCTATACTCAGTGCTACTTTGTGTGTTATTCGTGAAAATAATATGATGAAGGATATTCCAAATAACCTGGAAATATTTGTGTGCAGGTGATCTCACAATCTCGTGTTATTTGCATAATAACATGAGATTGTGTGATTCTGGTAAGAATCACACAATCTCATGAGAGAAAACATCCAATACAAACAAACAAAATAAGTTTTTGGATGGGGCAAAATGGCTATTATCTCTCCAAACAGAAATCTTCGGTTATCCATTTCTGCAAAAAGCGTGGCACACACCCTGAACAAAAATTGAAAACTCACCTATTCCATTTACCAACCCTGTCCCGTTTCTTGGCCTAATTCTAGATAACAGACTTGCTTTTGCTGCACATATTACACATTTGCAAACTCAATGTCTAAGGAAAAATTATAATTACACATCCTTAAGAGTATTTCTGCAACAGCATCAGGTGCTGATCATTACACTCTGTTACATACATAACGTGTGCTAATGAAATTCTGTTTAGACTATAGAGCTTCTGTTTATGATTCCACTAGAAAAAGTATTCTCAAAAAATTGAATACCATCCAACACTGCTTTGAGAAGTGCCTTGGGAGCTTCCGAACATCTTCAGTTCACAGCCTGTATATAGAACCGAATGAACCACCATGCTGCCTCGGGAAGAAAAGGCTACTGCTTAACTATGCAGCAAAAATCCGTTGTCTGTCTTTGCATTCAGTTCTGAAATTCCTCTTTAACCCACTGCTCAGGTAGTTTTTGTGAGACCAAACCTAATGAAAATAAACCCACTGGAATCAGACTATGAGATCTAATGAATTAACATTATCTACCAGGGATTGGAACAACCTGTCCACTGGTTTATTGATGTCTTTTCATGCTGGGATAACTGTACATTGGGGTAAAAATTCAATAGCTACCTGCAACATCAAGCAGCTACTCACAGCTCAGTCCGTGGGCAATTCCCATTACAGGCACTCCCAAGATTACATAATACTCGACTTATGGAACTTCGACTTTACGCAAGTTTTTGCTGGCCGATGCAAACTTAAAAAAATTGTGGAAACATATTTTGCATCCTGTAGGCATAAATGGAGGTATCGTGAAAATATAATGTTAGCCCAATAACACGTTTTTTTCTGTAATTTGTTCCAAGACCTCGAAAGTTGAAATTTTCGCTATATAACTAAGCTATTTATTTCTCTAAAAGATCATTTTTATAATGGAAAGTACTCTGCACTTTCATCGTTATCATATGTTCTGCTATAAAAATCAATTTTGAATGCCTTGGTGATATTTTTCTAAAACATTTCTGGAGGTCGCTACCATAAAACAAAAACAATTTGCACTTTCTGGTTTATTGGGCTTTTCTGTTAGTGCATCTAATTATAAATGGGTAGTAAACTCGATCTTATTGAATTTGCGATAATACTGATAACTGGAATTCTGTGGGATTTTACGTTACGGTATTATGGTGAAATGAGTTCCCCTTCACTGAAATCTTCAATCATATAAAAAACATAAATTTTGATAATCTTCTCTTCATTCCTATTTACTTATTACATTGGTGAAGGGAAAGGCATCAACAGAAAGTGCAAGTGCTGGCAGTGCTAGGAAATGAAACAGAATTGATTTAGAAATGAAGATTAATTAAGAATTACAAAGCAGGACAAAGTTTGTCATCTATTGCACGGAATTAGGTCTCGCTGCTTCAACAGTGAATACTATTTTAAGGGACAGTGTGCATGTAAAAGAACATGTTAAAGGATCAATGCATTTAAGATCAACAATGATCACAAAACAGCGTTCAGGTGCTATATCGAAGATGGAAAAGCTATTAATAATATGGATGGAAAATCAGATTCAGAAGCGAGTGCCTCTGAGTCCAATGACCATTCAAGCAAAAGCAAGACGTATTAATGAAGATAAGTACGGCGAACCCCAAGCCAAGTTCATGGCAAGCAACGGGTGGTTAAATAGGTTCAAGCATTGCGCTGGTTTCCAAAACATTAAAGCATGCGGTGAAGTCACCAGTGCCGATTCTGCATCTGCAGAGAAATTTTGGATATGTTGAAAAAAAAACCTTGTAAATCTCCACAGCCCTGAACTTCCGCAGCAGTGTGCTTATCAGATGGAGAGTTAATTCTGGCAACACTGCTCGAAAGGTAAAACTTTCTGATGTTATGCTTGTCTCCTATCTATTTTTGTAATTTTATACCCTCTTGTAATTTTTTCTGCTCATGAGATAAAAAGAAATGGAATATTTATAATTTTGTCAAACATTTCTTTTTTGCTTCATAGTTGTGCACATAGCTGCAAGTGCTGCATAAGCTTTTAGGGAAATTCTGACTTATGTAGAGTTCCATAGAATGCAACCTTTATGTAAGTCGGGGAGTGGCTGTATTATCAAATTTATGCTGATGGCTCAAAAATAGATGCTGCTGAGGGAGCAGAAACAGAATAAATCACTATCCCTTCCAATTGAATCTAGTATTTACACCTCTGAACTAAGTTTGCCCTCAAACTAAGCTTGTTTACAACTTGTCCATCTCAAAGATCTTAATATATATACACAGACTCAGAGTGCAATATCTGCCCTGAAAAGCAGCTCTTCCATTGGACATCATGCAGTATTGAAACAAATTCAATCCTATTTACAGGACTGCAAAACCAAGAACCATTCAACTAAGTTATGTTGGATCCCTGGATGTTCAGGTATCCCAGGAAATGAACTGACAGACAAAGCCACCACCAAACACCCATCCTCCTCAAATATTTCTAAATTATAGATACCATACATGGATTATAAAATAATAATACAAAAAAAAAAAACTTGTCAAGATAAATGACATGAAATCTGGCAGACAAATTAACAACAGACCTTTCTAGATTAAACAAAAAAAAATAAACCACTATTGCTGTCCAGTTTCAGAACAAATCAACCGGAAGAGGTTGTATTACCCAGAACACCTATTTGGTTATTCTTCACATTTAACTCATTTTTATCTGTTAATTGCAGATAGTCCTCCCCAATTCATGCATTATAACAATAGTCAGAAAAATGGGGGGGGGGGAAATTCACATATACTTCCTCTTTCACTCTCCATTATCTCCTTCCAGGCGACAGATTCGCTATATACCCAGTTAAACATATCCTTGTTGAATGGAGTTATCACGACAATATTTGACCAGCAACTCTGCAATTCCTGTTGAACTTACAGGAACCACTGACATTAACTCATCTGATCCGAAATGATGCAAACATAAAAGGCCTTGTCAGTTTTCTAAAACAGATCCAGCTATATAATAAATTATAGCTGAACATCATCTTTAAAATGCTCTCCTACAGAATGCACAAAGTTGAACAGGCACATCTTGGCCTTAGTAGCCCTTGTCCACATATCAAAATGCACATATCAACCCATGTGAGTTCAGTGATTGTTTTCGAATTCTGTTTACTTTGCATTCCTTTTTATGATTCTATAACTGAGTCTGGTTGTAATAAACCCTACTCTTTGATATTGGAATCGATCTCTTTATCATCTAAAGATGGTAAAGATTTCTTGTAATTTCTATAGTTTAAAAGTTTGTTAATTTTTTTTTTTAACTAAAATTATTATCTCTTATTTGCAGCTTTCATAAATATAGATTTATTTTAAATTTATTTTGTGCTTATTGCTACCATCATTTACTTTTTTATGCAACTTTGTATATGCATGATTTTGCATGAAATCATCAGCTACTGAAGGTCATGACAAAAGCTTCCAGTACCGCAGTTTATCAGAACGTAAGCCAAGGCAGCATCACAGTAAGTTCATTTTAATTATAATTCGGACATCTATTTTTATACTCATAGTGTAAGTTTGAAGGGAGTTGTTCCAACAATCATTTACTACCTGGTTGAAAGCAAATTTTCATACAAATAGGAAGGAAAGGTATAATTGCGTGAACTGATAGGTTATTGTATGATTCATCTACATGTAACTTGGGTGCACATTGCTGAATAGAACTATAATTCAATTCTTTGAATGGGGGGGGGAATAATTGGTGTGCAGCAGTGCAACAATTTAATGCAGTCATTTTGCTGATCATGGCAGTAGTTGCTGTATCTAAGTGTCGAGTGTCTTATCATGTAAGCATATAATACCTAAAATGAAACTGAGCAAAGCACATCTTGGGAAGAAACTGGAATGCTAAAGCTGACTCCCACTCTCAAGAAAAAAATAAATAAATAATAAAAATTAAAACTACTCACTTCATATTGTCCATCCCTTCTAATTTATTGCCTAATCCTCCTTTAAATTTATTCAAACTAACCACATCCACAACACCAGATGGAAGTTTATCCTAAAAATCAATTACTGTCTGGCTGAATGCAAATTTTCTCACATCTATCCCAGCCATGTTATTGCAGTTCAGGTTTATGTTCCCTTGTTGTGTGTGTCATCCAAGAAAGAGTAAGGATACAATCAGCATTTAGTTTACTCAATCCATTTAAAGCTTAAACGTTTCGATTAAGTATCCTGGCATGTGCATAATTTCCAGATGCTGCAATTTACAGAAAACCAGTTTTTCTTGGTAAGAGTGATTCTAGGATTACTGCTCTCCAAAGGAAGTTCCCTGTATTTATCAGTGTTTAACCTCATAGTTATCCCCTTTTTACCCCATAGTTTAGAGTTAAAGCTCCAAAGGAATAATTCCAGCCGTAAAAGGAAAGCTTCATCACATAGCATTGTAATAACCACTAGCAACATAACACTAGACAATGTTATGTTGCATTTAATATAACATTGCCTAAATTAAGGGTATGTCTAATTTATTTATATATAACTCGGACAGATACCAAATTACAAATATGGTATCTATCGTGTTTACATTAAAATTATAGCACTCATCTGATGTTGTAAACAACATCAGATGAGTGCTATAATTTTAATGTAATGCTTATCTGATGCAACTGATAATATCTGATATAATTTTAATGCAACACTTATCTGATGTTGTTTACAACATCAGATAAGTAATTGTAATGTAATGTAAAGTAACTGTAATTGTAATGTAAACATCAATTGTGGAAGGAAAGTACTGTTCTTTTTATGTGAGGCTGAGATGGCCCCATTTCAGTTTTATGCCTGTGTTACATTAGCATGTTAATCATGTAATTGCAGTGTGACTGAAGGTAGTTTTGAAGCTGAAACATTGCCAGGAACTGAGTTGTGCAGAGAGTTCTATTGTTATTGGTAATCCATGATAATGCCTTTGTAACAACTTTTCACGAGGTGAAACCTTATGCATATGGAACTATAAGCTGCTAACTGGAGTTTATTGATTTCATTCTCATGAGAAAATATGGTAGGCTGTTTATTATGGAGTTTATTAATTTTATTTCATGAGGAAATATGTAAGGTTGTGTATGTATGTATGGGTGTGCCAAAATTTGTGTTTTAAACTTGTGCACAATCAAACATAAGTTATTTTTTTATTCCAAGAAAGTTTCCAGATATGAAAGGAGTCTAAATAGTTTGGAGTGTAGTTCCTGCTAAAACACCAAGATAAAAACAGTACAGGTGAAGAGATTAGAAATATTTGGAAACCATGCTTACTTTCAAGAATTCACCATTTGATTTTTATCTGTGAAATAAAAATTAAAACGGAAAGTTTCTTGTATAATTAGTATATTTTATTAATGAAATTGGCATATTTCATGTATTGTACTTGTAATGGGAGTTTTTTTTTAGTTTTGATTTTAAACCATTAATGCTATAATCTATAAATAGTTAAACCTAGAATAGTTTAATATCATGTAACATCTGTTAAATACATATCATGTGATTCATCATCATCAGCCATTTTCAATCCACTGCAGGATGAAGGCCTCTCCAGCAACTTTCCAGTTCCTTCTGTTTTGAGCACTGGCCATCCATTTACTACTCAAAAACTCATGAATTTCATCTATCCATCTCCACCTTTGTCTTCCAGGTTTTCTTCTAGCTCCTCTTGGGTACCATTCTGTTATTTTCTTAGTCCATCTGTCATCATGTCTTCGAGCTATGTGTCCTGCCCAAGACCATTTTAGTTCTTTAGTTTTGATAAGAATGTCCTTTACTTGAGTTTGCTGCCTAATCCATGTGTTTCTCTTCTTATCTAACAGTCTGATTCCCAATATAATTCATTCCATTCTTCGCTGTGTAGTTCTTAGCTTCTCTTCCATTCTTTTGGTGAGTGCCCAAGTTTCACTTCCATAAGTCATGGTGGGGAGTATACATTGATTCATTATTTTACGTTTCAGACAAACTGGGATATTGCTCTTCAGTATGTGACTATATTTCCTGAATGCTATCCATCCAAAATTTATTCTTCTCTTGATTTCCAGCCATTTATCATTATTACAGCTAATAACTTGTCCCAGATAAGTATATGACTCCTCCTTTTCAATTACTGCTCCTTCAATCATTATTTCCCTTTCCGTGGCATACTTGTTCATCATTACTTTTGTTTTAGCCATATTCATCTTTAGTCCAAAATCCTTACTAACTGTGCATAACTGATTAAGATTTTCCTCTAATTCTTTGGGATCGTGGCTTATGACCACAATGTCATCTGCAAATCGTAAATGGTTTAGGTAGTCTCTGTTCACATTGACTCCTTTCTGCGACCAGTCTAATCTTCTGAAAGCTTCCTCAAGGGCAGCAGTAAACAGCTTCGGAGATATTGTGTCTCCTTGTCAAACTCCTTTCTCGATTTTAAATTTCCTACTGTCTTTGTCTAGTCTAATAAAGGATGTAGCACTCTCATATATTTTCTTCAAAATCATAATATATGGAGTATCTATGCCTTGTCTTTCTAGTGCCCGAAACATTGCCTTATGCTGTATGGAGTCAAATGCCTTTTCATAATCCACAAATGCCAGGCATAATGGTGTTTTATATTCATTTGCTTTCTCCATTAGCTGTGATATTACGTGAAGGTGATCCATAGTTGAGAATCCTGTCCTAAAGCCAGCTTGCTCTTTCGGTTGATTCTCATCAAGTATTCTTTCTAATCTGTTAGTAATGACCCTTGTGAACAACTTGTAGATATGGGATAACAAGCTAATTGGTCTATAATTTCCAATTTCTGATTTATCTCCTTTCTTATGCAGCAAAACTATGATTGCATTATTCCACTGCTTAGGCATCACACCTTTTCAAATGCACTTTGTGAAGAGCCTTGCCAGTTTTTGTGTTATGTCTCTTCCTCCCAATTTTAACAACTCTACAGTAACTTCATCTTCCCCCGGGGCTTTCCGATTCTTCATTTTCTTCAATGCATGTTCTACCTCATCGGGAAGAATATCGGGTATGTTGTATGTGTTGCTACTTTGCAATCCATCTTCCCCACTGCTGGCATCATTCCCTCGCTCCTTGTATAATTCTCTATAGTAGTCTTCTGCTATTTGAATTATGCCTTCTCTGCTGTTTATAAGTACACCATCGCTATTCTTCAGTTTCAGTATCATTTGTCTTCCTGTATTACTGCTCATGGCTGCTGATTTAAATCCTTTGTTTTCCCTTAATGCTTGTTCTACTTTTCTTGTGTTAAATCTTCTTATGTCCTCTCTGAGTCTCTTTCTAATGGCTTTGCATAACTCAGTATACTCAATTTTCTCCCTGTCAGTGTTTTTCTTGCTCTTCATTTGTCGTGTTTGGTTCATCATGAGAAGTGTTTCTTGACTAATTTTTTCTTCTTTGGATTTCTGTTTCCCTATAGGTTTCTTGGGCTTTATCACTTTCAGAAAGTTGTAATATTCCTCGTCGATATCTTGGTCCTGAGCAGTCTGCAAAAGCTCAAACTTGTTCTTAAGTTCCAGTACATACTGCTTTTTCTCCTCTTCTGTTATTTCAAAGACCTTTGTATTATTTACTCGAGTCAGTTTTTTCCTTTCCTACATCTATATCAAGTGTACATCTTACCATTCTGTGATCACTTCCAACATTTACCTTATTCAGGACGGTAACATCATTCACAATATATCTTCTGTTAGTGAGGATGAAGTCGATTTCATTAGTTGTTAATCCATTTGGACTCTTCCATGTCCACTTTCTGTTCACCCTTTTCTTGAAAAAAGTGTTCATTACTGACAATCCTTGAGATTCTGCAAATTCCACAAGTCTTTCACCTCTTTTATTTCTTTCACCAATTCCAAAATTTCCTATAGTTCCTCTTTCTGCGCTGTTTTGCCTTTTTCCAACCTTAGCATTGAAGTCCCCATAATAATAGTGTAGTGGGTTTTCTGCTCATCTAGAAGACTCTCAATTTCAGTGTACATTTCTTCAACCTCTTCATCATCATGGCTCGATGTTGGTGCATAAATCATTATAATCTTTAGCTTGTACCTCTTAGAAATCTTGAGTATTAGTCTTGACACCCTTGGTGATGTACTTTTGAATTCCAAAATGTTGTTTTTAAAATCTTTATGGACCAGAAACCCGACTCCACCTTCACTCCTTTCACTCTTTCCATTGGTGTACAGCAGATTTCCACTTGATAAACTTATAAGTGATTCATTTCTTCTTCTTGTTTCAGCCAAACCGATGATATTCCAATTCACATTTTCTAATTCCTTTTCCAGCTCTAATATCCTGTCTTCACCGATGAGTGATCGTACGTTATAACAGGCCAAGTTCAATTTCCGTGCATGGCAGCCTGGTCGTACCCAGAGATTCTTAGCACCCTCTGCTTCCACTCTGATCCTCTCGCTGCCGTAAGAGGGAGAGTGAAAGCTGCTGGGGACTGAGGGCCATTTGTATTGTTGTGCTCTCATTGCTGGAGGTTTTGGTCTTTTCCTCTTCACGCTGACCAGGCGTCTTGAAGAGAACCACTCTACACGTTCTTTGCCACCTAAGTGACGTAACAGGGCTTACCATCGAGAAGGTGTGCATGAGTGGATTTTAGGGAGGCAGGCCAACCGGACTTCTCCTAAATCTTCTGTAATAGAGAGATATTGGATCCATCAGTGTTTTAGGCTGAGTGTCTGATAACACACAGGATACCTGTTCCCCTCTAAGCCCCATCATGTGATTAACAGATGTTAATTAAATTTTGAGTTATAAACATAAATAGCAACACCACAAAAATTCAAACCATGATATGAATATAGATCAATCTTTCCCAAAAGTTTTGATTGCAATAAGTAAACTGGAAAACTAACTGGCCTCTGCCTTATGTGTTATCAACAAAGGACTATAGGCACCACATAAGTCACTAGCTTTTTAGTTTCGAGTTTACTCACCTGATTTAAATCTCAAGAAAGGTAATAATTCATGGTTATTATTAGTACCGGCAAAATGGTGATGCTGATGCCATATAAGCAAAGCTTATATGGCATCAGCATCACCATTTTGCCGGTATTTTTTTAGCTTTAGCTTTAGCTGATGCCATATAAGCAAAGCTTATATGGCATCAGCTAAAGCTTATACATCATCGGGTTTGCTTATACAGCATCAGCTAAAAATAAAATAAAACAAAATTTAACTAACTTAGTTTGCCCGTTTCTTCTAATAATGTGTGTAAAACTTCTTTAAATTTGCTCAAACTACTCACTTCAACAACACTAGGTGAACTGAGTAGTTTAGAATAAATTTATCCATTATTCTCTAGTGAAGGAAAATTTACAGACATCGATTCTGCAACCATTCTTTTTTAATAAATTTGTCTCCGGGTGGGCGTGAATGTACGCCATCTCAGAAAGATGCTATCAGCAATTTACTTTACTTTAAGCGTTTAAAGCCCAGTCTCCATACACTGCTCAACTTGTGTTGTTGCTTTCTCTATATCCTTACAACAAATCTATGTATTTCCTTAAATGAGGTTTCCAAACTTGTATACAGATTTGGAAACCTCATGTTATACAATGGGATAGTACAATTTATATCGAAATAAACTTTCTCTGGAATAGTTGTGTATCATTGACAGACCTCCGTGAACTGTTCTAGCAGCTTGTCTTGATATTCAGAGAATTTCATGCCAGATTATATACAGTTATCCCTGGGTCTTTTTCCCTTATCAACTACCTTAAGTTTGGTGCTACCCAAATGGTATGTTATTTCGGGATATAGAGCACTACATTTATCTATGTTAAATCTCAATTGAATTTTTTTAGTCCATCTGTTTAGTTTAGTATCTAATCTAGAAGTAGGATACCCTGCTTACTGTCATGCTACAATTTGAATCATCCTGCTCCAAATTGTATCATCAGCAAACTTAAGACTTTTAACTTGAAATACCTACATCAGTATCATTAATAAATGTTCCTCTAATATGCCACTCATAACATTAGTCCATTACAGTAAAGGCAGAGTAGTTATAAAACTACTATATCTTACTGCTTTACCATCCTATTATCAATATTATCTTTCCCCTAATTAATCCCCTCGATGTGGGCACCTCCAGATTAGCATCATTGGAATCCAGTGTGTGCAGCTGTGCACAGCGACCCGTGGAACTCAGAAAGGGGGACCCTGGTGGTTGAGGGGCTCAGCCTTAATACACCATTTTGGCCTCTGCTTCGACAAGACAGGTGGTCCCGGACAGGCCTGACTTGAGATCAATCAGCAGGTGGTTCTTACTGCTAGGGTGAACTGTGCTTCAGTAAGTCTTTCCTCCCTTTGGTCTTGGGATGGGATCAAGCCTTATTGGAAATGTGGGTATGGTGCTCCTAAGCAAACTTGGTGTCCCATTCGTGTACGCAGTACCTGCTAGTTCACGAATGGGCATCCTCATGCAGGGCTCCGTGGTGGGTGAGGTACTTAGAGTATTGGAAATTTTTATCTTACTCATATAAGTAATTTAAATCATATCTTCTGGGGCCCCAACGAGGCTCCTACCTGATCGAAGTGAAAATAATAAACACCTCACTTAAAAAGAGCCAGAACTGAGGACACACACACCATCAGTGACAATGGCCTTCCTCATTCTCCATTCCACTGAAGAGAAGTGAATTGGCAAGATGTCACCCTTCTTTATCCAGAAAGGATTAGAAGGGTTGGCAGGATCACCAAAATCCATAAAACGGTTGCGTTCTGGCAACCTTTTGGTCAAAGCTTCCAGCACAAAACAAGTGAAAAAAAAAATCCTGAAATCTGCATTCAAAGGGGAATGCCTATCACTGTAATCCTCCCCACAAAACTCTGAATTCTTCACGAGGTGTCATATCAGAGTGAGACCTTCAAGTATCAGAAGAAGAGATCTGCAATGAACTGAAAGACCAAGGCATGACGACTGTCAAGAGAATATCAATGTGAAAGGATGGGAATCTCATCCCTACCCAAGTTTTCATCCTAACATTCAACACCCCACGGACTCCAAATTCCATCAAGGCTACTTAAACTGCCCAGTGAGGATTTACATTCGAAACCTAATGAGGTGTTTCAATGTCAAAAATACATCCACTCACAAACGGCGAAAGACTACGAGCGCAAGGAATGTTCAGCTTCCAAACCAATCTGTGTAAATTGCCAAAGAGAGCACCCTGCCTACTCTCAAGCATGCCAGAGATGGAAGGATGAAAAAGAAATCCAAAAACTAAAAAGAGCTGAATATCTCCTATCCAGAAGCCAGAAAACTCATGTAACCAATAAATAGCGGAAGCCTTCGTGTGCCCAGAAGGTTTCTGCAAAGTGCACTATCGGTACACAAATGGAGATGACTATACCATCAAAAGTCATTTACTCCCATTGCGTGCTATTTATTGCATTCACAAACGCCCACCCAAAAAACACAGTCAGAGGCTACTCCTATATCTGTACCTCCAAGTGCTCCACCACTACCAAAACAAAGTAGTAAAGAAAAGCCAAAAAGATCAGAAGAGCCACCCTTAATACTATAAACAATGGATATAGAGTATGAGGAGGTACCAGACAAATCAATCTTGGAACTCTGCAGAGAAGGAAATGGACACGGGTCAGCATCTATACTTCCCCCCCCCCCAAAAAAAAGATAAATCCAAGACTAAACAAAAGTAAGCACTCAGCAACTTGGAAGCTGCCTGATGGATCCACCAAGCCAAAATTGTTATGGGCCTTTATGAGAGCTTGAAGAACAGGGTGGATGCCCTCGAAGGAAATAAATTGAGGGGCCCATCAGCTGCCCACATCAACGCCAGAGCTTGCACTTGGTCATCAGGCAACACAGAGGCAGCCCACTAGGCAGAATGCGCTGGTCCCACAGGAACTAGTACTTGTTGGTGACTCTATTGTCAGGGAAACGGGGAACATGCTTTGTAAAAAGGATAGGTGGAATAGGACCAGGGTATGTCTGCCAGGGGCAAAGGTTGATGACGTTGTAGAGCGGATATCATCTTTTAAGGGCACAAAAGGTGATATAGTTGTACACGTTGGCACTAATGATATTAAGAGTAGGAGACCAGCAGAATTACTTAACAAGTACAGGTCACTGTTGAAAAAAAGCCGTGAATTAGGGTTGAATTTGAAAGTGTCTGCAATTCTGCCCAGACACGATAGGAGGGAGTATATGATGAGAGCCTTGTCGATCAATTCGGCCCTGGAGGGATTATGCAAGGCTCAAGGGGTAGAATTTTTTTCAGCCTGGACTGTACTTGTTAACAATAGAGATTGCTTCTACAGGGATGGGATACACTTAAATAGAAAGGGTGCAAGAATTTTTGCTGATGCTGTCGAGGCAGTGTTAGGTGGGTCGGAAAACTGCTAGTTGGGGGGGGGAATACAAGGACTAATAGATTAACAGTAGCCACTGGATGAGGTGGAAGTGATTCTTGCACTGCTTCTATTGAAATGAGCAGAAGCCTGAAAAACAAGAAGCAGGATATTTCAGAGACTGCTGGGAGTCATTGCGGTACAAGTAAACACATGGGTTGTGTTAGGGTAGCTAAGAATAGAAACAGGTGCATGTATACCTGCGTGTACACGAATGCTAGGAGTTTGGTAAATAAATTTGATGAATTTGAGGTATTGCTCAAAACATCAAAGGCAGATATTGTTGGGATATCAGAGACGCGGTGTCACACAGATATAAGGAATGCGGAACTGGAATTTGGGGAATACAATGTGTATAGAAAGGATAGACAGGACAGGACAGGAGGGGAGGAGGGGTTATGCTATTAGTTAAGAAACACAAAGTCCAAGGAAGTGAAGCCAGTCGACATCGATGGACAGGGCAGTGTCGAGTCAGTTTGGTGTGACATAAGCATAGGGAAATCAAAATTGAGAGTAGGAGTGTGCTATAGGCCTAATGACTCTGATGAGTATAATAAGATATTGTACAGGGAAATAGAGTGGGCCAGTAAAGCAGAGAGTCTTATAATGGGGGATTTTAATTTCCCAGATATTGATTGGAATTTGTGGATTGGTCACTCACACACTAGCAAGGCTTTTGTGGATTTATTGGATGATTGTTTTCTACATCAGCATGTTCGTGAGGCAACAAGAGGGAGCAATACTTTTGATCTGATTATCAGTAGTGATTCTTCATGCATTAAGAATCTGCAGATAAATGAACCACTAGGTGGCAGTGATCACAGTGTGTTGAAGTGGGATTTACTCAAGAAGGTAACTACCATCAGAGGTAAAGGGAAGGGTTTTTGTTTTCGTAAAGGCGACTATGATGGTCTGAGACAGTATTTAAATTCTATACAGTGGGACCAACTGATGATGTTACCAACAGCAAACTCAAAATGGGAAGCATTCAAGGAACTAATCTTGGAGGCTACCAGGCTTTACATACCAACTAAGAAATATTGTTCAAGGTTTAGGCCTAAATGGTTGTCAGATGAACTAATGAGACATGTGGCAGAGAAGAAAGATGCATGGGATACATACAAATTAATGGGTGACATGGAAGCCTATGATAGATATAAGTTGGACTGTAACCAAGTC
The DNA here is from genome assembly GCF_048544385.1 of Mastigoproctus giganteus. Classification (NCBI taxonomy): domain Eukaryota; kingdom Metazoa; phylum Arthropoda; class Arachnida; order Uropygi; family Thelyphonidae; genus Mastigoproctus; species Mastigoproctus giganteus. The sequence continues at coordinate 117,738,929 of NC_143585.1, forward strand.
ACAAAGGGGATTAGGCAGGCAAAGGCAGACTACGAAAAATCCTTGGCAAAGGATGCAAAGAAAAACAGAAAAGAGTTCCTTACCTATTTAAACTCAAGAAGGAAAGGGATGAATCAGATTGGTCCACTGGATATTGATGGTTCAACAGTTGAGGATCCTGCTCAGGTGGCTAACAATCTAAACAAGTATTTTGCATCTACATTCACGCATGAGGAGTTATTCAGGAAGGAGAATGATGTAGGTAAAGTAAACATTGGCAGTGAGCTGGATGATTTTGTAATAACTGAGAGGAAAGTGGAGGAGAGATTGTTGAGGATAAACATAAAAAAGGCACCTGGGGTGGATGGGATCTATCCAGTTATATTAAAGGAGGCAGCAAAGGAAGTAAGCAAACCCCTAGCCATAATTATGAGAGCTTCTTTGGACTCAGGGGAGGTACCCATAGACTGGAGATGTGCAAATGTAACCCCAATTCACAAAGGAGGATCAAAGGCTGACACAAGTAATTATAGACCTGTTAGTTTAACTTCTGTTCCAGGTAAATTAATGGAGGCACTGGTTAAAGAAGCACTGCAGGATCATCTAGACAAGAATTCAGTTATAGCTCAGACGCAGCATGGTTTTGTTAAGGGCAGGTCTTGCCTGACCAATTTGATTGGATACTATGATGTAGTCACAAAAGAACTGGATGCAGGGAATAACTTTGATATTATATATTTGGATCTTAGAAAGGCTTTTGATACTGTTGCACATTGAAGACTGCTGCACAAATTGGAGCAGTGTGGCATTGGAGGCAAATTGCTGCTATGGATAAGGGGATGGTTGAGTGGCAGAAGACAGAGAGTGGTAATCAATGGACACTGCTCAATGTGGACTAATGTTATTAGTGGAGTTCCTCAGGGTTCAGTGTTGGGTCCATTGTTGTTTTCGGTGTTTATGAATGATATTGATGATGGGATATCAAGTTTAATGTCCAAGTTTGCAGATGATACAAAGGTTGGCAGGGTTGTTAAGGACACTACTGACGCTATGCTGCTGCAACAGGATCTGGAAAGGTTGAACAGATGGGCTGAGAGGTGGCAAATGAAGTTTAACATTGACAAATGTAAAGTACTACATATGGGAAACAGTAACCCCAGAGCAACATATCAACTCTGTGGTACTACACTGACAGTGGTGGAGAATGAAAAGGACCTGGGGGTTAATTGTGCAGGCAGATATGAAGTTCTCTGAGCAGTGCAGACGAGCTGCAAGAGTAGCTCATGGTGTCTTGTCAATGATATACAGGAATTTTTCTAGCAGGGATAAGGAGGTGATTATTCCCTTGTATAAGGCAATGGTTAGGCCACATCTTGAGTACTGTATACAAGTCTGGAGGCCTCATTTCAAGAAGGATGTATAGCTGCTGGAACGGGTACAGAGAAGGGCAACAAGATTAGTGAATGGAACAAAGCGTTGCTCTTACGAAGAAAGGCTTAAGTTTTGCAAATTACAGAGTCTGGAGACTAGGCACCGGCGAGGTGATCTGATAGAGGTGTATAAGGCTTTGAATGGGTTGAGCATGCTCAATGCCAATGGGATTCTTCATCTTGCTCAAAATAATCACCTCAGAGGGCATAAATTCAAATTGAGGAAGGACGGATGTCGGATAGATGTGCGGAAATTTGCCTTTGGCCAGCGGGTGGTTGGTTGGTTGGTGGAACCGACTTCCGTCACTTGTTGTTGAAGTTGATAGCCTAAACAAATTTAAGGCTCAACTGGACAGGTATTTCGAACGAACGGAGGTGTGAAATGGGAGTGGTGTGTTTTTTTTTGTTTTTTTTTTGGCTGATGCTGAATAAGCTTGCTTTCTTGCATCATATGCCTCTACTAATGCTAATGCTAAAATAATGGCTAAATTCCTACAATGGAATTGTCTTAGATTCCAGTGAAATACTGATGACATCAATGCCCTCCTGCAAAAGCAATAGCCAGTTTGCTTTTGCTTGCAGAAGACTTACCTAAAGGCAAATGATGACCCCACCATGCATAACTTTAAAATTTTTGGTGAGGATAGAATTGCGAATGGTCCTGCTCATGGAGGAGTGGCTATCCTTCTGGACAACTAAACCCCAATTCAGCCCTTGCTACTTACAACCAGCATAGAGAGTTTTGCAAGGACATCAATGGAAGGGGACGAGTCATAGAGCGCATGCTCAATAACAATGATCTTTCACTTCTAAATGTGGAAACAAACACCTTCTTCCACTTGCTTACCCATATGTTTTCTGCCATTGATCTTTCTATATGCTCCCCTTCTCTCACTTTGGAAGTGGAGGAGAACCCATATGGAAGTGATCACTTCCCTATGATAATCTGCTTACACAGTGGGAGACCATATTTTCTTTTTAGGTTACCACAGTGGAAGTTCGATCAGGCTGACTGTGGTGTGCCTTTAAACACCTGAAAAATTCTGACATCTCTGCAGTCAGTCAGGAGCCTATCAATGATTCCGTCATATAGATAATTGAAAGTATTGTCCATGCAGCTGCAACTACTATTCCAAAAATGTTCACCTGGTTTCTGCCTTTTCCGAAACCATGGTAGAATCCAGAATGCACAGCAGTAAAAAAAGGCTCAAAACAAAGCTTGGAGGTTATTTCGACGAAATCCTACTACAGCCAACCTGTTAGTCTTTAAACATGCACAAGCCAAAGCACACTACATCCGCCATCAAAGTCTAAAGAAATCATGGATCCATTTCACATCATCTATTACCCAGACGACCAGTGCTAAGGTGTTCTGGGAAAAAATACAGAAAATAAAGGGAACATACGCAGCACATCCCTCATCGGTCCTGGAATATAATGGATGTACTATTGCAGACTCTACTGCGATAGCCAGTGCTCTTGAGGAAAACATTTTCTAACATCTCAGCCAATGTTATCTTACTCCCCATTTCTGGTTTTTAAGCACAACACTGAAAAACAGGGCCTTAAGTTTACATCAAAGTGTTTCCACCCATATAATGGGCCATTTACCATTCCACGAGTTGAAAACAGCATTTGCCCATAGAAAGGCTACTGCTGTTGAACCAGACGACATCCATTATTTTTTTCTGTTTATACTCCGGCACGACAATCAAGACAGTAGAGTTTACAATAAATCATCAATACAAATATTTATCATATTTAGTAGTCAAGGGCTTGAACCCCGGTCCACTCAAGGAACACGTGCTATGCACTCTCGCTCCTGACCACTGGGCTACGTCAGAAACGATCAAACACCTACCAAAACTTTTTTGGTGCCTCCGTAGCCAGGTGGGAAGGAGCAGCAGCGCGTAGCACATGCTTCTTGATTAGACCGGGGTTCGAGCCCGTCACCACCAAATACGGAGGATGCGGAAAGGTCGGGGAATGACCACCCCATATCCCGGAGCAATATGGCCTTAGTTGCTAATGCTCTAACTAACTAAAAACATTGAAAAAAAAAAAAAAAACATTGTCTACCAAAATTCATGGACCCTCTGCTGTTCCTGTTCAACAGAATCTTCCTTGAAGAGCAATTTCCGTATATCTGGTGCATGGCAACTATTCTTGCTTTTGTGAAACCAGGAAAGCATCCTAAATCTCCCAAAAACTATCGTCCTATTGCTCTGATTAGCTGTCTGCAAAATATTGGAGAGAATGGTCAACGCTCATCTCTTATGGTACTTAGAATCGAATGACCTTCTCTCCCGCTTTCAGTGTGGCTTCCAGAGAAACAGGTCCACTTTGGACCACTTAATTAGACTGCAAACATCTATCCGAAATGCTTTCCTAAAAAGGGAACACTTGTCCATCTTTTTTGACATGGAAGAAGCATACAACACAACTTGGGGATTTGGTATTTTAAAAGACCTTTATAACCTCAGTCTAAGAGGTCACCTTCCCATTTTTATTAAAACAATTTTATTCCGCCATTATTTCCAAGTTCGAATAGGATCCACCCTTTCTCAGCCCTTTTGCCAAGAGGTGGGGGTACCATTAGGATCAGTCTCAAGTGTCACACTTTTTGGCATGAAAATAAACTCCATTGCTGATCAACTTCCTCCAACTATAAGTAGTGCACTCTACATCAATGACTTCAGCATATTTTTTCAATCATGCAATATTAGGTTTATTGAGAGACAACTACAACAGGCCATTGACAGTCCTGGGCCACGGCTAATGGTTTTAGGTTCTCCCTGGAGAAAACCATTTGCATCCATTTTTGTCGCACACATAACCTCCACCCCGAGCCTATATTACAACTTGGACAAAGCACCATTCCAGTAGTAGCAGAGATGAAATTCTTGGGACTCATATTTGACAAAAACTGACATTCATCCAACACATTCATCTCAGCTACACACAAAGTGCACGAGAGGGGGTTAACATTCTCTGCTCTCTCTTCTATCTCTTGGGGCACAGACAGATGCACTCTACTCTGTCTGTACTGTACACTACTACGCTCAAAATTAGATTATGGGTCTTAGGTATATGCATCAGCCAGAAATAGTGCTCTTCATTGGCTTGACCCCATCCACCATCAGGCCATTCATATTGCTACTGGTGCATTCAGAACATCACCTGTCCAAAGTCTGTATGTCAAAGCAAATGAACCGTCCTTGTCGCTTCGATGAATACAGTTGTCTCTACAATATGCCTTCAAGCTGAACTCCCTGCCAGATCACTCCACATGGATATCTGTTTTTGAGCCACGATGGGAAAATCTTTATACCACACGTTGGACTGCCAATCGCCCATTCGGCATTCGTGTTCAAGAGCTACTCAATGATCTTAACATGGCAGTAGACAAGGTTGCTCAATCACCAAAGCAGCCCCTTCCACCCTGGCATGCTCTAGCACCAGCATGTGACTTCTCGCTCAAGCATGTGACAAAGTCTAATACCCCACCTTCTGTCTACCTTCAGCTCTATTCACAACACTGCAAATGAACACTGACTTCTTGCCAGTTTACACAGACAACTTGAGATCAGAATCGTATGTGAGATCTGCTGTTGTTTTTCTAGCTAATACTATATCAGAGCAGATACCCCTTCACTGCAGCATATATACTGCAGAGCTGTATGCTATAGAGTTAGCTCTAGATCATATACGGAATCACCAATACCAATGGTGTATTATATATGCCGATTCAATTAGTGCATTACAGGCTTTATCAGCAATGTCACACACTAATCATTCAACCCTATCCCGAATTCAGCAGATGATATGCACTCTCTATGCAGGTGGATTCAATTTCCACTTCTGGTGGATTCCCAGTCATTTACAGGATCTGGAAAAGTTGGGCAGATGGGTTGAGAAGTGGCAACTGAAGTTTAACATTGACAAATGCAAAGTACTACATATGGGTAGCAATAACCCCAGAGAAATGTACCAACTGGGTGGTGTTACACAAAGGGTAGTGGCGAATGAAAGAGACCTGGGGTAATTGTGCAGTCAGGAATTTTGCTAGCAGGGATAAGGAGGTGATTATACCCTTGTATGAGGCAATAGTCAGTCCAAACCTTGAGTACTGCGTACAGGTCTGGAAGCCTCATTTTTAGGAAGGATGTAGAGTTGCTAGAACAAGTACAGAGAAGGGCAACAAGACTGGTGAGGGGAATAAAGGGGTGCTCTTACAAAGAAAGGCTTAAGTTCTGTGAATTGCAGCATTTGGAGACTGGGCACCTGCGAGGTAATCTGATTGAGGTGTATAAGGCCTTGAATGGATTGAGCAATTTCAATGCTGATGGGATTCTTCCTTTTGCTCAGATTACAAACCTGAATGGGCATAAACTGAAATTGAGGAAAGACAGTTGAATAAATACGTGAAAATTTGCCTTTAGCCAGCGGGTAGTTGAACATTGGAACAAACTTCCATCTGTCATTGTGGAGGTTGATACTTAAATAAATTCAAGGAAGAAATGGACAAAGTTTTGGAGCTAATGGATGGTTAAAATGGGAAGTTTTTTTTTTTTTTTTTTGTCTGATTAGCATTAGCATTAGTAGAGGCATTTGATGCAAGAAAGCAAGCTTATGCAGCATCAGCCAAAAAAAAAAAAAAAAAAAAAACCACTTCCACTTCACCCCTCTGTTCGTTCAAAATACATGTCCAGCTGAGCCTTAAACTTATTTAGGCTATCAACCTCCACCACAAGGGATGGAAGTCTGTTCCACCAACCAACCACCCGCTGGCTAAAGGCAAATTTCCGCACGTCTATCCTACATCTGTCTTTCCTCAATTTGAATTTATGCCCTCTCAGGTGATTATTCTGAGCTAGAGGAAGAATCCCATCAGCATTGAGCATGCTTAAACCATTCAAGGCTTTATACACCTCTATCAGATCACCTCGCTGGTGCCTAGTCTCCAGACACTGTAATTTGCAAAACTTAAGCCTTTCTTCGTAAGAGCACCCCTTTGTTCCATTCACTAATCTTGTTGCCCTTCTCTGTACTCGTTCCAGCAGCTCTACATCCTTCTTGAAATGAGGCCTCCAGACCTGTATACAGTACTCTAGGTGTGGCCTGACCATCGCCTTATACAATGGAATAATCACCTCCTTATCCCTGCTGGAAAAATTCCTGTATATCATTGACAATACTCCATGAGCTACTCTTGCAGCCTGTCTGCACTGCTCAGAGAACTTCATATCTGCCTGCACAACCAACCCCAAGTCCCTTTCATTCTCTACCACTGTCAGTGTTGTACCACAGAGTTGATACGTTGCTCTGGGGTTGCTGTTTCCCATGTGTAGTACTTTACATTTGTCAGTGTTAAACTTCATTTGCCACCTCTCAGCCCATCTGCTCAACCTTTCCAGATCCTGTTGCAGCAGCATAGTGTCAGTAGTGTCCTTGACAACCCTGCCAACCTTTGTATCATCTGCAAACTTGGACATTAATCCCGATATACCATCATCAATATCATTTATAAATACAGAAAACAATAATGGACCCAACACTGAGCCCTGACGGACTCCACTAATAACATCAGTCCACGATGAGCAGTGTCCATTGATTACCACTCTCTGTCTTCTCCCCCTCAACCACCCCTTTATCCATAGCAGCAATTTGCCTCCAATGTCACACTGCTCCAATTTGTGTAGCAGTCTTCCATGTGCAACAGTATCAAAAGCCTTTCTAAGATCCAAGTATATAATATCAAAGTTATTCCCTGCATCCAGTTCTTTTGTGACTGCATCATAGTATCCAATCAAGTTGGTCAGGCAAGACTTCCCCTTAACAAAACCATGCTGTGTCTGAGCTATAACTGAAGTCTTGTCTAAATGATCCTGCAGTGCTTCTTTAACCAGTGCCTCCATTAATTTTCCTGGAACAGAAGTTAAGCTCACAGGTCTATAATTACTTGTGTCAGCCTTTGATCCTCCTTTGTGAATTGGGGTCACATTTGCACATTTCCAGTCTATGGGTACCTCCCCTGAGTCCAAGGAAGCTCTCATAGTTATGGCTAAGGGTTTGCTTACTTCCTTTGCTGCCTCCTTTAATATAACCGTATAGATCCCATCCACCCCAGGTGCCTTTCTTGTGTTTATCTTCAACAGTTTCTCCTCCACTTTACTCCCAGTTATTTCAAGATTCTGTAGCTTACTGCTAGAGTTGAATACACCTCTGGCATTCCCCTCGCTGAATAACTCCTCATGTGTGAATGTCGATGCAAAATATTCATTTAGTTTGTTAGCTACCTGAGCAGGATCATCAACACTTGACCCATCAATATCAAGTGGACCAATCTGATTCATCCCTTTCCTTCTAGAGTTTGCATAAGTAAAGAACTCTTTGCTGTTTTTCTTTGCATCCCTTGCCAAGGATTTCTCGTAATCTGCCTTCGCCTGCCTAACCTCCTTTGTAACTTGGTTGCATATCAACTTGTATCTATCATAGGCTTCTGTGTCATGTGTTAATTTGTATGTATCCCATGCATTTTTCTTCTCTGCCATATGCCTCATTAGTTCATCTGACATCAATTTTGGCCTAAACCTTGAACAATATTTCTTAGTTGGTATGTAAAGCCTAGTAGCTTCCAAGATAAGTTCTTTGAATGCTTCCCATTTTGAATTTGCTGTTGGTAACATCATCAGTTGGTCCCACTGTATAGAATTTAAATACTGTCTCAGTCCATCGTAGTCGCCTTTACGGAAGCAATAACCCTTCCCTTTACCCCTAATGGTAGTTACCTCTTTGAGTAAATCCCACTTCAGCACACTGTGATCACTGCCACCTAGTGGTTCATTTATCTGCAGATTCTTAATGCATGAAGAATCACTGCTGATAATCAAATCAAGAGTATTACTCCCTCTAGTTGCCTCCCGAACATGCTGATGTAGAAAACAATCATCCAATAAATCCACAAAAGCCCTGCTAGTGTGTGAGTGACCAGCCCCCAAATTCCAGTCAATATCTGGGAAATTAAAATCTCCCATTATAAGACACTCTGATTTACTGGCCCACTCTATTTCCCTGTATAGTTCCTTATTATACTCATCAGAGCCATTAGGCCTATAGCACACTCCTACTCTCAATTTTGATCTCCCAATGTTTATGTCACACCAAACTGACTCCACACTGCACTGTCCAGCGATGTCGACTGGCTTCACTTCCTTGGTTTTTATGTGTTTCTTAACTAATAGCATAACACCTCCCCCCTTCCTATCCTGTCTATCCTTTCTGTAGACGTTGTACTCCCCAAATTGCAGTTCCGCATCCCTTATATCTGTGTGACACCACGTCTCTGATATCCCAACAATATCTGCCTTCGATGTTTTGAGCAATACCTCAAATTCATCAAATTTATTTACTAAACTCCTAGCATTGGTGTACACGCGAGTATACCTGCACCTGTTTCTATTCTTAGCTACCCTAACACAACCCATGTGTTTACTTGTACCGCAATGGCTCCCAGCAGTCTCTGAAATACCATGCATCTTGTTTTTCAGGCTTCTGCTCATTCTAATAGAAGCAGTGCAAGAATCTCTTTCACCTCTGCCAGTGGCTACTGTCAATCTATTGGTCTTTGTCTCCCCCCCAAGCTAGCAGTTTTCCGACCCACCTAACACTGCCTCGATAGCATCAGCAAATATTCTTGCACCCTTTCTATTTAAGTGTATCCCATCCCTGTAGAAGCAATCTCTCCTGTTAACAAGTACAGTCCAGGCTGAAAAAAATTCTACCCCTTGAGCCTTGCACAATCTTTCCAGGGCCGAATTGATCGACAAGGCTCTCATCATATACTCCCTCCTATCGTGTCTGGGCAGAATTGCAGACACTTTCAAATTCAACCCTAATTCTCGGATTTTGTTCAACAGTGACCTGTACTTGTTAAGTAATTCTGCCGGTCTCCCACTCTTAATATTATTAGTGCCAACGTGTACAACTATATCACCTTTTGTGCCCTTAAAAGATGATATTCGCTCTACAACGTCATCAACCTTTGCCCCTGGCAGACATACCCTGGTCCTGTTCCAATGCTGTTATAAGATGCTGTTTTAAGCTGATGCTGTTATAAGCTTGCTTTCTTGCATCATATGTCTCTACTAACACTAATATTGCGATTAGAGATTTGCAGCCAAATCCGCAGCCGTTACGAATAAACTTGACCTGTTAGTCACTTATACAGACTACAGGTAAGCATACACAGTAAGTTACTTTCTCAGTGGCAAGATTCATGGCATCGCCAGGTTACAAACAAACTATATCTGATTAAGCCTGTGATTGATTGATCTAGTCTACATGAGGATCGCAAAGAGGAAGCTGTTCTTGCTCGACTCCACATAGGACACAGTAATCTGACACTCCTTTGTGCTGTGGGCTGATGACCTATGTATGAGCAATGCGACACTGTTTTATCCATTCAACATATTTTATTTGGCTGAACAGTTTTAGAAATGCTCGTTTTACTGCTTTTACCCATCTCACTGAGCCATATACCCTCCGTCAGATTTTAACTGACAATGACTGTGTCAGCAGTTTTATATTTTTAAAATCAATTAATGTATATACACTTTTATGAAATATAGGGGTTTTTTTTACCCTTATTCTGATTTTTATTTATTGATATGTCTTCGTATATGTGAATTTTTGACAATGTAATCTTTTCAAAGGTTACGAAACTCATCTTTTTGAATTTTATATTTTTCACGGCACATTATTATCTTGTTTTTGCGCCACAAAAATCAAATCAAATCAACCCTAATTAATATTTTTCTCTTATTTTGTATTGCTCCAATTTATACAATAGTCATTCGTGTGGAGTGTGATTGAACATTGTATGAATTGGAGCAATGTATAAAAGCATTTGTAAAGTAGTATTAAAAGCTTTTCTGGTCAAACTATAATGTCGGAGAATTATTCTTTGCATTCAGTTCCTTTGTGACTCTCACAGTAGCTAGCCAGATTGTTCAGGCATAATCTCCTTTTAACAAATTCATTATTTCGAATATGTGGCATCAGCTTTTTAATCCACTTGGAGAGGTAGGGGGGAGAGGTCTAACCTACTTTTGAACTTCTAATTTGACAAGAAAAAAAACCAGATATTTTTGTCAGGCAACTTTCACCAGAGGATCAGAATTCAGTCATAGTGAGAAAAAGCCCAAGAATGTCTCTGCCCTCTCCAATTCAGATTGACATAATCTCATGGTTTTAAATCCCAGTTCAAACAGGTTATCAGAAAAGCCAGTGGCAAAAGTGTTAACAAATTCATGCTGTGTTTGCACTATTTCTTTTTATCTTTAAATAATGACTCCATTACTTTCTCTGGAACGGAAGTTAAACTTGAGAGGTCACTGGTTACCCATTTCACCCTATGTGGATAGTTGGTTCAAAGGGCGAGCTTCCCTTATGCCTGCACTCTAAAACACACCATGAATTATGTTACCTAATAGACTTTTTGACTGCCCATTTAAGACATTTGTACATTAGCATTAGTAGAGACATATGATGCAAGAAAGCAAGCGTATACAGCATTAGGTCCTTCTGGTTGTCACAGACATTCTCTCAGATATGCCAGACAAGCTGTACTTGCTACCTGGGAGTCTAAAACGCTGATGGAACTCTGATGGAACTGATTTTTGGGTAAAAATCGAGTCAAGTGGACCCAATTTCGGCGAAGTCCGGACAGTCTGTGAGAGCCAAATCCTCTGCTCACACCTTCACAATGGTGGGACTGTTAGTAATCCTGGGTGTATAACCTCCATGCACAAGTACATGGTGGGTGACCACCCAGGTGTGAATCAACATAAGAAGCGGTCAAGGTGTGGCGCCCACACCACATGGAGCCATGTCACCCCTCTCTGTTACCAGGCAGTACTAGGTGGTAGATGACTCATGTTCCGGTCAACCCTTCCCCATCTCTTCCATCATGCAGTATGATTGATGACTGTTGAGGTTATGATGAAATCCTGGCGAGATCCAATATTCCTTATATTTCGAGGGTACAGCTGTAAAACGGTGTTCGCAGGCCGGCTGCTAGTTAGTACACCGGACCGAACCTATTGGTAACTCTCTAGGATGCTTCCGGATCAGCTATGTATAATCTTGCTACCTCTGCTCTGCCAGATAGTGAGTGGAGGGAGTCCTAGTAGTGTGTATGTGGGGGAGCATTGTCTAAGCCACATTATGTCAAGGATCTGGGTACGCCATATCCAAAAATTTCATTACTTCATACAGTATGTCCGACCCACTTTTTCTTACTATTGAATACACTATGAATTGTCAAACTAATAGAGCAAGCTTATTTGCGAAAAGATGTAAACCTCCCAAGCACTTCCTAATTCATTTCACAAATATACGGGGTCTCAATTCTAATCTCAACAATGTCCAACAACTTTGGCAGACTGCAAGTGGAAATGTCCATTTCCACTTGCAGTCTGCCAAACCCCATGTACTTTTTCTGACAGAATCTCAGTTATCGGTTGATTCAACTACTGCTCATCTCAGATGCCCAAATTATTCGCTGTATGATTCCTTTCGCCTCAAAGGTGGTACTTATGCACATGTTCGTTTCTGATATTCCCTGTCAGTGACTTGGCAATTTGGAATCTCCTCTCTTTCATCTTCTCTGGCTTAAAATCTCTCTACCTCATTGTGTCAAATTCATCTTGTCTCTACCATTCTCCCAACTCCACTAATCACTTGCAGTTCTTTGACTTTCTCCAGTCCAACTTTCCTAACAGTGAGGTAATTTTTCTTGGTGATTTTAATGTTCACAACTCCAGCTGGCTTCCGTTTTCTAGCCACACTGACCCAGCTGGTCAAGATGCTGAGGCTTTTGCAATTACTAATGACCTTGCACAGATTGTTCATTTACCTACAAGAATACTGGACAATACTAATCATACAGCCAACACGATCTTTTTCTCACAAACAACCCTTCTAAGTACATGGTCAAAGTGAGAAGTCCCTTAGGCACTACAGATCACAACTTGGTGATTGTCTCTGCTCCAGTGGAGCCTTTATCTCATGGCTATTCACAACCTCATGTTGTTTGGCATTACAAGAATACAAAATGGGATGACCTGCGAGATTTCTTTTCTTCTTTTCCTTGGTCGGATTACTGTTTCAAAACTTCTGATGTCAACGTTTGCTCAGATCGTGTCAGTGAAATTATTCTTGCAGGAATGGAATCCTTTATCCCACACTCCACTTTAAAATCTCGTCCTTTATCTGAACCTTGGTTTTCCAATAAATGTGCTAAGGCTGTTCAAGAGAAGAATGTTGCACATCGTAATTGGCTTGTTTCTAATTCTTCAGTTTCATTTTCTGCCTACACCAAAGCTCGCAACAATTGTAAAGCAGTTATTAATCAGTCCAAACTAGAGTTTGAACAGGCTAAGAGTAGAAAACTTGCTTCTTGCCCTAATGGTAGCCGAGCATTCTGGTCTCTTGCCAAAGCTATTGGCCACAACTTTTGCCCATCTCTGCTCCCACCTCTGTCCAAACCAGATGGTTCTGTTGTCACTTCAGCCAAGGATAAAGCTGACCTGCTAGCATCCCATTTTTCTTCCAACTCGTGCATTAATGATCTTGGTAAAACACCTCCCACCATTCCCGACACTCTCCATTCAATGCCTCCTGTGGTCTTCCGTCAGAAGGATGTCAGAAGTATTTTGAAGGATCTTGATGCTAAGAAAGCTCCAGGTCTCGATAGTATTTCTCCACTTGTTCTCAAAACCTGTGCTCCTGAACTTACTCCTATTCTTTGCCGCCTTTTTTCACTTTCTTATTCCAAAGGTGTTTTTCCTTCCGCTTGGAAATTTGCTCATATCCAGCCAGTTCCTAAAAAGGGTGACAAATCCCTCCCATCCAATTATCGTCCCATTGCAATTATTTCTACTCTTTCTAAAGTAATGGAGAAATCAATTAACCGCCAACTCTTAAACTACCTAGAAACCTTCTGTCTAATCAACGATCACCAGTATGGATTCCGTCAGTGTCGATCCACTGGAGATATTCTGGCTTATGTTACCCATTTATGGACTAATTCATTGGAAAGGTTCGGTGAAACACAAGTAGTTGCTGTTGACATCTCAAAGGCTTTCGACAAGCTTCCATCTTATGGTTTGCCAATTTTTTTTAGTAATTGGTTATCCAGTTTTCTCTGTGATCGCTCACTGAGGGTGATGGTAGATGGCTCTCTGTCTTCTAACTTCTCCACTAATGCCGGTGTCACCCAAGGTTCAGTTCTTTCCCCCCACTCTTTTCCTCTTGTATATTAATGACCTTCTTCCATTGATTGGAAATCCATCCTATCCATAGTTTTGCCGATGATAGCCATTTTGAGAAACCTTGCCCTGCTCAATCAGGTTCAACTTCTCGAAAATCTGCTACCAATTCCTTAAATGCCGCTCTTCAGGTAATTCTCCAGTGGGGCAAAAACAACTTAGTTGATTTCAACCCTTTTAAAACCCAGTCTTGTCTTATATCTCACAAAAAGGATTCTTCTGCTCCTATGCTTACCTTTAGTGACACTCAGATTTCTAGGCAAAATGATATAACTCTTTTGGGGATTACCCTGACTTCTAATCTCTTGGTACAAGCACATTACAAAGATTGCTTCCTCTGCATCTAAAAAACTTGGTTTTCTCTTTCGCTCTCGACGTTACTTTTCTTCCAAACAGCTGGTCACTCTGTATAAATCGCAAATCCACCCTGCCAAGGAAAATTGTTCCCACATCTGAGGGGTGGTGTCCCCAAAACCTCTCTTTGGCTTCTTGATTTCATTCAGAAGAGGGCAGTTAGGGTAATTAATGATTCATCTTTAACAGAATCTCTCCACTCGCTGTCTCATAGACGTACTGTATCCTTTTCTACAGATACTTCCATGGGCACTGTTCTGAATTGGCTTCTACAATTCCTGCTCTCTCTTTCAAAGCAGATCGAACATGCTGCCACCAGCCAACATCCATTTACTGTCCAACTTCAAACTCACAGAACCAACTTTTCATCTTCCTCGTTTATTCATTCAACTGACATTTTCTGGAACAACCTTCCTTCATACGTAGTAGTAGTAGTAGTAGTGGCACATGATGCAAGAAAGCAAGTGTAGGAGCTTATGCAGCATCAGCCAAAAAAAAAAATCACACCATTCCCTCCAAATGCTCCAGTTCCTCCTTAAATTTATTTAACCTATCGACTTCCACAACGACAGATGGAAGTTTGTTCCAGCAATTAACCACCCGCTGGCTAAAGGCAAATTTCCGCACATCTATTCTACATCTGTCCTTTCTTAATTTGAACTTATGTCCCCGTAGGTTGGTAATCTGAACAAGTGGAAGGATCCCATCAGAATTCAGCGTGCTCAACCCATTCAAGGCCTTATAGACCTCAATCAGATCACCGCGCAGGTGCCTAGTCTCCAGCCACTGCAATTTGCAGAACTTAAGCCTCTCTTGGTAAGAGAATCCCTTCATTCCCCTCACCAATCGTGTTGCTCTTCTCTGTACACGCTCAAGCAAATCTACATCCTTCCTAAAATGAGGCCTCCAGACCTGTACGCAGTACTCAAGGCGTGGCCTGACCATTGCCTTATACAGAGGGACAATCACCTCCTTTTCCCTGCTAGCAAAATTCCTATATATCATTGACAAAACCCCATGACCCGCCCTAGCAGCCTGTCTGCACTGCTCAGAAAACTTCATATCTGACTGCACAATTACTCCCAGGTCTTTTTCATTTTCTACCACCTTAAGTGTAGTACCACACAGTTGGTACGTTTCTCTGGGGTTACTTCTACCCATATGCAGTACTTTGCATTTGTCAAGGTTGAACTTCAGTTGCCACTTCTTAGCCCATCTGCCCAAATTATCTAGATTCTGTTGAAGTAGCACACTGCCATTACTGTCATTAACAACCCTGCCAACCTTTGTGTCATCTGCAAACTTCGACATTAAGCCTGATATACCTTCATCAATATCATTGATAAATACACAAAACAACAGTGGACCCAACACCGAACCCTGTGGGACTCCACTAATAACATTAGTCCACGAAGAGCAGCACCCATTGATTACCACCCTCTGTCTTCTCCCACTTAACCATCCTTTTATCCATTGTAGCAACTTACCCTTAATACCATTCTGCTCCAATTTGTACAGTAGTCTTTCATGCGCAACAGTGTCAAAAGCTTTCCTGAAATCCAAGTATATGATATCAAAATTATTTTTTGCATCCAGTTCCTTTGTGACCACATCATAATAACCAATCAAATTTGTCAGACAAGACTTTCCCTTAATAAACCCATGCTGTGTTTGAATTATTGCTGCAGTCTTGTCTAGATGATCCTGCAATGCATCTTTAACCAGCGACTCCATTATTTTACCCGGAACAGAAGTTAAACTAACTGGTCTGTAATTACTCATGTCACCCTTCGATCTACCTTTGTGAATTGGGGACACATTTGCACATCTCCAGTCCGTGGGAACCTCCCATGAGTCCAAGGATGCTCTCATAATTATGGCTAAGGGTTTGCTTAGTTGCTTTGCCGCCTCCTTTAAAATAACTGGATAGATCCCATCCACCCCAGGTGCCTTTCTTGTGTTTAACTTCAACAATTTCTCCTCCACTTTGCTCTCAGTTATTACAAAATCATTAAGCACACTGCTACAATTTGATAACCTTCTTCCATTTTCAAATTGTAATAATTCCTCACGTGTGAATGTAGATGCAAAATACTCATTCAGTTTGTTTGCTATCTGAGCAGGATCATCAACAGTCGAACCATCGATGTCAAGTGGACCAATCATATTCATCCCCTTCCTTTTAGAGTTTATATAAGTAAAGAAATCCTTGCTGTTTTTCTTAGCATCTTTTGCCAAAGATTTCTCGTAATCCGCCTTCGCCTGCCGAACCTCCTTTGTGACCTGATTACAGACTAGCTTATATCTGCCACAGGCTTCTGCGTCACCTGATAATTTATATGCATCCCATGCATTTGTCTTCTCTGTCACGAGTCTCGTTAGTTCATTTGATAACCATTTAGGCCTAAACGTTGAACGATATTTCTTAATCGGTATACAGGGTGTTTCAGTAAAACGTTTCAGAACTTCTAAGAGGGGTAGGGTACATCCTGACAACTCGAAATCATATAGCAATGTGGGGTCGGAAATGCTTTCCTGAAGCTGTGTTGTACACAGAATCACCATAAAGAAAAGAGACCGTAAGTGAGAAATCGTTTTTAATAATACATGAAAAGAAGCAAAAGGTACATGGATTAAAGTAAGTGTTTGAAGTTTCTTCGACGGGCTACAATGCACGCCTCATATCTCCGACGCATCGACATCCGAACATTCTGGAATACTCCAGGCGAATTTCGAATTTCTTCGGCAGCTACTGTGATTCTTGCAACCAGCTACAGGGGAATCCAAGAACGAGTACACGAAGTCTAGCAAACGCAGTCGGGGTTTCCCATTGCAGCGTCTGGAGGATTCTCCGAGAACAAGACATGCATCCGTTTCACGTGCAGCGTGTCCAGACACAGCAACCGGAGGATTACGCACCTCGTATTGCTTTCGCACAGTGGTACCTTGGAAAATGTGCTACAAATCCCCTTTTTCCTGCTGAAGTGTTGTTTTCCGATGAGGCATCCTTCACAAGGGAAGGAATTTTCAACACGCATAACGACCATATCTGGGCGGTCGAGAACCCGCATGCAATACGACGTCGTGCAGCACAGATTCGATTTTCGGTCAATGTATGGGCCGGTATTATGGGAGATCACCTCATCGGACCTTACCTGTTACCGTGTCGTCTAACCGGACCTATCTACTTGATCTTTCTGCAGCAAGTATTGCCACAACTTTTGAGAGATGAACAGATTTCTGCATCGATGCAACAGACAATGTGGTTCCAACACGATGGAGCCCCTGCCCATTATAGCGGAGATGTTCGTAACTACCTGGATGTCACATTTGGTCAACAGTGGATCGGACGTGGTGGTCCCGTGCGTTGGCCTGCTCGGTCACCCGACCTACCATGTCTTGATTTTTATTTCTGGGGTCATATGAAATCGCTAGTTTATGACACCCCTGTTGACAATGCTGAGGAGCTGGTTGCAAGAATCGCAGTAGCTGCCGAAGAAATTCGAAATTCGCCTGGAGTATTCCAGAATGTTCGGATGTCCATGCGTCGGAGATGTGAGGCGTGCATTGTAGCCCGTGGAAGAAACTTCGAACACTTACTTTAATCCATGTACCTTTTGCTTTTTTTCATGTATTATTAAAAACGATTTCTCACTTACGGTCTCTTTTCTTTATGGTGCTTCTGTGTACAACACCGCTTCAGGAAAGCATTTCCGACCCCACATTGCTATATGATTTCGAGTTGTCAGGATGTACCCTACCCCTCTTAGAAGTTCTGAAACGTTTAACTGAAACACCCTAGAAAGTCTAGTAGCTTCCACGATTAATTCTTTGAATGCTTCCCACTTAGAATTTACTGTTTGTAACATCGTCAGTTGATCCCACTGTACAGAACTTAAAAACTGTCTGAGACCACTGTACTCCCCTTTACGGAAGCAAAAACCCTTTCCTTTACCCCTGACAGTAGTTACCTCTTTGAGTAAATCCCACTTCAGCACACTGTGATCACTGCCACCTAGTGGTTCCTTTATCTGCAAATTCTTAATACACGAATGATCACTGCTGATAACCAGATCAAGAGTGTTACTTTCTCTGGTTGCCTCTCGAACATGCTGCTGCAGAAAACAATCATTCAATAAATCCACAAAAGTCTGACTAGTGTGTGAGTGACCAACCCACAAGTTCCAGTCAATATCTGGGAAGTTAAAATCCCCCATTATAAGACATTCAGATTTACTGGCCCACTCTATTTCTCTGTACAATTGTTCATTGTACTCATTCAAGTCATTAGGCCTATAACACACTCCTACTCTTATTTTTCCTTTCGCAGTGCTTATCTCACACCAAACTGACTCAACAGAGCACTGTTCATCTATATTAACTGGGTGCACTTCCTTTGATTTTATGTTTTTCTTAATTAACAGCATAACACCCTCTCCCTTTCTGTCCTGTCTATCCTTTCTGTACACATTGTACTCCCCAAATTCCAGTTCTGCATTCCTTATATCTTTGTGACACCACGTCTCTGCTATCCCAACAATATCCGCCTTTGATGTCTTGACCAACACTTCAAATTCATCAAATTTATTTACTATACTTCTAGCATTGGTATACATGCAAGCATACATGCTCCTATGCCTATTCCTTGTTACCCTAACACATCCCATATACCCAACTATTCCATGATGAATGCCATCCGTCCCTGAAACCCCCAACACCCCTCGCTCCAGGTCGCTTCTTATTCTAATAGAAGTTGTGCAAGAATCACCTTCACCTCTGCCTGCGGTTACTGTTAAACTGCGGTTATTGTTAAACGTATTTCCTCAAAATTACAGTCTACAGAAGTTCAAATCCGATATCAACAAATATCTTCTTTCGTCTTCTCAACCTCCAACCCAATCATGGTACTAAGTACTATAGGTTCTAATACCTCTCGTGTTTGGGATTTACATAAAAAAAAAGCTGAGATTGATCTCAGTTATGACTCCGATGAAGAAAGTTGACTTAGAGAAGTTAAAAAATCCAGATACATATCAGTTAATGAAGACATGCCTTAACAAAAGAATGCAACACATCCATAGGCAGAAGGAGAGGGGAGTGGGAGATCTTTGGAAGAGTTTTAAATCTGTTCTGACTGAAATGAGCACAGAAGTTCTAGGTTATGAAAAATGTGTGAAGGTGGACTGGATGACAGATAAAATTTTGACATTCACAGAGAAGCACAGAGTATTTAAGAACTGCAATGCACTAAGGTATAAGGAGGTGAATAGACTGATTAAGAACAAAATTAAAATAGCTAAAGAGACCTGGATCTCAGAAAAATGCAGAGAAATAAAGGCTCTGGAAGAAAAACATGATTTCAATCTTCACAAAAAGGTTAGAGATTTCAGGAATTAATAAAAGGAAACAACCAACTTCAATCCGAAATGACAAAGATCAGATTATCATGGAAGAATCATAAAAACTGTACATGTGGACTTAATTCATAAAAGACCTCTTTGCTGACAGTGAACGTGAGTTAGATGACAACAATGTAGTGGTTGGGCCATCCATCCTCAGATCCGAGGTGGAGAGGGTGATTAAATCCATCAACAAGGGAAAAGCCAAAGGACCCGATGAAACCACAGTGGAAATAGTAAAATTGCTTGACTACAAAAACAGACATTCTTTTTGAATTATTTAACAGGATTTACGACACGAGCAACGTCCCTTGGGACTGGCTGACATCAACATTCATCACCCCCCCAAAAACCTAAACCCCAGGACTTGTGGAAACTTCAGACTAATCAGCTTGATAAGCCAAGTTCTCAAAATGTTCTTAAAAATAATTCAAAATTGGATTTTCAGGAAATGTAAGGAGTCAATGAACGATGCACAGTTTGGATTTAGGGAAGGAACTGGGTATAAGAGAAGCACTATTTTGTGCCCAGGTCATGATGCAAAGGTGCAGAAAACAATAGATTGATGCCAATCTTTTTTTTATTGACTTTGAGAAGCCCTTTGATCGAGTCCAACACACCAAGCTCATCAAGATCCTTGAGGAGTTCGGCCTTGATGAAAATAACATCCGAATAATCAAACACCTCTACAGGAACCAAATGGGATCTATTGTAGTTGTTGGCAGAAAGACAGAAAACATCAACATTAAACATGGAGTGAGGCAAGGAGCTATCCCACCTCCTGTTTAACATTTACTCGGATGTCATCTTCAAGAGAGCATTAGATGGAAGAAATGAAGCAATATCTGTCAATGGTAGAATGATTAACAACCTTTGCTATGCAGATGGCACTGTACTTTGTACAACTAATATGCAGGACTTAGATACTCCTCAATCATGTGAGTGAAGAAAGTGAAAGAATGGACCTACCATAGTAGAACCGATCATTCCAATTTCCATGTGGCACTATGATTCTGTTAGCCCCACATCTCAATATTTATCCCTACAGATGCAAAATATGTTTCCTCACCTGGAATTCGAATTCATGCATTTTATTGACAAAATTGACATTTTTGTCTTATTATACCTCAAAGCATTATTGTAGACAGTTAAGACTAAGTATTCTTCTATAGTTTACTACCCTGACACACCCTTTGAAGTTACTTAGGATTGTTTCCCTAACTTTATCTTCCTGCTAATTGAAACACTGCCACCCTCAGAACATCTTGCCAACATCAGCTGTTGCCACAACAAACAAGAATTCTTGAGATTGTGTGCAAGCATTACTTTGACTCATATTATTCGATAAACTTGCATCTACATTAATCTTCTCCCCTCTGACTAGCAGTTTCCCTAAACCCATAAGGTATCCTCAGTGATACTGGCAAAAATCCTAGCACCACCTTTATTCAAATGAATGCTGCCTCTACAAAATAGATTCCTTCTACCTACAAGTGTGGGCCATACTGATAAAAATTTACCTCCCTAGAGCCTTGCAGACTCCCTCAAAACTTGAGTCTTGGCTATAGGCTGAAAGCATTATGGATTATCACAAGGCTTTCAGCCTATAATCTCTCCTAACATGTCTGGACAGAATTGCAGACACATACACATTCTGACTGGAGGAATTTCTAAAATAGACTTCAATCAAGGCTGTAGTTAGCAAATCTCAGGTGGAGGGAAAAGGGTTTTTTCTCCAGGAGCTATTCTGGGTTTTTCAGCCTGCACAACATGTAAATCAGTCTGTGAACACACTTGTAGAAACACAATTACACAGCAGTGCAATATGAGCTAAGTCACTGATCACTTAAACCCTAATTACAAAAACAATGTGATGTAGCATCTCTAATTTCCATTTCTTGTTATTTATTTTATTTTTGATAAAATAATGTTCTTTCATTCATGTTTCAAATCTTCACTCTCTTGACTACCTCTGTTAAAAATAATAATAAATAAATAAAATTATTATTCTTAAATTTACTGGAATTTTTTTCTTTTTATGCAATATAAAGAATTTGTCATAATTCTAGGATGAAGGAAATTTTCACCCACTCAGCTATCATGAGATTTAAAAAAAAAAAAAAAAACTTTTTGATATAAAAAACTTTTGCAGTTAGTAACATCATCATCAATTTGTTCCATTGAAAATAACTAAGAAACTTTCTAAGACCAATTGTATTCACGTTTACAAAAGCAAAATCACTCCCTGTACCCCCTAAGAGTACTTAGCTTAAAATAAATCCTACATTATGATCAGGTAGGTCTATCTTTATATTCACTGCTACATAGGGGTTCCTTTATTTTAAATGCATGAATAATCATTGCTGGTTATCAGATTAAGGGTGATACTGCCTGAGTGTGTAAAATGCTGCATGTAGTACACATGTTTCATTGTGTGAAACTAGTCAGTGTGTCAGAAATTTCATGTGTAACATGATGTAGTAACTGCACAGGCATTTTTTTGTCAGTCTCAAAATGGATTTTCTGTAGATTGGTTGCATTTCGCCACTCTGCATCTATTTAAAAATAAAATTCAAAAAGAGAAATCATCGTAGGTCTATCCAATGCTTAAGTGCATTCTAAGTACAGGGACTCCCCAACTTACGTAATACTCGAATTCAACTTTACGTAAATTTTTGTCGGCTGGTGCAAACTGAAAAAAATATGGAAACGTATTTTGTATCTGTAGGGATAAATGTATTGTGAAATGTGTGATAAATGTAAGGTGTTGTGAAAATATCGTAATGTGAACCCAATAACACTTTTTTTTTTTTTTTTTTTTTTTTTTGGTAATTCGTTCCAAGTCCTTGGAAGTTGAAAATTTTGCTATGTTACTAAGCTATTTATCTCTCTAAAAGGTAATTTTTATAATGGAAATTGCACTATACTTCCATCGTTATCATATCTTCCTGTTATAAGAATTAATTTTAAATGCCTCTGTGATATTTTTCTAAAACACATTTCTTGGAGGTCATGACCGAAAAACAATAAAAACAATCTGCACTTTCCGGTTTATTGGGCTTTTCTGTTAGTGCAATCTATTATAAACGGGTAGTAAACTCAATCTTATTGCATTTGTGATAATTCTGACAACTGGAATTGTATGGGTTTTTACATTACAGCATTATGGTGAAATCATATAAAAAACAAATTTTCAGAAACTTCTCTTCATTCCTATTTACGTATTACAATGATGAAGGGAAAGGGACCAACAGAAAGTGTAAGTGGTGGCAGTGCCTGGAAATGAAACAAAATTGATTTAGAAATGAAGATGATTAATTAAGAAGGACGAAGCAGGACAAAGTTTGTCAAGGAACAGTTCGTGTATAAAATGATATGTTAAAGGATTAATGCATTTAAGATCAACAGTGATCACAAAACAGGATTCAAGTGCTATATCGAAGATGGAAAAGCTATTGATAATATGGATGGAAAATCAGATTCAGAAGCAACTGCCCCTCAGTTCAATGGCCATTCAATGTAGCAAATTGTTAACAAGCAAGAAGTATTTATGAAGATATTAAGGATAAGTACGGCAAACCCCAAGCCAAGTTTGTGGCAAGCAATGGGTGGTTTAATAGGTTCAAGCATCGCACTGGTTGCCACAATGTTAAAGTATGCGGTAAAGTCACCAGTGCTGATTCTGCAGCTGCAGAGAAATTTTGTGATGTGTTGGAAAAAATTATTGATGAAGGTGGCTATTCAACGTAGCAAATTTTTAACGTTGACGAGACTGCTCTGTATGGGAAAAAATGCCGGATCAAACATACATTGCCAGAGAGGAGAAGACAATGTCAGGTTTCAAGGCCACCCTCTTGCTTGGGGCTTGTGCAGCGGGAGATTACAGATTAACACCACTGCTTGTGTAGCATTCTGGAAATCCTCGTGCAGTTAAGGGCATCAATAAAGCCACCCTACCTGTGCATTTCTGATTGAACCAGAGAGCATGGATAACAATATCTCTTTTTGAGGATTGGTTTAAATGCTGCTTCATTCCCAAGGCTGAAAAATATTGTAAAGACAACATTCCTTTCAAGATTTTTCTTCTATTAGATAATGCTCCTGGATATCCTAAGCATTGATATGTTTTCAATTTGAACGTGAGAATAATATGTTTACCACCAAACACTACTTCACTCATCCAACCTATGGATCAGGGTGTTATTTTGAATTTAAAAGCATACTATTTACAAACAACACTTGCTCAGGCATAGTCTGCAGTAGACAATTAGAAAAAGTTTACATTAAGAGACTTTTGGAAATCTTACAATATTTACCATGCCATCTTAAATTGCCTGGGTGGAAATTACTAAAAGATCTTTAAATGGTGCATTGAAGAAAATATGCCCACAGCAAGTAAAAGGCTTTGAAGGGTTTGAAAAAGACAAATCATATGAAGAGGTTACAGATAAGATTGTAAAGGTTGCAGAACTACTTGAGTTGGAGGTTGTTGCCAAAGACGTGGACGAGTTAATAGAGGAAGAAGAGAAGGAGTTATCTAACGAAGAACTTATTGACTTGCTGCCAGTGATAGTAAAAGAAGAAAATGTAGACGAAGCTCAAGATGAACCAAATGAGGAGCCGAGACACTTCATCACGAGAGAGATGGCAATGGCATTTCGTGAAATTGCATCAGCAATTGTGAGGTTTGAGAAGATGGATCCTGACAGCAAACAATTCTTAAAAGTTAACAGAGGGGTGAATGATATGTTTGCTACAAAGAAATCTACAATGAAAAGAAAAAAAGCCACCGTCCAGTCATACATTAATATGTTCTTTCGTAAGGTTGAGCAGCCGACCCCTTCTAAATCTCCACACCCCTCAGTGGCGTACTTATCAGCCGAAAACGTCGATTTTGGCAGTAATGCTCGAGAGGTAAAACTTACCGATGTTATGCCTGTCTCCTCTCTTTTTTTGTAATTTTATAATTGCACGCTTTTGTAATTTTTTCTGTGCACAAGATAAAAAATCCTTATCTTTAGAAAAATATCACAATGGCATTGAAAATTGATTCTTTATAATGAGAAAATAGGGTAACGATGAAAGTGTGTAGTTCAATTTCCATTATAAATATGACCTTTTAGAGAGATAAATAGCTTAGAAATATAACGAAATTTTCAACTTCCAAAGGCCTTGGAACGAATTAAAAAAATAAAATAAAATTTGTTATTGGATTCACATTACAATATTTTCACAATACCTCCATTTATTCCTACAGATGCAAAATATGTTTCCATATTTTTTTCAGTTTGCACTGGCCTGCAAAAACTTCTTATGTAAAGTTGAAATTGCGTAAGTAGAGTATAATGTAATTCGGCGAGTTCCTGTACATTCTCTCCTGTTAACAAGCATTACCCATTCTGAGAAAAATTTCTCAGAATGGGATATGCTTTTGTGCAGTATTGTGCAAGGCTCCCGATGAGCCTTGTCCAATCTCTCCACACTGATTGACAGAGCTCTTATCGTATCGTATTCCCTGTCCTGTCTTGTGGGAAAAATTCTGAACACTCAGATTTAATCCTAACTTGTAGCTTTTTCTCAACATTGCCCTATACCTGTTTAGTAAATTTTCATATTGTTTATTCTTAATATCATTAGTAATGCATATAAGGCTATTACCTTTGGGCCCTTAAATGATAACAGTTCTTCAACGTCATTAACTTTTGCTCCTGGCAGACATACCCTATCCATATTTCACCTATTCTTTTTGCAAACTATATTTCCCTGTTTCCCTGGCAGTAGACTCACTGACTGTGCCTACTTCCTGTTCAGGAATTTGTCGAAGTTGCCCAATACTTGGGTAGATCTTCATCTTGGAGTAATGATGATATGGTGGCAATTAATAATCTGAATGTTTTGGCGCATTATAGCCTTAGTCGCTAATGCGCCAATAAAACCCAAGCAACAACAACAATAATCTGAAATCTGAGAAATTGCTAATGGACTAGAAATTTATTTTGGATCATGCTAGGTGCTTTAGATTGAAAGCTTGACATGCATAGAGCTTCAAAAAAATTTGTTCTAGGATTGTGCAAGGAGCAGAAAAGAACCTAATTTTATAAATTACATGAAATGTGTGTTTGTGTTTTTTCTGAAAGTAACCAGACTAACGTCTTATAAAAAAAAAAGCATGGCAGTTTTGGTCAAATGTGAATATAAAATTGCATTTTATTTTATTTATTTTTATTTATATATATATTTTTTGTGTTTTTACCCTAAAATTCAAAATATCATTCATTCTGAATTTGTTTTGGATGATCAAGTGGAAACCAGGCTTATTATGTATTCATGACAATTCTCCTGCAAATTATTATTATTATTATTAACTACGTGGTGCAAAGAAGCCCGAGGCTTATGCCACCCAAAAAAAAAATCTCCGAGTTACCCTGAGAGAGAGAGAGAGAGAGAGAGAGAGAGAGAGAGAGAGAGAGAGAGAGAGAGAGAGACAAAAGTAGAAGGGAATCACCAAGAAAGAGAAGAATGATGATATCCAGCTCAGGGCCCTGGGTGTGCCAAGCCCATACTCACCAGATGTGAGTCCCTTTGGCACACTATCCATTCATGAATTTTTGTGAAACAAACATTCCTGTGATGTATCCCAGCCTCAGTATTCACCTGACTTTTCACACAGTGTGGTCTCTTCCTCAACTTCAAAATGAAGCTGAAAGGTGCAAAATTTTATACCTTCCAATCATCCAACAGAATGCAGCAGCAGCAGATCTTAACCGGTTCACAGCTAAGCATTTCCAGTGATACTTCCAGAAATTACTGGAATATGAGGACGCTTGCATATCATCAGGAAAAAAAACTACTTATAAAAAGACTTAGAACTTTGATCAGACTAGATTGAATTGTAAAATTTAGGGTGGTAATTTAGTAATGCAGGTTGGAATATAAAGAAATTTATATGTAGATATATATACAGTAGAGCGTTGATAATTCAAACTGATTGGAACCGGGGGTAGTTCGGACTTCCGATTTGTTCGGATTTTCAAACATCAAAAATACTGTTCTGGAGACTAAAAAAAAAAGGTTTGTTAAGTTTAGAAATAAAATCACTAAGTTGACCTTACATATTTTTATTCATAGGTAACAAAACAAATGGAACTTTCAGCCATAATAACACCTGTAGAGACTTTAATGAAAATAATCACTTATTTTTTGCTGCACCATTTTTGAACTTTGTTTCTTTGCCCTCTCTCTTTTCAGCAAGAGTAGTTGATTTGGACAGCATTCGGTTTGTTGTTTATACCAAGCCATCGCGGTTTCTAGCACGGCATAGGCTTGTTTGTTGATACCATTTTCTTCGTCTCTATCATTTTCAGGGGCTCCAGTTTCTTTTTCATTCACAATTTCGTTTTCATTTAAAACAGAATCCCTGCAGCAAAAATATCATTTTCCATTCACGCCCTTGCATCACCTTCATCACAATTTTCAAACCAGGGATTAACTGAAACAAGTTGATCATCTTATTCAGTATTTGTTCCTCATCTCCTTCAGTTTGATTCTGCTCATCTCCTATTCTGCAATAGGCCACAGTTTTTCCCACGTGTCAGCTAACAGGTAACAGCTGTCCACAAGACTGAGCTTTTTCGGAAAAGCTACGATGCTTTCTTCATTGCTTTCTGCTAAAAGTAAACGATGAAGACTTGTTTTTTGTAGATTCGCTTCGACTTTTCAACATCTCCCTGGTCCAACATTTGGAGGAGTGCAGTAAAGTTTGATGGAAGAAACATGACCTTGAATCTGTTATCTGTTTTGCTTAATGTTTCCATTGAAGGATGTGATCACACGTTGTCTAGGATAAGAAAAACTTTGCCCATTGTGCCTTCTCGTTCACAATACTTCTTGAAATTTGAAATAAAATCATTGGTAAATCATATTAAATTACAAAATGTGTGAAATATCAGTTTACAAAGTGTTATGTTTAGTTAGTATATTAATTAAGCTATGTATATTAATTAAGCTATGTAGGTAAACATAAATTTATTTTTATTTTGCTAAACACTGAGCTTTTATTATATATTGACCTGTGGATAATATTCTTCTCATTTTCACATATCATTTAATTTTGTTAGGTTAATAAAATTGTAAGTTTGTGCTTTATATCTTCATTTTTGTAGCCTGTGGATAATATTCCTCCAATTTTCACTTATTAGAATTGCTGTTTAATAGAATCGAAAGTCAATTCACAAACATGATCACAATAACTGGCACTTAGTGTAATTATTTTATGGCACCAGCATAAGAGAAAAAAATAATAATAAATGCTGGCTCGTTCGGATTATTAACGTTTTAAATTGTTGACGTTTGGATTTTCAATGCTCTCCTGTATATAAAACCACAATATAAGCTAACTGGCAAGCAAAATTTAAATTTTTAATGAACACTTACGCAAAAAACCTTCACAGTCTTTACTGTGGAGTCTTTTTACATATGTGATCATTAAAAAATTTAAACAGCCTGCATTATATAATTTAAATAACCAGCATTATAATTATAGTTTGGTGTTATGATCAAAGTTGTAATCCTCATATAACTGAACTGACATATTTACTGGAAAACAACTAAGCAATATCACAGTTAATGTCTATTTACTAGTTCTTATAGTTAAAATCTACTCTCTGCCTCATTAACTTTCAGTCTCTGCTGCTTTTCTATAGCCACTTCCATTGTCACTGTTCTCCTACTCTCATACAATCCAGTCTGCGCCTCCGTAGCCAGGTGGGAAGGAGCAGCAGTGCGTAGCACACGCTTCTTGATTAGACCGGGGTTCGAGCCCGTCACCACCAAATACGGAGGATGCGGAAAGGTCAGGGAATGACCACTGCATATCCCGGAGCAATATGGCCTTAGTTGCTAATGCTCCTAAAAACCAAACAACAAACAACAACAATCCAGTGTGAATATATATGCCGGAAGCAGTCAGGGTCTGAATATATGCCGGAAGCAGTCAGGGTCTGAATATATGCTGGACTGTTATATATATACCCTGACTGCTTCCAGCATATATTCAGACTGCTTCCAGTCTAAATATATGCTGGAAGCAGTCAGGGTCCATTCACTGCCCAGCTTCAAATGTTTATTTGCATCTCTTATCATAGATTATAATCTTCCTCTGAGTTGTGTTGATAATGCAGGTGCATTTTTCAGAAATATATTTCCCAATTTATAGCAAAAAAAAAAAAAAAAAAACCATGAGGAATAACAAAAACCACAATCATTATTAATGAAATTGCACAGATAAGAAAGAGGAAGTGGCAATGGCTCTGTAAAAAGAGCTATTATCAATTGCTACATATGGCAGCAAATTCCAAACTGTATCCCATTGTGGTGACGTTTTGTAATAATAATAAAAAACCCATCAAACTGAAAGCAACCAGTAGAGCCACCTTCCTTCTTGCTAGCAGAAAGGTGGCTCTACAAGGTAAAACCATTGGACATCTTCTGAACAACCTGAAAGCATGTGGGATTCCTTCAAAAAACTGCCTGGCATGTTAGTATTGATAATGTGCCTATTATGGTTGACCTAAAAACTAGTGTAGCAAGAAGGAGGAGGAGATTGATCACGTGGTGTAGTAGGTTGTCCTTGTAATTTTTGTGCTAAAAAGGGAGTTGAATGCTTTCCACTAATGATCCTTTCTAGATAGTAATATATATATACTACCATCTAGAAAGAAGTGCTAAAAGCAAAGATAGATTAAACATATCAACTGATGCATGCCACCGAAATAAAAATGATTTTGAAGTATAATCGCAATAAAAATTGTCATTTAAAATGCGAGAGAATTTGTTTAAACTTCACACAAATATACCATAGTGACATAACACAAAAAAAACTCAGTACATTAGTGTTGTGGTCTTCTGAAATGCACCAGTTCTAGAGTAACAACCATTTACGTTGAATAGTTGAACAAACAAATAGGTTTCTTGGAAATTAACTCCCCCCCCACTTCAATTTACCAAAACTTTACTAAATATAAACAGTGTTCACCGATTTACAAGCACTAAAAATAGTATTAACAGGAACGTACTTAATAAACATTTTCTTGCTTAGACGATAAACATTAAACAGT
The DNA here is from genome assembly GCF_048544385.1 of Mastigoproctus giganteus. NCBI lineage: Eukaryota > Metazoa > Arthropoda > Arachnida > Uropygi > Thelyphonidae > Mastigoproctus > Mastigoproctus giganteus. The sequence continues at coordinate 117,768,538 of NC_143585.1, forward strand.
AATAATCCTTTCTTTTCTGTCTTGCATGATTAACTAATTCACATGTATTAAAGGATTCCTTGAAGACTGTTCTTTGCTCAAACTTCAAATGTATGGTTTATTATTGGCACTTTCATTAATTTCTTCGTAACTGGCTAAACTGTCCAACTTTAAAAGTCTTTCATTATTCCCTGTTCCAACTGTCTTTATCGTTTTCATAATTTTATAAAAAAGCTTTTTGTGCTGTAGGATGTAGATTTGCTTGAGCGTGTACAGAGAAGAGCAACACGATTGGTGAGGGGAATGAAGGGATCCTCTTACCAAGAGAGGCTTAAGTTCTGCAAATTGCAGTGGCTGGAGACTAGGCACCTGCGCGGTGATCTGATTGAGGTCTATAAGGCCTTGAATGGGTTGAGCACGCTGAATTCTGATGGGATCCTCCCACTTTTTCAGAATACGAACCTTCGGGGACATAAGTTCAAATTAAGAAAGGATAGATGTAGAATAGATGTGCGGAAATTTGCCTTTAGCCAGCGGGTGGTTAATTGCTGGAACAAACTTCCATCTGTCGTTGTGGAAGTTGATAGGTTAAATAAATTTAAGGAGGAACTGGACAGGCAATTGGAGGGTATGGTGTGATTTTTTTTTTTTTTTTTGGCTGATGCTGCATAAGCTCCTACACTTGCTTTCTTGCATCAAGTGCCACTACTACTACTATCTCTAATTCTCGCATACTGTAGAAAGAATACTAAACCGTTTTTTTATTCAATCACTTTCAACAGTACTGATACTCTTCAGAAGTTGAATAGTTCATTTAGAAAAACCATTTGTATGTTGATTCAATTTATGCTCAGACAAATCTTTATTAATTAAAACATAATTGGCAGGACCCATAAATTAACACTGCCTGTCAAAGTAAAAAAAAAAAAAAAAAAGTGCTCACTGATGCATGTTTTTTATAATTCTACAATTTTTTAAACTATTGTAATTTTACCAGTCTTTTAATCTGTTACACATCACTTTTATATGTTGCTCTCCATTCGGCACTTTTCTTCCACTGTTGTTATACCAATGCACGGGCTTTACGATGTGCAATACTAACAACGAAAATGGTAAATGTGTTGAATAATAGCTTTCAAACATGAACCAGAAATACATGCATTTTTGCTGTTGAATTCTGGATGAAGTTGAACGTGTGCTTTCCCTTTATTATTTTCTTTTGTTAAAAAAATAATATAAATATCAGTAGATTTTAGACAGGCATATTTATTCTTAAACTCTATATTGAAATTAATAATTACAAACAATATAGTGAGGGAAGGACATTATGTTATTGTTTTCTATGTAGGATTAATAATATAGTTTATTAAGCTTATCATCAGACATTGGCTGTTAGGGGGAGAAAATATAAAGAATTGCAGTTTGATAACATTTGTAATTAATTATTAATTGTGAATTTAAGGGAATCCTAGATAAAGATTTTTATAGTTAAAATTACATTAAGGTTATACAGAGTTGTACTATAGATTAAGGTAAATACCATACACATACATAAAAATTAAATTTTTACCTGCTTCAGACTTGCTGATGCTACCAAAACCTCTTATGCATACTGGCAAGAAGTGCTGCCAACAGTTACATTATAGGATTAAATCTATTGACCAATAGTAGGGTGCCAAGTTTACTATCCTGGATCCAGTGGTTCTTGTTTGAGATGTGCTACCTTCATGTTCAGAACATCTCCCAGCTGGTACTGAGAATCTGGAGGGATGGGCTGCTCTTCAGGATTACTGGAGTATTTTCTTTTTTGTTTTTCTTGTTTTTCCATATGTTCCTTTATTTTCTTGTTGAATATGTGGAAATATAATGGGTTGAATTCGATTCCTTGTTTCCTGTTGAGACTCCAAAACAGTTTTATGAAGGCTTCTTTAAATTTCCTTCTGTTCTACTTGCACATCTTGTAATCTTCCTCTCAGAGATTCTTCCATATTGCGCATCTTTGTGCAATATGGAAGAATCCTAAAATCCAATACAGCCTTCATGCATTCCAATGTGGTGCCACATGGGACTTCAACAATACCAGAATCCTCTCTACAGACAACCAGAAAAACAGAAGGAAATTTAAAGAAGCCTTCATAAACACGTTTGAAGCCTCAACAGGAAAGAAGGAATTGAATTCAACCCTCAACATTTCTGCTTACTCAACAAGAAAAATAGAAGATATGGGAAAAAAAAAAAAAAAAAATACTCCAATGATCCTAAAGAGCAGACCTCCATTAACAGCCAGCAGATGTTCTGAACATGAAGGTGGCATGCCTCAAACAAGAACCACTGAATCCAGGATAGTAAACTTGGCACCCTACTATTGGTCAATAGATTTAATCCTATAATGTAACTGTTGGCAGCGCCTCTTTCCAGTATGCAAAACAGGTTTTGGTAGCATCAGCAAGCTACCAAAACAGCTGTCTGATAACAAGTAAGAATTTTTTATGTATGTTTTTTTCCATATATATTTACCGTAATCTACAGTACAACCCTGTGTAACCCTAATGTAATTTAAACCATAAAAAAATTCCTTACCTTGGGTTTCCAAAAACCCTAAAATTCACAATTAATAATTAATTGCAAATGTTCCCAAATTGTAGCTCTCTATATTTTCTCCCCCTAACAGCCAATGTATGATCTGATGATAGGCAGCGGTAAGTTGCCTGAAACGTTACCTTAAATATATAGTGGTTTGGGCTATGAGCTTAACAAACTATATTATTAGTCCCATGTGGTAGAAGAGTAGTTATTACAACAATTAATTACAAACAACTCAAAATCAAACATTTTGAGTTGTTTGAAAATAAAAATTAGCAGTAATTAACATTCATTTCTCAGTTTGTTTGTTTTTTTTTTTTTTCCTACAATTTGAGTTCTCTCAAATACAGAGAAGCCCACTTAAACCAGGGGCTCCCAGCTGATGAGTATGGGCTTGGCACCCAGAGTCCTGAGCTGGACCCTGGGTGTGCATTTATTCTCAGTGGGCACTAACCACCCAGACGCATTTCGGAGCTAGTTGGCTCACTCATCAGTGGGCGGGCAGGTACCCTGATAATGCAGACATGCCATCACGGTTGCAAAGTTAATTCCACAATATGAGACATGCGAAATGGTGAAGATAATGATAATATTTTGAAGACTAAATGCACAAGGCACAATATGTTATGGGTGAAATTAACTGTATAATATTGGTGTAAATACACCATAGTTTACCCATAAATTTAACTACTGGGTGGTGGTGGTGTCCACTGAGAATAAATAACAGTAGTCTAGAGAAGCGTTATTTATTCGAAGTAATACCTGTTATCTCATTATGAAGGTAGCCACAATATGAGATAAAATCAAATGATATCATTACACTACTTATGTAGTAAAATTTATGGGTAAACTATGGTGTATTTACACTGATATTATATAGTTAATTTCACCCATAACATTATGCTTTGGAAGAGGTTGGTTATGTGTTTGTTCCATATTCCAAACCATTAGAACTGGTGAAATTATTTATTGTAATTACGGTACATAATTTAATTAAATAGTATGTAAATTAATCAATATATGGTTGAGAAAAGAAAGAATTGCTGTTTCTTTCTGTGAAAATTAATTTGGATTCTCCTGAAAAAACACTGTTGCTGTATTAGGTTTAAAATCACCAAAGATGAAAGATTATTGATTATGCATTTAAAGTTTGTGCAAAAAACATAACTTGGAACTCCAATCAGCAAACCACCACTCAAAGAAAACTCCTTATCCCTACATGAAAAGATTGATAGTGCAGAAAGTTTACAGCAAGTTATGGCTTGGATATTAGAAAAAACATAATATCCATATATTGAGTATTAGCAAGGATAATTATCCACTGATCAGTTTGCTGCTCAAAAATTTAAAGGCAGCTTAAGGTCATTTAATGGCAGAGAAAAATTGATTGGAGAATAACTATAATATGGATGAAATGGGTCTAAATATAAGATATTACTTACAAAAATGATGGCAAAAAAATAAGAGCCTGCAGCACCATGAAATAAAAAAATCCAAAAAAGAGAATCACAGTAGCTCCTTTTTCTTGTTGGTAAACCAGTTAATCCCAGAGCTTAAATAAATAGTTCTTCTTTACCATTTTACTGCTGCACAAAAAAATTAGCACAGATAAACTGCATTATTCAAAGAATCTTTTTTTTTTTTCATAAATTTATATCTTCTATAAAGAAAATAAATTTAACCTGAAAAGGCTGTTTTCTTTTTTGGAAAATTCCCCTTCACATCCCAGCTATGAGGATTGTAAAGAAGGGGGACATAAAGGCATTTTACCACTGAATGTAACACATCTATCATCCTGCTTATGAATCGTTGAGTTCTAGATTGTTTTAAAGAGCCAATATAGGCAAAGGTTTTTTCAGTTCAGTTTAGGAAAAATAGAAGACACACATATGGCACTTATAGAATCATTAAAGGTTATCATCATCAAAGAGGTTGTTTACAATATAGCACTGGCATGGAATGAATTTCAAAGTTCACCATTTACTTCATTGCTACCCGAACTAAAAGAAAATAATAAAGATTACAGTTATTAACAGATTGAAAGACAAATTTTATGAAGACTTATAGAAAGAAGTGATTCAAGAAGCAGTGACTCTTCATACATTAGAAATCTCCAGATAAAAGAATCACTGGGTGGCATTGATCACAGTGTATCAATGTGGGATCTACTTAAAGATGTAACTACTATCAAAAGTAAAGGTGTAGGATTGTGCTTTCATAAAGGTGAATACAGTGGTCCACTTTTTAAATTCTGTACAGTGGGACAAATTGATGATGTTACCAAATACAGATTATAATTAGGAAACATTTAGGGAAGTAACTGTAGAAGCTACTAATATGTTTATACCAATTAAGAGATACTGTTCAAGGCTTAGAATTAAATGGATGTCATGCGAACTGATGAGACTAGTGGCAGAGAAGAAGAGAAGAAATATAAATACCAGGGGAAGCAGAAACCTAAAAACCTACTAGTTTAAGTATAAACTAGTCTGTAATCAAGTCAGAAAAGGGCTAAGCAAGCTAAAGCAGATCCCAAGAAGTCTCTGGCAAAGAATGCCAAGAAATTTTAATACTGTGTACTTTTCAGATTTCAAGAAAGCTTTTGATACTGTTGCAAATATAAGACTGCTATACAAATTGGAACAGTGTGGTATTAAGGGTGAGTTACTGCTCTGAATAAAGGGATGGTTGAGTGAGAGAAGACTGGTTATTAATGGACACTGCTCTTCATTAATGAAGTTATTAGTGGAGCTGCCCATAGTTCAGTGGGCTCATTTGTTTTATATATTTATTAATGATATTGATGAGGGGATATTAATATCTAAGTCTGCAAATGAAACAAAGGTTGGCAGGGTGTAAAATGACTATGTTACTGCAACAAACTCAAAAAATTTTAGGCAATGGGCTGAGAAATGGCAGTTGAAGTTTAACATTGACAAATGCAAAGTACTGCATATGTGTAGCAGTAATCTCAGATTAACTTATCAAATGTTGGTGTATTCAGGATATGGAAAATGAAAAATATTTAGGGGTAATTGGTACTGTCAGATGTGAAATTCTCTGAGCAATGCTGACAGGCTTGCCAGGATGGCTCATGGGGTTTTATCAATGATATACAAGAACACCTTGATTGCAGGGATAACATCTAGGCCACATCTTCATTACTGGATACAGGTCTGAAATCCTCATTTTAGGAAGAATATAGATCTGTTGGAATGGGTGCAGAGAAGGGCAATAAGATTGATGAGGGGAACAAGAAAGGCTCCAGTTCTGCAAATTACAGCATCTGGAAACTAGGTGCCTGCAAGATGATGTGATTGAGGTGTTTAAGGCTCTGAATGGATTGAGCTCCCAATGCTGATGACATTATTCCTCTTGCTCAGACCAGACACACACACGAGGGGGGGGGGGCATAAATTAAAATTAAATAGATATACAGAGGTTGCCTTCAGCCAGAGAGTGGTTGATTTTTGTAACAAATTTCCATCTGTCCCTGTAGCTTGAATAAATTCTAGGAAGAACTGAATTGGAGGAGATGGAAAGGTGAAGTGTTTTTTTTTTTTTTTTTTTGCTGATGTTTTATAAGCTTGCTTTCTTGCATCATATGCCACTATTACTAATAATAATGTGCAGATAAAAGAGCCACCGGTAGTGATCACTATATTGATCTCTATTTACTTAAAGATGTAGTTGTAACCACTATGTAGTGTTGGTTACACTGCATAGAATCTAAAAATTCTACTCAGTGAGACCAACTGATGATGTTACCAGCAGCAAATTCTGCAGTCTCATAATAGTTTTTTTAATTTAGTTTAAAGGAAAATGTCTGAAGGTGAGAGGTTTAGAGAATGTGGTGAGTGCTGCAGATTTTCAGAGCCACACCTGAATGCAAAGGCCATTGTGAGAGCAGACTTGTGAGTAGAAGCATTGTTGGCTATGAGGCAAATGCTTTTGAATACCTTCGCATGTATCTTCAACTTGATAGCCTCTTCAAACTTTCCCAGGATGTTTGTATATTATTCCCCAGTGATATTTTGCATTTTTGGAGGTATCCAGTAAGGATAACACAGAGTCCTAGAAAACTTATATGACCTTGTTGTAGACATTTGAACCTTGGGTTTTTTAGTGGTTGGTAAAAATGAATGTTTCCATCATTTTCCCCCACGATGTGGGCACCTGTTTGTGGTGAGGGGACCTCTCAGTGACTCTGCTGGTCCTCTAGATTGAACATAGCCTTGAACCTAGTCCCTAGGTTCAAGGCTATCATCATAGGAATCCAGAGTATGTGTGCGCGTGCCATGTGCTGTGACTCAGGAAACTTGGAAAGGGGATTCCTGGTGGTTGAGGGGTTCAGCTTCAACATGCCATTTTGGCCCCATACTTCAACAAGGTGGGTGGTCCTGGAAGGCTCTGCCAGGAGCATCGGCTAGTGGATTCACCTGCAAGGGTCAACTGAATGAGTATACAGGCATGTCAATGCCATGCCTGTATACTCATGTTCTGACGGACAGGATTCAGGCTGGTGATAGTGCCGGTATAGTGTCTGAATAGCCCTGTCTTTCCAATCCTAAGCACATTTATTGCTTGCCGGGTAGTGGGCATCCCATGAGGAACCCGGGCACTGAACAAAAACAAAAAACATGAATCCTGAAAGTTATTTCTTCTGGATGCCCAATCCGGTCCCAAACCTTAGAATCAGACAATGTCAATGCAGCAAAAAGGCCCCGAAACTGAAATACTCAGGTCCCACTCAAAGATTCCTATTAATACAATCACAGATTGGGAAATGTTGTCCTTTTTTTATACAGAAGGGTTAGCAGGTTCTCCAAAATCAGTTGAGGCTTCATTCTGGAGACCTCTTTGAAACCAAATTGAAACTCAATTGAGACCAAAAACGACAGACACTCGGAGCAGCTACTCCAATCCACATCAATCAGAGAAATACTGTACTGTGACACCTCACAGAACACTAAACTCATAAAGAGATGTCATCTCAGAGTGGAACCTACTTGAGGTTACTGAGTAGGAAATCTGCTCTGAACTAAAGCCACAGAGAGTGGCAGCAGGTAAAAGAATTTCCATACATAAGGATAGGAAGTCAGTACCAACTAGAAATCTCATCTTTTTATTTAACTCTCCATCTAATTCGATGAACGCTGGGTCCATAAACTGCAATGTAAGGCCATACATCCCAAATCGACTGCCATTTTCTAAATGGCAGTCGATTTGAATATTTGCAGATTGCCTGTCGTGGAGTGCCTACCTGTGCACTCTGCAGTGCAAAAGGCCATAAAAGCACTGCACATACAAAACTTCAAAGGTAAGCACCTTGCATACTCAGTGCCAACAGTGGAAAGAGGGAAAAGAGATACAAAGGCTCAAGGCAGAGCTGCACATATCCTCTCAGGAGGCAAGGAAAGTAGTCAAGCCAATAAATAAGAAATGTCTACATATGCAAGAAAGTTGCTGGAGAAACATTCCATTGCATGACTATCCCACCAAAAGTGTTGTACACTATTAATTGAGTTCTCAAAAAATCCATCCAAAAATGCAGTCAGCTGCCACTCCAATAACAGTACCTCCTAACACTCCACCACTATAAAACCCAAGTGGAAAAGAAAAGCCAAAAAAACTGAAAGAGCCACCACCACCACCACCAACCTAGGAAAAAATGGAACAGTGCATGTGTGTGCTGATATTCTTATCATAGATTTAGTAGTTTAAATCTCCTCTTTGCTGCTTAAAATCTCTCTACTCTATTCTGTCAAATTGTGATCTGCTGCTTCTATCGTTCTCCCAACCCAACTCCATTAAACACTTGAAACTCTTTGAAACTTAACTTTCTCCAGTCCAACATTTTCCTTGGTGATTTTAATGCTAACAACTCCAACTGTCTTCTGCCTTCCAGTCATACCGACCCAGCTGATCAAGATGCTGAGGCTTTTGCAATTGCTAATGACCTCTTGCAGGTTAGCAAGAGGTCATTAGCATTTACCTACCAAAATACCAGACAATCCTAACCACACAGCCAACACTCTTGATCTTTTTCTAACCAGCAACCCTTCAAATATCTAGTCAAAGTGAGTGATCCTTAGACACCTTAATTCAAAACTTAGTGATGGTTTCTTCCCCAATGGAGCCTTTCACTTGTGGCCATTCTCAACCTCGTGTTGTTTGGCATTACAAGAATGGAAAATGGGATGAACTGCAAGATCTCTTTTCCTTGGTTAGATTACTGGTTTAAATATTCTGATGTCAGCAATTTACCTAGATCATGTCAGTGAAATTATTCTTGTAGGAATGAAATCCTTTACTCCACACTCCACCTTAAAATTTCATTTTTTTTTTATCAAAACCTTAGTTTAGATAAAGGACATATTACAATTGGCTTACATCCAAATCTCCAGGTTTATTTTCTGCCTACACAAAAGCTTGCAACAATTGTAAAGCAGTTATAAATCAGCCCAGACTAGATTTTGAACAGACTAAGAGTAGAAAATTTGTTTCTTGTCCAAATGGAAGTCAAGCTTTCACCATAACTTTTGCCATCTATACTCTCACTTCTGTTAAAACCTGATGGTTCTGTTGCCACCCCAGCTAAAGATAAAGCCAGCTTACTAGTATCCTACTTTTCTTCTAACAATTGTATTGATGATTTGGTAAGCCACCTCCTACAATTTCCAATAATAATACCTCCACTGCCTCCTGTATCCTTTCATCAAAAGGATGGCAGAAAAATGTTGAACAATCTTGATGTCAAGAAAGCTCAGAGTTCTAATGTGTGGTATCTCTAACTCATGTTTTGTGTTGCCTTTTTACACTACCTTATTCCACTAGTATTTTTCCTTTTTTATGGAAATTTGCTCATATCTGGCTGGTTCCTAAAAAGGGTGACGAGGGAGGCCTCCAATTGCACTTACCTTTTCTCTTTCCAAAGTAATGGAGAAATTTGTTTACCACCAACTCCTATATTATCTTGAAACCTTCCCTTTGATCAGTGATTGTCAATATGGATTCTTCAGGCTTGATCTACTTGTTGTTACCCATCTATGGGCAAGTCCAATGGAAAAGTTTGGTGAAACTCAAGCAGTCCCTCTTGAAATTTCTTATGCGTTTGACTGTGTTTGGCATATAGGTCTTCTTAACGTGCTTGCAGATTTTAGACTATTTTTTTTGCAATTGGGTAACTGGTATTCATTCTAACCACTCTCTGCAAGTGATGGGAGATCTCTATCTTCAGAGTTCTCCACTATTGCTGGTGTTCCATTCTGAACTGCTGATGATTTCACATTGCATTCCAACTTCCAGTTTGAGAAACCTTGTCCTGTGCAAATAGTTGTAACTTTTCAGATATTGGCCACCAATTCCTTAAATGCTGATCTCTGGGTAATTATCCAATGGGTCAAAGATAACTTAGTTCATTTCAATCCTTCTGAAACTGAGTCCTGTCTTATATCTCACAAAAAAAGAGTCTACAGTTCCTGTGGTTATCTTTGATGATACTCAAATTTCTAGACAAGATCACATACCTCTATTAGGGGTTACCCTGATTTCTAATCTCTCTTGGCAGAAGCATGTCATAAATATTGCTTCCTTTGCATCTAAAGAACTGTGTTGTTTTTTCTTTTGCTCTCAATGTTACTTTTCTTCTAAACAACTACTCTATTGCATTGTACAGATCACAATATTACCATGCTAATGTACAAGTCTCAATATACTATGGAATATTATTTTCACGTGTGGGGTGGTGCCTCCAAAACCTCTCTTGGGCTTTTAGATTCCACTCCAAAGAAAGGAAGTCAGGTTAATTAATGACCCATATCTTATAGTCTTTCCACTCTCTGTCTTGTATACATTCCTTTTCTGTTGAATGCCTCTTCTCTAGATACTTCCATGGGCACTGTTCTTCTGAATTGGCTTCTGATTTCCAAAGCAGTCCAAACAGTCAACATCTATTTGCTGTCTCACTTCAGATACACAACCAACTTTTCTTCTTCCTCCTGATTCATTCCTTCAACTTTAGATTTCTAGAAAAAACTCTTCATCACATATGTTTCTTAAAAATATAATCTCCAGAAATTCAAGTCTAACACCAACAAGTATCTTCTGTTTACCGCCTACATTCCTTGCAAAGTACTAAGTACTATAAGTTCTAATATCTTTTGTGTTTGTGGTTTCCGTTAAAAAAAAAAAAAATCCCATGTCATACTTGCCATTCTAATAATTCTCCATAGCAGTGCTAAGTGTGAGATAATATCTAGACATCAGGGCCATTTGTTATGAAGAAAACTTTGACTCAATATTTCTGAAGAAGGAAAAGTCGTCAGTGGCATCTTTTGTGAAGCAAAATCATTTTGTGTCTAATAGCATATCCAAACATTGGATTACCTATTAGAATTCTACGTAAGCCAGTGTTTGAAAGCATCTGCTGCTAATAAACAGTCCTATGTGTGTATTGTCAGTGAAATTCAATATGTAGTGTAGCGTGGAAGTTGCATAATTCTGCTTTTTACTGAAAAATCTCTCCTGTTTATCTCTTAATTACAAATGCCTAATTTCCATCTTTTTTATTCTGCTTTTCTCAGATATATTTGCACTAATAATCATATTTTTAATTTTAATTTATTTTGCACTGTAATGGCCTTCCTTGAATTAAAGTTTCAGTCGATGAAATTTATTAGTATGCATTTCAACCGTGGGAGTTAAATTTAGATATTTGTATATGTATTAGGTGAAACAGTGGTAAATGGAGAAGATAAGCTGCGATCACCAGAGAGTGGGGATGTTTCAGCTGCATCACGTAGCAGTAAGGAAGTAAGTAGTCAATATGTATTATAAGCTAATTTGATAAAAATAAATTTTAAATTATTAAAGCTTACTAAACAAAAATTTTACACAAGAAGTAATAATGATTTTGACTGTTCTTGTTTGTCTGTTTGAATAGGACATTACTCAAATCATTTCAAGCAAATATACATTTTGCCAATAAACAGAAAAGATCAAGGATTCAATTCATAACTATAGACCCACATATATCCTAAACAGCATTGCAAAAATATTTGATACATTGACATCTTGCTACATATCTGAAATATTTACAGCTCAGCAACAGCATGGCTTCCTGTTGAATGTTGATAATCTAGTCCAGTATTGTCATTTGTGCCTGCTTTGGATAGGGTCAACAAGTGGTTGTCATCTAACTGATATCTCAAATGCCTTTGAAAAGGTCTCCAGCGGGGTTCTAATTGACCAACTCAAGGTCTGTTCAATTCAGGATCTTCTGCTTCAGTTACATGTAACCTGTCTCAGTCAGCAGGTACACATCATTATTATCAATCACGTGCATTCATAATCATTCTCCTTCACAAGCAAGGTTCTTCATGAATCTGTCTTCAGACCGCTTCTATTTAACTAATCGGTAATCTCCTAGCCATCAACTGGAGTCACATGGTTTGGCTGCAGAATATGCAGATGAAATCAAACTGTGTTGTACCATCTCTACATCCACTGATCAAAACACTATTAATAAATTGACCTGGTGGGCAGTCTCCAATGGGTTATCCATTAATTTTTAAATATGCCATTTCATTTTTCATTTCCTTCTATTCCACCATGCCATTTACCAAAACATCAGTACTACATAAAGTCATTATCAATTCAGAAGTGTGCCTTCATAAATCACTTTGGAAATTCCTCAGTAATAGGGTGCTTGGATCAACATACCCTCCACATTATATATACAGTGAAACTTCTCCTAACGGACACCTCTCTACAATGGACATTTTCAAATTCCCCAGCTCTCCTCTGTTGGTTTTAACGTGTTTTCAGCTTCTGTCTAGCGGGCATTCTCTGTAACGGACGCGGACAGGCAACCTGCACTGTTTCGTTTAGATTAGCACTTAATTTGATCTCCCCATACGGACAGCGGGCGAGCTCACGGCCCTTTTTCTAGGAACTTTTCTTCCACGTATTGCCTCAATCGTGTGTTTATTTTCTATTTCCGATTCTCTGAATTTTATCAAGGTTTACGTCGAGGTTCTAAACCCTTTTTCAAGAATTTTTTGTCGGCCTTTCGTCTTTTGAGTTTCAGTTTTCAGTTTTGTTCAGTGTCGTGTTAAGTGCACAATGTCTTCTCGTAGACATTTAACTTTAAAAGATAAAGTCGAACTCATTAATGCGTATGATCGGCAAAAAAAGTGTTCACAATCTTGCTGCAAAATAGAAGACGTAGGTAAGCGACATCCTGAAGGGAAAAAAATGAACTGCTCAAACAATTTTGGCAACACGTAAATGATCAGGTTCAAAAATCATTCCCAAAAACTGTTGGACTTCAAATTGACAATGTTACGTATCAGTGGTTTTGTCGCGAATGTTACGTATGAGTGGTTTTGTCACGTGCTAAAAAAATTCCCATTAATGGGCCTATTATTAGGGAAAAGGCTTTGGAGGTTGCGAAATCTATGGGAGTAAATGAGTTCAAAGCTTCTGTGGGATGGCTAGACAAGTTCAAAACTCGGCATAAAATTTCTTGGAAAACCGTAAGTGGTGAAGGTGGATCTGTTGATACTGGGGTTGTAACAGAGTGGACCATCAAATTGGAAGATTTATGTCATGATTTTGAAAGGATATTTACAACTGTGACGAAACAGGGTTGTTTTTTAAAGCTCTTCTTGAAAAAAGAATGAGTCTAAAAAACGAAAAGTGCCAGGGCGGAAAAATTTCTAAGGAACACTTGACTGTACTATTGTGTACAAATATGCTGGGAGACTTTGAACAACCTCTTGTTATAGGAAAACTACAAAATCCTCGTTGTTTCAAGGGCATAGAGTTGAATCTTTTTGAATGTTGACTGGAAGTCTAATAAAAAAGCGTGGATGACACGAGATATCATGAGCGAATGGATAAGTCACTTTAACCAAAACATGATTCGTCAAAACAGAAAAATTATTCTTTTCATGGATAATGCTGCATCTCACCCGCACATTGAATTGTCCAACATTCAAATCCATTTTCTGCCACCAAACACATTTGCAGAGTGTCAGCCCTTGGATCAAGGGATAATAAAAAATTTTAAACTTCACTACAGAAAACGTGTTTTAAGACATCTCATTGCAAACATGAACGATGTAACATGTGCGAGTGACCTTGCAAAGAAAATCAGCATCCTAGATGCAATTCAATGGATTTCCTCTTCAGTAAACGCGATTAGAAAACAAATTGTCGTGAACTGTTTTGTAAAGTCTGGCTTCTCAAACGCAAAAAATTGAAGTTGTGAACAGCAATGTGGAGCACTAAGAAGAACAAGAACTTCAACATCTATTGATAATGTATGATACTTCCGCTACAAGTGATCCTGGCTACAAAGATATAGACTCGAACATCACTACAGAAGATGGTGCTCTAGATATCAACGACATTATCGTCGATATTTTTCAAGAAGTTCCTCATGAGGATGAAGAAATGGAAGGAGGTCATTCTGTCGAAGAACATATTATCGACGAACCACTGATGAAAATATAAAAAGCGCTCATACAAATCAATTGTTTAAAAATGTTTTTCGCCGCTGAAGTATCTTACTGAAGGACTTTCGATGGTTTCTTCACTCCAAACAAATGTTGAAAACAAAATTATCAGCTGGAAGAAGGTGCAGAAGAAAATAAGTGATTACTGTATGTATTTTTCTTAAGATAAAGTCATAATATGCATAGCACAATTGTATGTATATTATTTACAAAAATATTGTGCAAAATCTGTATATAATTTAATTTAATTTTACATTAAACATTTAACGATTTTTCTTTATCTCTTGTGTATGTAATTGTATATTATTTACAAAAATATTGTTCAAAATCTGTATATATTTTAATTTAATTTTACATTAAACGTTTAACGATTTTTCTTTCTTTCTTTTTTTTTTTCTCCCTCAGACTTCTTGTTAGTGGACACTCTCTAACGGACACATTCTCGTTCCCCATGGCTGTCCGTTAAAGGGAAGTTTCACTGTATATATAAATAAAATCTTCTTTTTAATGTCCCAACACGTTATAACATCCTATGTGGTCGGTCCAGGCCAATTTCTCATTAATCTAATGTGTTATTTTGCATTCAGACATTGAAAATAAAAGCATTTCTCTATAACAACCATAAATTTCTACCTCTTAATCTGAATTTTTACTTTTTTATTACAATATTAGTGTTTAAAAATGACAGAATGCTTCAAAAAAAAAATGAATTCATGAGCTTGCAGCCTGACCATGAGAAATCATTTGTTAAAATTTCCCATGCTCTTTTCTTGCAGTGTGGTAATGAGATGAATATTGGCTAGAAATTAATTTCATTAATTTGAGTATTTTTATAGGTATGGCACCAAGAAAGTGGTAAACTTTGCTAATCACAGATAAAATTACAATTTTGCAAGCTGTAGATAACGGTATGCATTCTAAGACTGACATCACCAAACAGTTTGGTGTTCCTAAGATTACTCTGTTCACTTTTCTGAAAAATCAGAAAAAGATTGAAAGTTTAGAGAAATCTGCTGAATTAGGTAGGATTCAAGCATGAAAGGTGACGTATCCGGATCTTGAAAAGGTACCTTTGGAATGGCTAATGATGATGTGTGCAAAAAAATGTACCCGTAGATTAAATTTATTCTTTTAAAAACTAAGGCTGAATCGTTTGCTCACTGAATGGATATAGGAGAATTTAATAGTTCAGATGGATCATTCCAGAAATTAAGACTTGTATGACATTCTTTCAAAAATGTGTGCTGCAAAAGTGCAGCAGTGGACATTGATGCTACAAAAGAATGGAAAGAAATTTGTTTAAAAAATGTTTTGCTTACATACGACCACAATGACATCGTCAATGCTGATGAAACTGGACTCGTTTTTAAATTGCTACCAGATAAAACACATTTGTAGTGGCGGAAAAAATTCCTACGATGGATTACCATTCTCCTAGCAGCAAACATGTCTGGCATAGAGAAAAAGCATGGATGACATCACAGATCTACAAAGAATGGTTCAGAGACTTAGATAGCAGGATGAGTGAGAAAAGTTTTGAACAACTAAGGTGAGATGCTCTCTGAACTCAATATGATGGAGATTGAGAATTGTACATGTAATATCACTATGCAACGTTTCTGGTCTTCTCTATATCTAAATGGATAATGATGTTTTTTTCTGAGAAAGATGTTCTGTATGCAGTTCTTCACTAGGTCTAATGCCTAGTGGTTTTTCTGGAAACCAAACTGTACTAAAGTAAGGAGATTGTTACATTCTAAGAACAGTATTAATTGTATATTGATAATATTTTCCCATTATTTTGCCTAGACAGTAACTAGTGCAATGGGTTAATAATTACTTGTGTTTGAGAGCTCTTTTCCTGATTTGGGAAAAGTTAGATCTATTACATGGTGCTTGAAATTTATTTTAAAGGAATTTGAAAATATAAATCATGTAAAGCTATTTTTGAATTGACTTGTATGTGTTATTATTGTGTAATAAAATGAGGACTTTGGTTATATTGAAATAAGGCTCTTTTTAATTTGGATATGTAATATCACTGGATAAAAGGAGTAAACTTGTGTACTCTACTCTGATTATACATGCTGCAATAGCACACCAACCCTGATGTTCAGAGTATGCGAGCAAAGGTCATCCCAGGCTTCCACTATACAAGAACCCCAGCTCCAAGATAAAAGCTTGGCACCATTAGCATGATCTGATGACAGATATTGGTAAGATCCTGAACCAGCCTGCACACCAACCCTGAAGTTCAGAGTGTGGCAGCAAAGATCACTCCAGGCTTCCCTACACAAGAACCCCTGATCCAGGATAAAAATTTGACATTATCCTGTTGGCTAATGAAGTTAATCACACACACCCATAAATTAACTGCTGGCAGTACCTCTTGCCTGTATGCACATGATGTTTCTGGGATAATCAGCAAGAGGAATTGCCGGAAAAAAAAAATCTGTCGGCAGGCACGAATTTAATTTCTTTGTATTTACCTTAGATTTCCTGTTTTCTATTGTAATGCCAATTCAAAACTTAATACTACAATCGTAATTTGCAAATTGTAATTGTCACTGTAGTATTCTAAAATATTCAAAATTTGTAACCTTTTCTATTTTCTGTTTCCCCAACAGTATGGTCTGATGATGGGTATCGATGAGATACCCGAAACATCACTTTAATGTATAGAAATGTAGGCAAACAGCCTAATAAACTATTATTAATTTCACGTGGTGTAAGAGTGGTATTAATATAATACTAACCTTATGGAAAACAACTACATAGCATCCTTCCCTAACTATATTAGTTTGTACATTAACCAACACATTATTTGAAGTGACCATAATGACCTTAATCTATTTTGTACTCTCCAGAACCCACACCTGAAAAACATAGATAAACATGAACACTTGTGAAAGGTTAATCATTCTACAAGAACTAATCCAGATAGACCTAATTATCACGAAAAATTTGTCCAACTGCTTTCAAAAGAAGTTATCAGACATATCTGTGTGAGCTTAAAAGATTGTCACAACATGTTAAATTTAGAAATATACTCTCATTTATTTATTAACTAACCCATTGAGGCATGTTGGTGTTAAAAATTTGTTTGAATTCCTAGTCCTCTTTCACTGATGCATTTCATACTAATTTAAATTGATTACTCTCCATTAGAGTTCACCAGTTAAAGAAGTTGGTGAAGAGTCTTCCAAGAAGGAAAAGAAAAAGAAGAAAGGTCTTAGAACGCCTTCATTTCTTAAGAAGAAGAAACACAAGAAAGAGAAGGAAGATAAAGAAAGGGAAAAGGCTACAGCTGAAGCTTAGGATTTCATATGGTTAGTAAGTTTATCATACTTTTACTGAATTTAATTGTTTTTATCTGGCATGACTGGTCTGGTAGGAGGGTCAAGTACAATGTCTCCGACCCAATTCTAGAAATATGCAACCTTGTTTAACCACTTCCCGGGGCACCTCCATAGCCAGGTGGGCAGGAGCAGCAGTGCGTAGCACACGCTTCTTGATTAGACCGGGGTTCGAGCCCATGACCACCAAATACTGAGGATGTGAAAAGGTCAGGGAATGTCCACCGCATATCCCCGGAGCAATATGACCTTAGTTACTAATGCTCCTAAAAATCAAATAACAACAAACCCTTCCCGGATCATTTTTTTCCCGAAAATATGCCATAACGGATCGACTTCTTTAATTTTACAGATTAAAAGTATGCGTCATGCGAATACTCATTGTATAGTTTTTTGTGTTTTTTTTTATAAATTTTTTAGTAGAAAATACATGGGAATAATTAACCCATTTGGGCTATCCCGAGTTATCTTGTGTATGCCAAAAAGTTTGCAAATTATGCATATTTTTTTAATAAATTAGTGCTTGAGCTAAAAGAAAGGAACAGAAAAACACTTCACTACTCGTTATATAAATAAATTTAAAAAATCAAGCGGAATGCACAAGCAGTAACCTCCCACCACAGGCAATAATCGTGAACTAACTACATTCTGACATACGGCCGCTGCAAGTGGATAGGCGAGGTAAGTGTCGCTTACTGAAATATTTTTCAATATAGTTTTCTAATTGGTTAAAGCTTATCAGTATTCAGCATTTAGGACAGTAAATTTTATTTTGCTTACTGGCGACACATAGGAACGTGCGCTACTGTTCTGACATTGCTGTACAATAAGTAAAAATAAGTAAAATGAAAGCCAGTCGTCTGCTGCCAGACGTAAGAAAATCCTGAGAAATCTTGGGATTTATCTGGCGAATACCCGATAAAATATGTTTCAATCCTAAATTTGGAGGTATTATTGTTTGCTTTGGGGCACTATTGTATCCCAAGATATTTTGTGTTCCATATAACTTTTAAAACTAAAAATGAGATATCTCGGGATTATCCATGAAGGGGTTAATGCCATTTCCCCCCCTCCACCCACCAAAACACACACACACACACACACACACACACACAAAATAATATATTTGTAAAAGCTGAAAAAATATTCTGAGTTGATCCCTGTCTAGCTACATGGATTTCAGTCAACCTAGACAGGTAGCCAACTACAAGTACACTATTCTACCAAAAGTCTAGGAATACATTTATCTGATTGCAAGAAATTTTGAAAAAGATGCATATTTTGTCCTATAAAGATAATAATACGATTAACTTTTGTGTTGATGATTTACTGTAAACTCAACTGACCTGGTAATTGTGCCAGAGTATAAAGAAGAACATTTTCAATAAGTGATTAGTCCAAATTTATTTCTAACATGCATGCCAAATAATGAACACATGGAATGCTAACAGAGTTATGATGGATATGTGTGGGAAAAGTCTGTGCATGATATTGTACAAGAGTTAAACCTTCCCAATTGCTAAAAATTGGAAGACCAGAAGTGGCAGTGAGCCTAAAAAATGACTGGATGATTGTAAAATATTGACAGAAGTTTTACACATTTTTCCATCAGATACTAAGAGAATCTGAGTGTGGAACTCCAAACCTCTAAGTGTTTCTTTCAAGATATAGTGAGATGCATGCAGTGAATTTTCACAAACATTTGTTAAAATAAAAATTAAATAAATAAATAAAGCAGAAGAAAGCAAGTGCACATCAACTGGCATAGTGCAAGGAACACCAAACCTCAAACCAAGACTGTTGATCAATTGGAAATCAGTCCTGTGAAGCATTGTACTTGGATATAGAAGGTACCTGCAGAATGCTTGCTAAAAAATATAAAAAATGGTATAGGGATGTATCTTTATCATGTGTACTTTGATGTAACCCACTACTAGTTGCAATAAAAAAAAAAAAAAAAAAAAAAAAATAGGGAACCTTACTTTTTTGACCTTGCCTTGTCAGGCAAGGTCAAAAAACTTATTTGTTATATAATTGTGCAAATACAGTATATTATTTTTGTCTGAAGCTGTGATCTAAAACTGAAATTTGCCCAGAAAGGCGTCATGTATCTCATATTGCAAAACAATCATAACAATTTGCTATTCTTTTTATTTAAATAATTATGTATGACCCTCTTCAGTTGATATATTTCTTTATCTTTGTTGGACACTTCCATTTGTTCTTCATCACAAAGTGATATATCTTAATCTATAGTCCACATATGAAGAGCTTAGTAATTTGCATATCATCAGAATGTACTACTGGCCACATTGCAGAAGGCAGTTTGGTATATACTGAATCTTATTTGAAATTGAATGCCATTACCTAAATGAAACATTTCATCGATTAAATGATAATAAATATAACCTGTTTTTTGTTTTTTCTTATAATAAAATGTTATACATGTGTATTTTTCTTACAAGTTGTGCAAATACATCAGATATGCTCACAGCTAACTATAAATAGTTATAAAATTGCCATCATTATGTATATCTCATATTGAGAATACCTTCACAATGAGTTGCCATGATATTGCACTACTTCAAATAAGTAACTCTTCACCATAGGAGAAGACTATTGTTATTTATTCTCAGTGGATGCCACCACCATTTTGGAGCTGATTGGATTCTCTTCTGCGGGTGGACAGGCATCCTGGTGTTGCAATGATGGCAGGGCAGTTGCAAATTATAACTCCACAATATAAGAGATGCCTATTTTTTAATGCATAGTATGATTAATATCTTGCTATCATGTCTAGTTTTTTAAAAAAATTAAGTAATAAGCTGTAACAAAATTAATGAGCTTAAAAGATTTCCAGCCCTGATTTCCAATTCCACTTCTGTGTTTCTTCCTCATAAATATCAGGAGCTACTTGCTTTAATACTGTTTTTCTATGCAAGAAATGCCCCGATAAAATCATTCCCCATGTTTATCGTCCAAATCTAGGAGGGAAAGTTTTTAAGTTCATATTATAACCCAGTTCTTTGTACACTTGCGTTGTGGAACAGGAGTTGCAAGTCTAAAAAGTTTGCTGATCTATGATTTCCTAAAAAAGTTTCACAAAGTACCTTCAAATCATTCTATTCGGCATTTTCAAATGCATTGAAGACATATCAAAAGAACTGCCTTTCGTTAACATTTTGATTTTTGGACCAGTGAATATTTCCTATTTTATCTTTGCGTTACCACATCCATGAAATTTTTTTTTTTTTTTTTTTTTTTCAAGTATTGGAAACAACATTTAGTACTTTTACATAGTTTTTTATGAAGCCTAATAAAATATTAGCATTAGTAGTGGCATATCATAGAAGAAAGCAAGCTTATACAGCATCGGCCAAAAAAACCTTCCCATTTCACATATCCATTTACTCCAAAAAAAAAAAAAAAAGTTGGAAGTTTATTACAACAGACAACCACTCTCTGGCAAAAAGGCAAATTTCTGCACATCTATTCTGCAACTGTCTTTCCTCAGTTTGAATTTAGGCCCCATCAGATTCATAATCTTAAAAAGTGGAAGAATCCCATCAGAATTCAGCATGCTCAACCCATTCAAGGCCTTATACATATCATCAGTCACCTTGCAGGTGCCTAGTCTCCAGCTGCTGCAATTTGCAGAACTTAAGCCTTTCTTGGGTAAAGGCACTCTTTTTTTTTTTTTTTTTTCCCACTCACAAATCTCATTGCCCTTCTCTGTGCTCATTCCAGCAGCTCTACATCATTATGCAAGGGAATAATCACCTCCTTATCCCTGCTAGCAAACTTCCAGTATATCATTGATAAGACCCCATTAGCTGCTCTGGCAGCCTGTCTGCACTGCACAGTAAACTTCATATCTGACTACACAATTACCCCACAAGTCTTTTTCATTCTCCACTACCCTAAGTAAAGTATTGCACATTGTTGTGAATTTTTTGGGCATGTAGGATTCTCATGCCCCATTTCAGCACAGTGGCCACAGGCGGACTAATTTTGCCTGCACATGTGCGTTGTGTGACCGAAACGGCAGCACCTGAAACATTTGGGGGTAGCCACATGCTCCCTAAAGCGATGGCTACACCAGTTAATGTAAATTCTTGTTTGCTGGCAGAGGATCTTCCAGGCCTTGGGTGATAGCTGAAATGCCCAGTTAATGGCTGAAATGCCCATTTAATAGCTGAAGTGCCCAGTTCTGGCTTTTGTTTGGAATTTAGGGATTATGTGGGAAGTCGGTTCTTCATCTGGGAGTTCCTGTTTTAAGTTTCTATGGAAAATTTTGTTTTGCAAGTTCTCCAGAGAGGAAGATCCTTTCCACATCTAGTACCAGTATACAAGGGGCCTTTTGTCTGGGGGGGGGGCTTGGCCAGGAGTTCCAGAGATGGTATTTTAGAGTTCTTAACAATCAGTTCAGCATCCTCTTTTGTGGCTGTCTCTATAATTACTCTTGCATTTTGGAGAATTGACTTGATTTTAGTGTTCTTTAAGTCATCTGTCAAGTAGTCCATGACAGCCTTCTTGACCTCCTCACTGGACATACAATCTTCATTGGTAAAGGGTTTAAGTACCACTAGGTTAGGTCTGAGTGGTTAGAAAACACTAACCACTAGGTTAGTGTTTTCTTCAGTGTAGTCCATAGGTTGGCGCCCGGGTTGTTTGTTTGGTAGCCCAGCTCCTGAGATCCGGGAGTAGTCTGGTGGCGGGTTCCTCAGTGCTTGGGCATAGGTGAGTCGCATTTGTTTTACTCCACAGTCAGCATAGGCTTCCAATTTTGCAGTTAACTTTTTGCTTTCCAGGTGAGTCTGGATAAGCAGCAATTCCAGCTTATTCCATAGGGTGACGATTTCTGCCCTAAGAAGTGTTATAACTCTGTTATTTGGCTCTTTGATAAGAGCCAAATAACAGAGAGTAAAAGTGAGCAAATTCTCCAGTGCTACTTTGAGTTGTAACGATTGTCAGATAACTGTCCCCTCAGGCATGTTAGGGTCCAGGGGAGGTCAAGTTGTCTCTTGTCTGTATCCTTGGTTTGGAAGGGGGGGGGTCCACGGTCCCCCTGTTTTGAGATTTTGACCCAGTTTCCCAATCAGATTTGGAAGCGATTGGTTTTTGTTCCTCCTAATGGGTGGTTCAGTTTGAGATCCTTCATGTTGCTCTACTATTTGAGGGTTGTCGGTCACTGGTAGGGTTGTGTTTGCAGCCATTTCCTTTGATTTACCCTCCATTTTGAGCAGATACAGATTGGCGAGTTCACTGCAGATGAGCGAGTGGCACAGCAGTCTCACAGAAAGAGCTCAGAAAATGAGGGCAGATGATACCCACTGAAAGTTAGTAGGTGAATCAACTTATAAAAGTGCTACACAAGAACAGCTATCACCAATAGGATTTACCCTATCGGTCACATGCTAGTTGCTCTGGGATGACATCCATATGGCCATTATAATGGTATTAAGTTAGACAAGTGATCATTATTTATAGCTTGCAGAATTACTCTATATTGTATGTGCTACTATATTATTATTATATTATTACTGTGTATCCTGGAGGCACATTTATCTTAAATATTCTGTACTCATTTTGCATATTACTTTACCTGGTTTACCTTGTTTTCACTGTAGTTGTAGTTGGTGATAGATCTAAGCCAATGAGGTGGTCAAGTTCAGATCATGTGATATGACATTAAGGGTCAAAAAACAACAGCAAGGAAAGCCCTTTGTTCTAACACTTGAGGAAGCCAACATGGCCACCTGCAAGTGACATAATTATTTCACACAAATACGTATAAACTGGCGTTAAAAACCAGATATAGATAAAAAACATATTTTCAGGAATCAGAAGTTTGTCTTGATATCTGAACTCAATTCTTCAAACAGGCCTCTGAGGTTGGGTATATTCATACTGTGAATTTTAGTGTTTTGCACCAACCTTGTGTGGAAATAAAAACAAAGGAAACTGGACTTTTAATAACTGAGTTTATAATAAATTATAATAACCTGTATTTACAATAAATTTAACTTTACGATAAACTATACATATAAAATATTAAAATCTGCTACATTATGAACGATAAAATGCATTAAAATATACTAAGTTAAAAGCGATAAAAAACCATAGCTTTCAAAGGCTCCAGCCTTCTTCTTCAGCGGTATTTTCTTATTCTGCAGTACATCTTTAAATATCAGCAGGTTTATGGTACTCATCACGTGTTTCATTCTCACGTGTTCCGTTCTCTTGCGTTGTGGAACCGGAAGTGGCTCGAGCGGGAGTCATACGGAACCGTTCATCCCTTCTGAGGATAGTGGCCTCAAAGAGGGGATGAATCCGCGTACCTCTATCTCTATTAAAGTTGATTGTAGAACAGATCCGCAAACTCTCGAGCCACTTACGGTCCCAGAACTTATGCTCCCGATCAGTGATGATAGCGTCCTCTTATCGTCTCTCATCGTCATCGTCCTATCTGAACTCAATTTAGATTAATTATATTAAAAAGAACACAACCAAAGGCATTTTAAATTCTACAATGTAAACCACTGGACAGCATATAAAGCTTCATATTACCTAGCGTAAGGCAAAATTTGAAATAGTCATATCTTTTGGTTACCTTTGCCGATCTTGACGAATAGAACTCTCAAAACACAGAATAAAACCAATTCAAACACTATTTAACACAATATTCTGAGGAGTGCAGAAATTGTGTCTAGCCAACACGACTGTCAGCGCCCTCTCTTGAACTGAAAAGTAGTAGAGATAAATCAAAATGATAAAAGCAAACTTGCAAATAAAAAATAAAGTTGTCTTTACTTCAAAATATCACTTTCGCACCAATCCTAAGAAGTTTTTGTCATTCACGTAAAACTTTTTTTAGTCAGACACCAGCCATCTCTTCACAGCTGTTTAACTTCATCAGTCAAATCTGCAGTCTCAGATAAGTTCTAATAGGCTTCAAAAACAAAGTAAAGTCATCTGGTGCCAGTGTGACCTATAGGGAGAATGCAGAATATTTTAAATCCCAGTGACAAAATTCTTACCAATGCTGCACATTTGCAGTGAGGTCATGAATTGTTGTGTTGAAACAGTGTCTCTATCCAGGCCTTACTCATGTGATTCTTTTATCGAGCTTGTCCAGTCTCAGTGTACTGGACCAAATTGATTGTAACCCCTTTTTCCAAAACGAAGTCTTAAAATGTTTTCAGTAGTCAAAAACTCAATTTCTGTTAGTTGTTTGAACCACATGTTCAAAGCTTAAAAAGATATTACTGTGCACATGCTAACTGGAAATTGTTGACAACTGCATGGCTAATACTCCCTATGCGATTCACTCCTCACATAGGCACATTTCCTGCTGACCTTTGAATTTTCCCAAGGTGTCAGTCTGAGTCACCTATGGAAGCAACTTATTACAGTAATTACAACTCTCTTAAGAGAAAACTTTCTACAATTCCGACTAACCTTCTTCCCCCATAATTTGAATCTTTATATCCTTATAGCTGTAAATTTGGTGCTCTGTAATGTGTTTTAAGTCTCCTTGTACACTCTTTTGCCAATCTCACTAAGCTTGTCTTTGGACCCTTTCAAGAAGCTTGGTCATTTTCCTCCCCATGTCCACCTTCTAACACCCTCCGAAAAAAAAAATCCCTTTTCTTCTACTTTTTTAAATCTAGCCAAAGTGTATAAGTTGGTTGCTATTTCACATGTGTAAGAAGAACCTATATTTTTCTGCATTAAAACACAGCTGCCACTCTTCTGAGCATGCCTGAACCTACCTGAGTAGTCCTGAAGAAGCACACTGCTTGACATTGATCATTAACTCCTCCCAGTTGACATCATCTGAAAAGTTTGATTTTACATCCTGTACACACTTCATCAATGTCCTTTAAGAAATTCAGGAAGAACAGTGATCGCAATGCTGATTCTTGACTTTTATTGTTAGCCTAATCTGAAAAGTAATCAATCACAACCTTCTGCTTCTTACCTTGCAATCAGCCTAAGGATCTTGCATGGGATTTCAACACATTCCATCTTATACAGTAACCTCTCATATGAGACAGGGTTGAATTCTGCTAAAATCCAAATAAACAGTATCGGTTATTTCTTATATCTAATATCTTACAGCAAAGGAGGTAAGCAAACCCTTAGCCATAATTATGAGAGCTTCCTTGGACTCAGGGGAGGTACCCATTGACTGGAGATGTGCAAATGTGACCCCAATTCACAAAGGGGGATCAAAGGCTGACACAAGTAATTATAGACCTGTGAGTTTAACTTCTGTTCCCGGAAAATTAATGGAGGCACTGGTGAAAGAAGCACTGCAGGATCATCTAGACAAGACTTCAGTTATAGCTAGGACACAGCATGGTTTTGTTAAGGGGAAGTCTTGCCTGACCAATTTGATTGGATACTATGATGCAGTCACAAAAGAACTGGATGCAGGGAATAACTTTGATATTATATACTTGGATCTTAGAAAGGCTTTTGATACTGTTGCACATGGAAGACTGCTGCACAAATTGGAGCAGTGTGGCATTGGAGGCAAGTTGCTGCTATGGATAAAGGGGTGGTTGAGGGGGAGAAGACAGAGAGTGGTAATCAATGGACACTGCTCATTGTGGACTAATGTTATTAGTGGAGTCCCTCAGGGTTCAGTATTGGGGCCTTTATTGTTTTCTGTATTTATAAATGATATTGATGATGGTATATCAGGCTTAATGTCCAAGTTTGCAGACGATACGAAGGTTGGCAGGGTTGTCAAGGACACTACTGACACTATGCTGCTGCAACAGGATTTGGAAAGGTTGAGCAGATGGGCTTCGAGGTGGCAAATGAAGTTTAACATTGACAAATGTAAAGTACTACATATGGGAAACAGCAACCCCAGAGCAACGTATCAACTCTGTGGTACTACACTGACAGTGGTAGAGAATGAAAGGGACCTGGGGGTGGTGGTGCAGGCAGATATGAAGTTCTCTGAGCAGTGCAGACGAGCTGCAAGAGTAGCTCATGGTGTATTGTCAATGATATATAGGAATTTTTCTAGCAGGGATAAGGAGGTGATTATTCCCTTGTATAAGGCAATGGTCAGGCCACACCTAGAGTACTGTATACAGGCCTGGAGGCCTCATTTCAGGAAGGATGTAGAGCTGCTGGAACGAGTACAGAGAAGGGCAACTAGATTGGTGAATGGGACAAAGGGGTTCTCTTACGAAGAAAGGCTTAAGTTTTGCAAATTACAGTGTCTGGAAACTAGGCACCAGCGGGGTGATCTGATAGAGGTGTACAAAGCCTTGAATGGTTTGAGCATGCTCAATGCTGATGGGATTCTTCCTCTAGCTCAGAAAAATCACCTGAGAGGGCATAAATTCAAATTGAGGAAAGACAGATGTAGGATAGATGTGCGGAAATTTGCCTTTAGCCAGCGGGTGGTTGGTGGGTGGAACAGACTTCCATCCCTTGTCGTGGAAGTTGATAGCCTAAATAAGTTTAAGGCTCAGCTGGACAGGTATTTCGAACGAACAGAGGGGTGAAGTGGAAGTGGTTATTTTTATTTATTTATGTTACTTTTTTTTTTTTTTGGCTGATGCTGCATAAGCTTGCTTTCTTGCATCAAATGCCTCTACTAATGCTAATGCTAATCCATGACTGGCTCTGTTAAAATAGTTGAAACTTGTTGTGCCGTGTAGCATTGAGGTCATGAACTAAGCATTATTTTTCAGACCACACTTGTAAATAAGAACAATTTAAAAAATACTTTCACCACTTTTATACTTCAAACCAGTGTAAAAACATCACAAAGTGGGATTGATTATCAGCCCAACTTTGTCTGCTTTCTGAATAAACTTCATTAAACTCAGAATAAATATGTGTATCTTAACAGATAGGTAATGAGAAGAATTTGGGGATCTTTAAATATGAGGTGTTGTAATTTCTTTATACTTGCAGCAATTTTTTTTTAAAAAAACACTGAAAAATTTATTTTGAATTTACTTATGATTAAAATTATATCCTTGAACTGAATAGCAATTTTTTGAACTAAATAGTAGTATTTTGACCAAACAAAATATTAAAATATTTTACCTTTTTTTCCATGCTTCCTTAAAATAAAACATTTAAGAATTTGGCTAAAGTGCAATTTCACTACATCAGTGCTTTATCTTTCAGATCTGGTATAATTTGCACATCATACTGCCATCTCCTACCACTTAATGGCCATGACAGATCCTTGCATTTAATGTCTGAAGCCACTGCAGATTACTGCTTCCAAGTGCTCTTGGTATATCTTTGAAAGTAAAATCAAGGGTATATCTTGCATAAAATTCAGGTTGACCATATAAGCTTCCAGTAGTCCTAGAAAGTTTTTCTTAATATATTTTATAAAGTTTTTGCTTTGAATAGGTGTTGGAGTTAATGTATTGCCATATATTTTGTGGATTTTTTTTAAACTCAGAATTCTTTTGTAGGTGGTATTAAAATTTATAGTGTATATTTTAAATTAAGTATTTTTATTTAAATATAAAATCCAAAAAAAAATTATCAAACAAGTGGTTGTATTGATATATGTATATTTGTTTTTAAAAAAAAAAGTAACAAATGAAGAAAAAAAAAACAGTTTTGAATACATTCTTTTAGCTTCAATGTCTTATTTTTTATTATTATTTTTTTTCTTTTTTTTTTTTTTTTCTTTCAAAGAATGGTGGTGGGGAGGCATAGCTTATTTGCCCAGTGAATTATACCTTGTGATATTTAGGCAGCTTTAAACAGTTCTTCAAAAGTTATTTTAATTATGTGTTTAATCTGAAACAACTAGCAATTGAATGCTTAATGCATTCTGATATATCAGATTTTTTTAATAGTTTAAAATTAGTAAATACCATGGTACATTTTTATACATTTTGCTTAAAATGCAGTACAAGTTTAAACTTAGCTATTTTAATCTTTCAAGTATAGAAAATAAGGTTGGTCATTCCATTATAAGATTTGGGACATATTTCTTCTATACTTTGTTTGTTATATGAAGTGGAATGAAAGAAGCTTGTGTATTTGCAGATCCTCCAAGAATATGGGATCTGTAAACATACAAACTTCACAAAAATTTTGATTTAGTTCCTTCAAGATAATTGTTAGCAAAACTATATAACAGCAGTTTACATTTCCTCCTTTCTTGTTGTTATATCCATTGATATTTTAATCATTAAAAAAAATATATAAATGAAGAAAAAAATTATATTCAGGTGAAAGATATCATGCAGCATTGAACTGGAGTCAACAGCTACATTTGCATTTTTAGAACTGGGATAAAAAAAAAAAATTGTTGAGCTCTGTAAATTCTATTAAAATAGACTTATTTTATGAGTTGTAGTTATTAAAAATTTTTCATTGTTTTTAAATCGATATGAAGAATTAAGAGAAATTGATTTGTGCTATATGATGTTGTAGATAGGTACTCAGCTAGTGTAATGTACAGACTGAAAAATAATAATAGTTACTAATACTATGTGCCACAAGCCATGAACTTTGCCTCACTTTTATATCATTCACTTGTTAAATCATTAAAGGAATATATCATATAGCAAAGCAATGGCTAAATCAAATATTGTTGATTGCTGTTCAATACAGTTGTTTTTGTTGTATGCTATAATTTTTCACCATTTGTATGCAGCCATATAATCCAAATTAATCATAAATGGCTCCAACATGAACTCCAGTAGTTTGTGAATAAAGTATTAAAATTTGTTTTGTACTTGTTTTGTTTCATTTTGACGTCTGTGCAAGTTGTGTGTACATGTCTATGGATTTCTGTTATTCTTTTTAAACCAGCAATCTGCTAATAGTAATTTTACATTATGCATTAGAAAGGCAGAAGGAACACAAACCTCATATTGTTAACTCGATTAAAAAAAAAAAAAGTAACACAAGTACCACTATTCTTCCTTAACTTTTAGGCAAACTTTATTTCATAACTTGTTATGAAATAAGTAGTTACACTACTTATTCTGCTAACAGTACTTCATAGTTACACTACTCATTTCATAACAACTCTTTTCATTAATTATTTCAAAATTTCCATCATAAGAAGCATACCAACCTATTGTCATATTAAGTGATATACGACTGTGATGGTTGATATTACCCATAAACTCCAGAAGAGTATAGGATGGTCATATGTGAATATTTGTTTATCTTCTGAAATCAATTTATTCTACCCACAGAAGTGTTATTTTGTTGTCAACATAAAATGGAAAAGGCAGAAATTACAAGAAAGATGCATTAATCGTGAGGTGTGCAGTAACACCCAAAAATGCTCTGCTTATTTTGAGGTGGAGGGGGGGGGGATATAACTACACTTTAGTGTTCTTGAAAAGTATAGGAAATTTAAAGCATAAAAAACCTGTCTTGGGTACACTGTGCACCTTTTTTTCATCACCCCATTTTTAAATATATATCAAAATCATGTTAATGTGAATTTTAATATATGTTCTAAAGGAAAGGTTAATAATATGTAAATAAAATTTAAAAATATATATATAATCTCCGTCCATCTCAACCTCTGGGATTTTCCCCAAGTATTTTCACTCATTTCTTGTGTATCCTTTGGCATGGTTGTAGATGTTTCCACACTGTATGGTGTTTTATTAAGAACCATCAGTTCCTATTCAGCCTGAAAAAGAGTGCCCCATTAAGGATAAATGTAGCTTATAATGTTTTAATAAATTGTTATGAGTACTGGATCAAGGCTTTTGGCATGTTTAAATAAAACTAAAAGTTTGCTACTGCTATGTGAATTGTCTCCTCATTCAAAATAAGAGTAAATAGATTCTGAACTTTACACAGTTTTAATACCTCTTATCTGTAAACCCCTGGCCTTTTTGCTATGAAGAGGGAAAGTGCAACACTATTTAACCCTTTAACCAGTTAATCAAAGGTTGTTGCAATAAAGATTCTCTCTCTCAGATGAAATGCTATCACTTCAAGTGTTTATTAGATGATACTTCACTAAGAAATGTCTGGACCACCTTACACAAATTGTATGCATAAAACATAGTGAAGCATAGCCAAGAGTCCACCGGGGCATCCATTAGGATGTCAATCATCCTTGAGGTGGTGAGTCTGATATCAGAGACACTAGTGCATAACAGAGTGATGTTATTCTTGACATTTGGGAGTACTCCAGAACAGTGGCAGAATGTACTAGGACAAATTTCACGCAATACAAACTGTTTCTTTTCAATGGATATTTTGTGTGGAGATTGCCTACAGAATGCCCCTATATAGTTTCCACCATGAAGTTGGATCGAGACAGTCTGAGGGTATGGGGCTGTTTCACTTGGTTCAGATTTGAGCCATTGGTGGAAACCATGAAGTCCATGACCATCTTGAGCAGTTATGCTCAACCTACACTGGCAGTATTACAGAAATGGGCCCTGTCATTATCAAAACAACAATGCCTAACATATTAAAAGCTGTGGACAGCAAGTGTTGCTGGCTCAGAGATTAGACCTAGACTTCAACTGCATTGAGCACTTTATGGGACAAATTTGATCTTCAGATTAAGCTGCAGCCAAAATGTAGTGCTTCTGCACCAGAGCTGAATTCTTGCCAACACCTACTACAAGCTGGCAGAAATTATGCCCAGTAGGATTAAGATGTGTATAAATGTGTTACAGGCCAAAGATGGCCCTACGGTATATTAGGTTTTAATTAAAAGCTCTTTTTTGCAACTAGTTGTACATGTCTGAATACTTTTAATAATGTTCAAATTTCAAAAAAGTTCCTGGACTGGTGCTGCCATGTTCACTGAGATGTGTTAGTTGTTTTAATGACTCAGAGATGAAGCATCAGAACATGCACTGGACTTCAAAATCATCACCAAGGTCCAAAAAGTTTCATTTATAGAAACCAGTATTAAGATGCTGCTGATTACTATTTTTGAGAAACTAGGCTCAGACAGAATTTGTACTGGAGGGGGGGAGGAAGGGAGGGGAGGGGAGGGAGAGAGAGAGAGAGAGAGAGAGAGAGAGAGAGAGAGAGAGAGAGAGAGAGAGAGAGAGAGAGAGAGAGAGAGAGAGAGAGAGAAAATGCTGTGTTCTATATACAGGTGCAACAAAGACTATTGAAGTGAGGCTACAATTTTTGAGAGAAAAGCAGCTGGCTGGTTTGTTTCACAATGCTCCACCCATGCCACACTTGTTGTGAAGACATTTCTGATGAAACGTGGCATTGTACAGATCAATTGTCCACCTACTCTCGAGATCGTGAAAACTATCCTCAAAGGAAAGAGATTTCAGGGTGTTGAGGACATAAAAATTGCAACCACTGAACTGAACCTCATCTCTTTGATGCCTTCACCGACTCTTTTCAGAAACTTTGAGAATGGTGGAATAAGTGCATTCAGTTAGATTATAGCTTTGAATAAAAGTAAAACCATTTTTTGGTCTTTCACTTTGTGTTCTTTTTATTGCAACAGTCTGGGAACTTTAATTACACACTTTGTAATTGAAATGAGTGCACCAGTTTCACATGATCAAGTAGATCTTGGTTTATTTATCTTTCTTTTGCTAAAACAAAATTTTATTATATTTGACCTTCAATTAACTTTGTCAGGTTAAAATCTGTGTTTCTAGTATGCCCCACCACCTGGTAGTAATCAGAAAGGGGAAAACTTTACTCAACTTTAAGTCTTCAATACTTCAGTCAGGTTACTATACAAAATTCTGATTGACAGACTCTGCAGCAGACAAGATGTTGAAATTGAATCTTGAATACTCCTTTCCATGTATAATTAATTGTATTGCTGCCCTTTGCATCCTTCCTTGCATGCAGACACACATCCTTCCTAAATCTGTATTTAGGACTTCAGAGTAGTGTATATATATAGGCATTATCTGTTCAGTACAAAAAGGATGTTAGCCAGCATATTCAGGCATTCATGCTTAGTGCAAACATGTTGTTTCCTATGGATAAATCCCCCTTTCCATGTTATGCAGAGGAGATTTATGCCTAGTAAATAATTTTAACTGTTCAGCATGACTGGTGTTTCTGACTGATTTAAAAGCACCATTTCTCTATATAATAATAAGAGCAGCAGAAACATTTAACCCCTTTGAACTATAGATACAAAAATTATACAATAAAGCATAAAAGTAAGAAATCTTACCTAAAAATTTACAGAACTTTATATGTATATATCTACATAAGTCTGAATTTCCATAAATGCTTATGCAGCACTCACAAATTTTATTGAAGCAAAAAAGAAATGTTCGACAAACATGTAAATAGAACTATTTATTCAATTTTTTTATCTCATGCACAGGAAAAATTACAAAATTTCAAAATTATAAAAACAGGAGACAGGCATAACATCAACAAGTTTTACCTTTCGACCATCGTTGCCTGAATTAACTCTCCAGCTGATAAGCACGCTGCTGCAGAAGTTGAGGGCTGTGGAGATTTAGAAGGGGTTTTTTCCAACACATCACAAAATTTCTCTGCAGCTGCAGAATCAGCACTCGCAACGTCACCGCCGACTTTAATGTTTTGGAAACCAGCGCAATGCTTGGACCTATTAAACCACCCGTTGCTTGCCACGAACTTGGCTTGGGGTTTGCCGTACTTATCCTTAATATCTTCATAAATACTTTTGCTTGAATGGCCATTGGACTCAGGGACACTTGCTTCTGAATCTGATTTTCCATCCATATGATTAATAGCTTTTCCATCTTCGATATAGCACCTGAATGCTGTTTTGTGATCACTGTTGATCTTAAATGTGTTGATCCTTTAACATGTTCTTTTTGTACGCACACTGTCCCTTAAAATAGTATTCATTGTTGAAGCAGCAAGACCTGATTCTGTGAAATAGAGGACAAACTTTGTCCTGCTTCATAATTCTTAATTAATCATCTTCATTTCTAAATCAATTTTCTTTCATTTCCTAGCACTGCCAACACTTGCACTTTCTGTTGGTCCCTTTCCCTTCACCATTGTAATAAGTAAATAGAAATGAAGAGAAGATTCTGAAAATTTATGTTTTTTATATGATTGAAGATTTCACTGAAGGAAAAATACATTTCACCATAATAACATCAAAACCCACAGAATTACAGTTATTGGTATTATTGCAAATGCAAATAAGATCAAGTTTACTACCCGTTGATTGTGCTAACAAAAAAGCCCAATAAACCGGAAAGTGCAAATTGTTTTATGGTAGCAACCTCCCAAAATGTGTTTAAGAAAAATATCAGAGGCGTTCAAATTTGATTCTTATAATGGAACATATGATAATCATGAAAGTGTATTGCAATTTCCATTATAAAAATAACATTTTAGAGAGATAAATAGCTTAGTTATGTAGCAAAAATTTCAACTTCTGAGATCTTGGAATGAATTACCAAAAAAAAAATGTGTTATTGGGTTCACATGTAAGCATACAGGTGCATGTATGCTTGCATGTATACCAATGCTAGAAGTATAGTAAATAAATTTGATGAATTTGAAGTGTTCGTCAAGATATCAAAGGCAGATATTGTTGGGATAGCAGAGACGTGGTGTCACCCAGATATAAGGAATGCAGAACTGGAATTTGGGGAGTACAATGTGTACAGAAAGGATAGGAAGGGATGAGGTGTTATGCTGTTAATTAAGAAAAACAAAATCAAAAGTGCATCCATTTGATATAGATGAACAGTGCACTGTTGAGTCAGTTTGGTGTGACATAAGCACTGCGAATGCAAAAATAAGAGTAGGAGTGTGCTATAGGCCTAATGACTCAAATGAGTACAATGAACAATTTTACAGAGAAATAGAGGGGGCTAGTAAATCAGAATGTCTTCTAATAGGGGATTTTAACTTCCCAGATATTGACTGGAACTTGTGGGTTGGATTGTTTTCTGCAGCAGCATGTTTGAGAGGCAACCAGAGAGTAATACTCTTGTTCTGGTTATCAGCAGTGATCATTCATGTATTAAGAATTTGCAGATAAAGGAACCACTGGCAGTGAGCACAGTGTACTGATGTGGGATTTACTTAAAGATTTAATTGCCATCAGGAGTAAAGGAAAGGGTTTTTGCTTCCATAAAAGTGAGTACATTGGTCTCCGACAGTTTTTAAATTCTGTACAGTGGGATTAACTGACGAAGTTACCAAAAGTAAATTCAGGAATTAATCGTGGAAACTACTAAAGGTTTCATACCTATTAAGAAATATTGTTCAAGGATTAGGCCTAAATGGTTTTCAAATGAACTAATGAGACTCGTGACAGAGAAGAAAAATGCATGGGATGCATATAAATTATCAAGCGACACAGAAGCCTATATATATATAAGCTAGTCTGTAATCAAGTCACAAAGGAGGTTAGGCTGGCAAAGGATGCTAAGAAAAACAGCAACGATTTCTTTACTTATATAAACTCTAAAAGGAAGGGGATGAATCTGATTGGTCCACTTGACATTGATGGTTTGACTTTTGATGATCCTGCTCAGATAGCAAACAAACTGAATGAGTATTTTGCATCTACATTCACACGTGAGGAATTATTAAGGTTTGAAAATGGCAGAAGGTTATCAAATTGTAGCAGGGTACTTAATGATTTTGTAATAACTGAGAGCAAAGTGGAGGAGAAATTGTTGAAGTTAAACATAAGAAAAGCACCTGGGGTGGATGGGATCTATCCAGTTATATTAAAGGAGGCAGCAAAGCAACTAAGCAAACCCTTAGCCATAATTATGAGAGCATCCTTGGACTGAGGGGAGGTTCCCACGTACTGGAGATGTGCAAATGTATCCAAAATTCACAAAGGGGGATCGAAGGTTGACACGAGTAATTACAGACCAGTTAGTTTAACTTCTGTTCCGGGTAAAATAATGGAGTCACTCGTTAAAGATGCATTGCCGGATCATCTAGGCAAGACTGCAGCAATAATTCAGACACAGCATGGGTTTGTTAAGGGAAAGGCTTGTCTGACGAATTTGATTGGTTATTATGATGTGGTTATAAAGGAACTGGATGCAAAAAATAATTTTGATATCATATATATGATTTCAGGAAAGCTTTTGACACTGTTGCACATGGAAAATTGGAGCAGAATGGTATTAAGGGTAAGTTGCTACAATGGATAAAAGGATGGTTAAGTGGGAGAAGACAGGGTGGTAATCAATGGGTGCTGCTCTTCATGGACTAATGTTATTAGTGGAGTCCCACAGGGTTCTGTGTTGGGTCCACTGTTGTTTTGTATATTTATCAATGATATTGATGAAGGTATATCAGGCTTAGCGTCGAAGTTTGCAGATGATACAAAGGTTGGCAGGGTTGTTAATGACAGTAATGGCAGTGTGCTACTTCAACAGAATCTAGATAATTTGGGCAGATGGGCTAAGAAGTGGCAACTGAAGTTTAACCTTGACTAAAAGTTTAACCTAAAAATGCAAAGTACTGCAAATGGGTAGAAGGAACCCGAGAGAAAAGTACCAACTGTGTGGTACTACACTTAAGGTTGTAGAAAATGGAAAAAGACCTGGGAGTAATTGTTCAGTCAGATATGAAGTTTTCTGAGCAATGCAGACAGGCTGCCAGGGCAGGTCATGTGGTTTTGTCAATGATGTATAGGAATTTTGCTAGCAGGAAAAAGGAGGTGATTGTCCCTCTGTATAAGGCAGTGGTCAGGCCACGCTTTGAGTACTGCATACAGGTCTCGAGGCCTCATTTTAGGAAGGATGTCGATTTGCTTGAGCGTGTACAGAGAAGGGAATGAAGGGATCCTCTTACCAAGAGAGGCTAGAGTTCTGCAAATTTTAGTGGCTGGAGAGTAGGCACCTGCACGGTGATCTGATTGAGGCGTATAAGGCCTTGAATGGGTTGAGCACGCTGAATTCTGATGGGATCCTTCCACTTGTTCAGATTACGAACCTAAGGAGGCATAAATACATATTTAAAGAAGACAGATGTAGAATAGATGTGCGGAAATTTGCCTTGAGCCAGCGGGTGGTTAATTGCTGGAACAAACTTCCATCTGTCGTTGTGGAATTTGATAGGTTGAATAAATTTAAGGAGGAACTGGACAGGCATTTGGAGGGAATGGTGTGATTTTTTTTTTTTTTTTTTTGGCTGATGCTGCATAAGCTCATACACTTGCTTTCTTGCATCACATGCCACTACTGCTACATCATATTTTCACGATACCTTCATTTATTCCTACGGGATGCAAAATACGTTTCCACGATTTTTTTAAGTTTGCTCCGGATGGCAAAAACTACTTAAAGTCAAATTTCCGTAAGTAGAGCATTACGTAAGCTGGGGAGTGGCTGTATTTACATTCTGTTAATTTTCAGATTTTTCAAAAATAAACTTTTTTGTTAAATAGTGTTATAAATTAGTGCTGTCTTCAATATATCCTTTTTTTTTTTTTTTTTTTTTTTGAATGCCAAATTTAGTTTCCCGTGACAAGTTTCTTTAATAGTATTTTGCCTTCTACACTTTATAAGACTTTGCTGATCTTTTTGGAATCCATTTTTAAAAAAGAGGAGCTGAAACCACCTGCATGGTTGGATTAAATCAATTATGCCGACAGATCGCATATAAACAGTACATAAACTAAACTTAAAACAGCATTGCTGATTGTGCTACTGAGCCATAAGGAGCTAAAAGCATATGGCTCCCTATCGGGAAGCAACAGTTCCTAAA
Organism: Mastigoproctus giganteus; assembly: GCF_048544385.1. Taxonomy (NCBI): domain Eukaryota; kingdom Metazoa; phylum Arthropoda; class Arachnida; order Uropygi; family Thelyphonidae; genus Mastigoproctus; species Mastigoproctus giganteus. The sequence continues at coordinate 117,805,658 of NC_143585.1, forward strand.
GAAAATTTTTAAAAAAATCAAACTTCACTTAATTAGAACCCTCCCCCAAATAAGTTCTCCATACTCAAGGGTTCTGATTTAACCTGGTAACAGTGCACATAATGTGTATGCCAGAGATGGTACACATGACTGGCTTGATATGTTCCCCCTTATAGCATTGAATGTCTGTTGCATTTCTATGGCCATGAACACAGGAGACTTGTGCCAGTACAAACATATGCAAAAAATAACACACATGGACATGAAAAATAACTTTTGGGTCAAATAAATAGCTTTCAAAATTTTTCCTTGTCATAAACTGAAAATTCTTTACAGCATTTCCAGTTATTTTCTTATTTACAGGTATTGGGTAAAAGTTAATTTTCAATAGAGAAATCGAAGTCATGCACTACGAATTAGAGTGGATTGGAAAATCGGATTGAAGAGCATTTTTATTGGAGCCAAAACAGCCACTAATGGAACACTCCTCCTTGTCTGTTTGCACTTTAATAGTGCTATTCTAAGGAACACAGATGAGAGGAGAATGAGTGACCTGTGCCATAGCAAAGGGGAAGAGCTATTTATGATTGTTAAATTACAAAATGTGTTATTTTATGATTTAATTTAATTATGCTATTCAAGTACTATGAATAGAATGATAGTTGGGATAACAGAAAACACTTCTCAGTAGTGGACTTGAATTTTGATGGTTCACACCAGTTTGGCTCTTGTTTATTGGTGCAACAGCAACTAAGGCTATAATGCCTCTACCAGGTCATATGAAAGGGAATGGTTAATATGTCAGTGGCCTAAGGAGTTGATTCATCAAAATGTAGAGTAATAAAAATATTTAAATATTTTATATAACTAAAAACGGCTGATACATTGACATTGTCAGATAAAATCTGACTGAGCGTGAAAGGCTCACTCAGATGGCTAAAAGCAGTAAAATGTAAACAACTTTCATGCCTATAAAGTGGATACACAAAATGTCTTATGATTAAAAAGGTGTCACATAGGAGAGTCATCTGCCCTCAGCAGGAATTAATGAGTAAGATGACTGTGTCCTGTGCGGAGACGAGCAAGAACAACTTCTCTGTGGTTCCTGTGCAAATGGCACGAGTTTAATTACAGGCTTTATCTGATGCAATTTGTTCGAGACTTGCATACCAAGATTGTTGTGGGAGAGTAATCTTTTGTGTATTAATTGCCTGTAGTCTGCATAGGGCATAGGGAATTAACAAGCTATGGTTGTGGTGAACTCGTTGCAGCATCAGCCAGTTCATTACCCTTATCCCAGTATGGCTTGGGATCCAGCAGAAACAGATATCTAAATTCTCATCCATTCCTGGGCCCAGGTCAAGAAGTAACGATTATATCTCATACCTGATAAAGCCTGTAGTATACATTGGCTACTTAGTCTGTATACACCTTTGGTAATTGTGGGTTTTAATGGACACAAATGTCCATTAAAACCCACAATGTGATGAGTATTATAAAAATTTTCCCATTGTGGGAGGATCTGGCACGGATTTTAGTTTGAATACATACTGTAGAGACAACTGTTTTCCTACAAAGCAACAACGATGACTCATATTCTTCAACATTGATTTTAGACTGATGTTCGAAATGCTCCACTTTGCACGTAGTTGATGGATGTGTTGTAGAAAGGTCAACATTCTATTAAATATGAGCCCCAAGAGTTTTTCTTGAGTCTCAGTTCAGGTTTTCAGGGTGAAAATTGTGCTTGCAGCAAAAACATATGCAAATGGTCTTTGGCCTGATGTAGCTAAGTGGTCAGGAGTGAGAGTGCAGTAGCACATGCTCTTTGAGTGGACTGGGGTTCAAGCTCGTGACTGCTAAATACAATTGATGTTTCTATTAATGAGTTATTGTAAACTCCACTGACTTGTGCTGGTTGTGCTAGAATATAAACAAGAACTTTTTTTTTTTTTGCAGGGAGAACCGGAAGCCACGAGCTCAGATGGTCAATAGCAAGTTGCAGCATTGAGAGAATATGCTAAAATCATCAAGGTATGGGCACAGTGATGGAATTCATTTTGATGGCAAAAAGTGTGATATTTAAAACATCCTTGAAGTACTCTCTCCTCTGGCTAAAAATGGATAAATCTTACACGAACTTGGAAGGAATGTAGGGATAAAAAGGTTTTGATAAAACCTGGAAGATGACCAAGGCTGATGCTATAAAGGACTTTTAAAATTCCAAATCTCCAAGTTTTGTCATACACTTTGTCCATATGAAAGATCACGGACACCAGGTGTTCTCATTCTAAAAAGGCATCTCGAATGGATATTTCAAGCCTAATTAAATGGTCTGAAGTAGACCCATCTTATGGAAGCGACACTGCATTCTGGAGAGGCACCCATTTACCTGCAAATACCATATAAGGTGGGCATAGACCATTCTCTCAAGGATTTTGCAAAACAGCTAGTCAGATTTGACAGGACAGTACTTAGGATTTTGGTATCTTTTACTGGTTTAGAAAAGGCAGGCATGATTGCCTTATGCCAGGAATCCAGAAACTTCTCTTCTAGAAAAATCCTGTTGTACAGAAAGAACAATTGATCCATGGATATAAGTGATGAGATCTGGTCCAACAGCACTTGCTTCGGTAAGTGCTGATTTTTAATTCTTCTATGGTGAAGGGCCCATTATAAGGATAAGAATCCTTAGATTTGAAAGTTAATTGGCTACTTTTCAAGGACCAAGAACTCTGGATAGTAAAAGGACATTGAAGAGGTGCTAGTGATAGTCTCCCCATTGGCTATTGCAGTTAGGTGTGCAATAACTCATCCAGGGACAATAAAAGATGCAAAGTATATTTTCCCTTCATTTTATGGATTTTGTCCCAAACAACTTTAGTGCCGGTCGGCCGGGTAATAAGTGGATGTAAAGTGGACCCATGATTTCTTTTGGCTCTGATGACAAATATAGCATGCTTTGGGATGCCCATTTGTAAGCTAAGAAATTTGCTTGGAATATCCTCCAAGCTTTATTTTGTGCCTTTTTTGCTGCTGTGCATTCAGCATTCCACCAAGGTTTTGGAAATTATGTAAATTGGGTAATGTCTTTGGAATTGAAGCTGCATGAATAATGTTTTCTGTGATGTAAGCCACTACATCATTGACAGACTCCCGACTGAATGTGTTGATGTCAAGCTCTGGCAGAGGTTGAAAAGTATTGCAATCAGCCTGATCAATCTTCCGCTGCAGTAACCCAAAAGGCAGACACAGCCTCCCATTAAATAGGCTGGTTATCATAGGGAAGTTATCACTTCCATAGATGTTCTCCTCTTCTCCCAAGTAAGTGAGGGAGAGAGAGATGGGAAGCATATGGAAAGATCAATAACAGAGGCCGTACAATTAGGCATTTGGGAAAAGGTGTTAGTTCCCACATTTAGAAGGGAAAGATCATTGTCAGTGGGCATATGCTCTATAACTCGTCCCCTTCCATTAACTTCAGCATTCCCCCATATATGTCAATTAAAATCACCCAGGAGTAAGACAGTTGGACAGCACAATGAGTTCATCTAGGTCTTTATGGGAGATATCAGCCCCAAAAGGCAAACAGACTGTTAGTAAAAACCCTACTGTGAAGGAATTGCTACCGACTCGATGTTGGTGGAAAGCAGAACAGGTTGAAATGGGGTGTGGTTGCCCAGAAGGAGAGCAACTCCCTCATGAGCAGGTCCATTCCGTGTTCTGTCCTTACATACAATAGTAGTATTATGGAAGGGTTTTCATTTGCCTTCAAATATGCTTCCTGTAAGCAAAAGCAAATTGGTTCATGCTCTTGCAGGAGAGCCTTGATGTCATTATTGTTTTGCCAGAATCAATAATTCCACTGAACGAATTTAGACATTATTTTGGTGTGATGGGTTTATCAGGTGGCTTCCAATGTGCTGAGGGTTTACTTTTTATCAGTTTTGGATTCATCTCTTTTGGGGAGGTATGGATGCTTTCCTGTATCCATTTCCTCCTCTGCAAAGAGTTCCAAGATTGAATCATCTGGTACTGCAACATCCATATTTTCTTGGGAGCCAGGAGATACCTTCAGGCTTCTTCTTCTTTTCTCCAGTAATTGCTTTTGTTACTGGTGGAGCATTAGGAGATACCGATATGGAAGTGGCAGCTGACTGATTTTTCTTTGAAGGTTTATTTCTTTGTTTAAGAGGTAACCATGTAATGGGAGTGAAAGACTCTTTGAAGGGATGGTCATTTCCATCTGAGTTCCTATGAAACATCTCCCTACCACCTTTTGGTCATAGGTGGGTTTGTTTATAAGTTTCACCACTTTTATTGCCTGCTGATATGACATGTTCAGCTTTACCTTGTCATTGAATTTCTTTTTCTTCTTTCCACCTCCAGCATGTTCATGCGTAACCTTTGTGTTCTCCTTTGCAGCATGTCGAGCACATACAATGACTCCAAGGCACTTGCGAGTGTCTCCATATTTCTGGCACCATAAGCAATTTGGGACATATGGATGCACAGGGCAATTGATGAAGCTTTGATCTCATTAGAGACAGTGGTGAATATAATGTCAGGATATTTCTAGTGATAAGTATTCTGCACGCAAATCCTTTTAACAGCAATCACTCCTTGAGGTTTTAGTTCAGAGCAGATTTCCTCCTCAGTATCCACAAGAGGCACTCTGAAATAGCACCTCTTGATGAATTTAATGTTCCGTGTTGTGTTACAGTAATCAGTATTCCTCTGATTAATGTTGCTTAGAGTGCCTATCATTTTTGGTTTCAATTAATAGGTCCCAGAACAATTCAGAACTGATTCAGGGGAACCTGGTAACCCCCTTCTGTATAAGAAAAGGTGATATGTTCCCATAGCTTTCTCGATGTTAGAATGGATTATTACAAATCTATGGATAGGCCCTGACAGTATTTCAGTTCGGTGTCTCTTTGCTGCATTAGCATTATCTGTTTCACTGTTTGTTTTTTCAGATAGGGACTGCATTGTGAACCTCTGAAGAAATAAGTTTATCAGGATTCATAGTGTTTTTTTTTTTTTTTTTTTTGGTTCAGCTCCCTACCCACTACAGACCCCAAATAGGATGCCAGGGCTACCCAGACACCATACCTGCACCATGACCAGACTCAACCTTGTCCCTCGGACCAGGAGATTATGAGGGTAGCATTGACATGGTTGGCCCTCACAGGTGAACCAGCTAGTCAATTGATCCTGGCTGGACCTTCCAAGCCCACCCATCTTGTTGAATCAGAGGCCAAAGTGGTGTGTTGAAGCTGGGCTCCCCATCCACCAGGATCTCCCTTTCTGAATTTCCATGAGTTTCAGCAAATGGCAAACATGCTGGATTCCTGTGATGATAGCCTGGACCTGGGTATGGGTATTGGATCTTAGTGATACTAATCTGGAGGACCAGCAGCATCACTGGGAGGTCCCATCACGAGGGGCTAGTTTCGCAAATGAAGAGATTTTCACAAGTGCTTTATTTAATATAGAATCAATTTTTGGAATTATAGTGCCAGTTTGGAGGAAAAATACCACAGAATCACTTTTTTTCATCCTATATGTGGGAGTTCAACAATATAACAAGGTCACATTTTAACAAATGTGACCTTGTTATATTGTTGAAAGTTTGATTATTGTATTTTTTTTTTTGCTTTGAGAACACAATTTTATGTAGTTGTGGAGAGAAAGGACTTTAAGTAACTCTTATCTAGTTTTAAAAACTGGAAGACATTTCTGAAAACTTTGAAGATGCTTCTTTTTTATTTTCAGGAACTTGTAGAGCTTTCTAACTTTTTTTTGCTTTATGTAATAAAAGTTAGCAGCATTTTAAGATCAATATAATTTCCTTGTATTAAAAATAAAAATTTCACAATTAAATTGTTATCACATAGCTTTACTGCTTTTTGAAACAATGCTTTTATCATCACATATCATCAAATGCCACTGCTACTACATGAACACCATGTGTGATGTGTCAGTACTAATGAATGCTTCATGTTTTTTACTATGATGATAAATTTAAACATATTTCCTACAGTTTAACAGGAGTTTAAAATAAATAACATTTGTTTTCATAAATGAACTTTCTGCAAGAAAAGGCAATCGGCAATGTTGTTGGCTATTTTTGTTGGCTACTAGTTTTCTGCTGTCTTTGAAAGAAAAGGCTTATAATTAAAGGTAAATTTATAATTAACCTTTATAATAAAGGTTTATAATTAAAGGTTTGAAAACTAGAAAGCATTATTGAGGTAGAACAAAACTTTTGTTAATATTTAATGCACCGCAGTATTTTTTTCACTATAACCACTAGTTACAAAATGCTATGTTATACTGAAAGTATCTCTCACCAGAACGGAAATCAGTCACAGGTTCATTGGACTGTTTTTGCTACGTTGAAGCAATTCACCTGATAATTAGCATTAGTAGAGGCATGGCGCCTCCGTAGCCAGGTGGGAAGGAGCAGCAGTGCGTAGCACACGCTTCTTGATTAGACCGGGGTTCAAGCCCGTCACCACCAAATACGGAGGATGCGGAAAGGTCAGGGAATGACCACCGCATATCCCGGAGCAACATGGCCTTAGTTGCTAATGCTCCTAAAAACTAAATAACAAACAAACAACAACAACAGTAGAGGCATACGATGCAAGAAACCAAGCATAAGCAAAAAAACACCTCCCATTTCATCCCTCCATTCGTTCCAAATGCCTGTCCAGCTCAGCCGTAAATTTATTTGGGCTATCAACTTCCACAACAAAAGATGAAAGTCTGTTCCACCAATCAACTACCCGATGGCTAAAGGCAAATTTCCACACATCTATTCTATAACTGTCTTTCCTCAATTTGAATCTATGCACCCTCAGCTTCTTAATCTGAGCAAGAGAAAGAATCTCATCAGCATTCAGCTTGCTGAACCCATTAAAGGCATAAATCTCAATCAGATCACCTCACAGGTGCCTACTCGCCAGGCGCTGCAATTTTCAGAATTTAAGCCTTTCTTGCTGAGAGCGTTTTTAACCCCTAACCAATCTTGTTGCCCTTCTTTGTACTCATTCTAGCAACTCTACATCCTTCCTAAATTGAGGCCTCCAAATTTGTACAACAAGATAATCACCTCCCTGTCCCTGCTATCAAAATTCCTATATATCATTGACAAGACTCCATGACCTGCCCTGCAAGCAAACTTCATATTTGACTGCACAATTACCCCCAAGTCTTTTTCACTTTCCACTTCCCTGAGTGTAGTACCACACAGTTGGTACGTTTCTCTTGGGTTATTGCTACCCATATGCAGTACTTTGCATTTGTCAATGTTAAACTTCAGGTTGCCACTCCTCAGCCCATTTGCCCAACTTATCTAGATCCAGTTGGAGTAGTATACAGTCTTTACTGTCATTAACAACCATGACAAACTTTGTATCATCTGCAAACTTGGACATTAATCCTGATATACCTTCATCAATATCATTGAAAAATACAGAAAACAACAATGGGCCCAGCACCGAACCCTGGGGAACTCCACTAATAACATTTGTCCACGAAGAGCACTGTCCACTGATTACCACTCTCTGTCGTCTCCAACTCAACCATCCCTTTATCCATTGTAGCAACTTACCCTTAATGCCATACCTCTCCAATTTGTACAGCAGTCTTCCATGTGCAATGGTAGCAAAAGCTTTCCTGAAATCCAAATATATGATATCAAAATTATTTTTGACATTGTTTCTTTGTGACCACCACATCATAGTATGCAATCAAATTGATTAGACAAGACCTCCCTTTAACAAACCCATGATGTGTCTTAACTATTACTGCAGTCTTGTCTAGATGATCCTGCAATGCTTCTTTAACCAATGACTCCATTATTTTCCCCAGAACACAAGTTAAACTAACAGGTCTATAGTTACTTTTGTCACCTTTTGAACCCCCTTTGTGAATTGGTAATACATTTGCACACCTCCAATCCATGGAGACCTCCGCTGAGTCCAAGGAAGCTCTCGTAATTATGCTAAGGGTTTGCTTACTTCCTTTGCTGCCTCTAATGTAACTGGATTGGAATCCGTTCACCCCAGGTGCCTTCCATAAGTTTAACTTCAACAATTTCTCCTCCACTTTGCTCTCAGTTATTACATCACTTAGCTCCCTGGTAAAGTTTGATAAACATCTGGCATTCCCTCATTGAATAACTCCTCATGTGTGAATGTAGGTGCAAAACACTCATTCAGTTTATCAGCTACCTGAGCATGATCATCAATAATCAACCCATCTATGTTAAGTGGTCCAATCTGATTCATCCCTTTCCTTCTAGGGTTTACATAAGTAAAGAGCTCTTTGCTGTTTTTCTTTGCATCCTTTGCCAAAGGTTTCTTGTAATATGCTTTTGCTGCCTAACCTCCTTTGTAACTTTATTACAGACAGGCTTATATCTGCCATAGGCTTCTGTGTCACCTGATAATTTATATGCATCCCATGCATTTTTCTTCTCTGCCACGAGCCTCATTAATTCATCTGACATCCATTTAGGCCTGAATCTTGAACAGTATTCCTTAGTTTGAATTAAAAGCCTAGTAATCTCCAAGATTAAGCCACTGAAGGCATCCCATTTAGAATTCAACATTGATAACATCAGTTGATCCAGCTGTACAGAATTTAAAAACTGTCTGAGACCCTTGTAGTCACCTTTACGAAAGCAAAAGCCATTTCCTTTAGCCTTGATGGTAGTTACATCTTTCGAGATATATACAGTTCGAGATATTGTTTGTTTGTTATTTGGTTTTTAGGAGCATTAGCAACTAAGGCCATATTGCTCCGGGATATGAGGTGGTCATTCCCTGCCTTTCCGCATCCTCTGCATTTGGTGGTGACGGGCTCGAACCCCGGTCTAATCAAGAAGCATGTGCTACGCACTGCTGCTCCTTCCCAACTGGCTACGGAGGCAACTAGTTCAACAGTATTGGTGCCAACACTGGGAGTCATAACTTCCAAAGTCACTAGTTAAATTCAAAATAAGAAGCTAACAAACGCTACTAAACCTATTTAATATTTCGCTATACTCCAATATATGGTGCACCTTTGCAATTGGCTGTCAGAACAGGGGGAAAGAAGTGATTGACAGGTTGTGCTCTGACTGCATCCCCCTATTTGTTTCGGGCGGACATCGCGTGACACGATGTCACTGGAGTGCTGAATGCGAAATTCATTGCATATACTGTACTGTACTTTCATTTGAATGCTGGTTTCTGTTCTGTTCGGTGCTTTGCTGGTCATTTGCTGGTGTTAATGTTACTTTCCACGTGGTCCTGAGTTCCTCTGTTGTTATCCTCTCTAGCCTAGAAACCCTAGCGCTCCGACGTAGGTAGTCCATCTCGCGAGGGCTCTAAGCTTCTTTTTTTCACCTTTCAGTGTCCACACCTCACATCTGTAGCAAAGTACCGATTCCACTAATGACTGTCCGATATGTTTTAAGTTCTGCGGGAGATATTGTTGTCCCACCATATAGTTTAGGGCACTAAGAAACTTCCTATTTTGATAAATTCTTGTGTAAACTTCCTTTTTCCTCAATTCCTTCTTAGTTAATCTGCATCCAAGATATTTGAAAAAATCAAATAGGTTTTAGATGTATAGACTGTGTAACTTACAATTCATCAGGATGTTCCACTGTGCTTAGGTATTCTATCTTTGTAAAATTGATATTGAGGCCCCATTGGTCATACGTAAGATGCAATTTTCTCAACATGTATTCTAAATCATAAGTTTCTTGTGCAATGATAACCTGATCATCGGCAAAATTTAGACTCCAAAGATATCTGTCCTTAATTAGTACTCCCATTCCATAACATCTTTTCCATTCTTGTAAAGCACATTCCAACAAAACATTAAACAATAAAGGTGATAGGCTACATCCTTGTCTCAGCTCCTTTTTTGGATAGATTAGGTTAGATAAAGTTAAACAATAAAGGTTAAACATTAAACAATAAAGGTGATAGGCTACATCTTTGTTGGATAGATTAGGTTAGATAAAGTATTCCCAACTTTAATATATGCCACGTTATTGTACAATTCCCTAATCAGTTCCACAAGCTCTGGATCAACTGACATATTTTGAAGGGCTTTCCATAATTCCTTTCTTGGAATGGAGTCATAAGCCTTTCCTAAATTGATGCTTTTCTTTTCTCCACCAACTGTTGTAGAACAAACAGATTGTCCACACAAGAGCGACCTGACCTAAATCCACTTTGTTCTTCACTTATCTTATCCTTTACCTCCTCCTCTCGTAATATTAACTGAAGCACTTTAGAGTAGTCTGAAGATAGTGCAATTAACACTTAAACCTCTATAGTTCCCCTAATCCAGCTTATTTCCTTTTTTTTTATATATGGATGAAATATAACTTACTTTCATTCATTTGTAGTTTTCCTTAGCTGTACATCTGTTAATCAACTGTGCTATCAGATCGAAAAGACTTTGTGGTCCATATTTAATCAGTTCCATCGCTATGTTCCCATGGCCTGGAGATTTTTTGTTCTTCATTAATTTTGCACAGTCAAGAACTTGATGTTTTGTAATTTCTATCTCTCTATTATCTACTGGCGGAAGGGTAATTATGCTCTGATACTGTGATCATTTTTCGTTTAGGAGGTTATTATAATGATTTTCCCATGTTGGCATATCTATCAAGTTCTCATTTTATCGAGATTCATTTGTTTTCAGTGCTCTCAAGCTTCGCCAGGCTTTGAATGACTGTTCCTCCTAATGAGCTCTCAATTTCTTGGCATCTTTTCTCCCATGCTGCATTCTTGGATTCAGCAATTTTCCTTTTAACTGCTCTACTGCACCTTTTGTATTCTTCTCTATTTTCCTGATTTTTATTCATTAACCATTTGTTATAGGCTGTTTTCTTTTCTTTCACCAACCTCACTACCTCCTCACTCCACCAATACTGCTTATATTTGTGATCAATTAGGCCTAGTGCTTTATTAGCAGCCTTGTGTATGGCAGTTTTAATGCTGTTATATAAGATATTCACCTCTTCAATTTCTCCAATGTGAGATAGGTGGTTCTGAATTTTCTTGTAAAGATCTTTAATACTGTCATGAGATAGTAGTTCCAGTTTATAAGCAATATTTTCTTGTACTACCATATTGTCTTTTACTGACTGTATTAGGTCTCACATGCCCCTTATTCTGGTATTTGATTAATATATCTGCAATCAGCAGGTAATGATCCAACCCGCAGTCGGCACCTCTCATTACCCTGCAGTCTTTTGTCGTCCGTACCGACTTTTGGCGAGTAATTATAAAGTCTATAATTGATTTCTGCTGGAGTGATGGTCACTCCCATGTACATCTATGGATGTTTTTGTGTTTAAAAAAGGTGTTAAGAATTTTCAGGTGGTTGTTATGTTATTTGGTTTTTAGGAGCATTAGCAACTAAGGCCATATTGCTCCGGGGTGCGGTGGTCATTCCCTTACCTTTCTGCATCCTCCGTATTTGGTGGTCACGGGCTTAAACCCCGGTCTAATCAAGAAGCGTGTGCTACACACACTGCTGCTCCTGCCCACGGAGGTGCCATTTTTTTCAGGTGGTACTGTTTACAGAAACCAGTAAGTCTCTCACCGTTGTCATTCACAGTCTCCTCCAAAGCGACCCACTACATAGCTATTCCTTTTTGATCCAACCCATCCATTTAGATTTCCTGTCAAAACTATTTGTTGGTTTTTCTTAACCAAATCCATTTGTTCATAAAGCATATCCTTTTCTGCATCAGGTGCATTGTCTACAGGTGCATATACACCCAATATAACCATTTCCTGGTCATGTACATTGAAAATAACTTTAATGCTTTAAAGTTATAAGTTATTTAAAGTTATTTAATTTTAAATAACTTATAACTTTAATTTAAGCAATTAGAAAGCGCAAATTAAGGGTTAAAGATATTACTGTTCCACAATGTAGGTGGACTGTAAAGCATATGCAGCCACCTATCCCACATACCGAGAAGTCATGCTAGTCAACTGCTTTCTATAGCCAGTCAAAATTAAGGCATATCAATTCTGCAGGATATAAAATATGTAAACCCTATACAACTTCTCCAATTCATTCATGAGTATTGTTTAATAGAATCTTATCTAAATATAGAAATAGCACAATGAATTTTTCTTACCCCTGTCTTTAACAGTAGCTTCTTGTGAATGGTCCTTCAAAGCGAGAAAAATTCAATTAAAATAATACACTTTCATTGCATATTTTTAATGTAGGTTGTAATGCTAAAAGTGCTATATTTTGCAATATTTTGTTTCTATGATTTTATACTAGATATATAAACTATCTAGTTTTCTAATTTCTTTGTAGTTTATAGAATTAAATTCTCTGTAGATATAAATGAATATTTGTAAGTTTCTTTTTCTTTGTGATATTTTTGTTTTGTTATATTCATTATATTATTTTATTAATAAATGTGCAAATTGTAAACTGTTGCAATAGTAATTTTTATAAATTCATAAAGATTGCAAAAGGGGGAATTTCTCCCGTGCACCGAACTTCAGGGATGCAAACTGGAGGATTATCTATCACAATCAGGGGCGCCAGGAAGATATGTTGCCCATGGATGTCAATGACCCTAGCTACCCTACTGAAAGATTGACTACCTGCATACAATGGGGTATACTTATAACACTTGTGCCCTAGGCATAGGATTGCCTAGTTCCGGCTCTGGGTATACCTTTAAAGCTATAGTCAAAAACCTTAAACGAATATATACTGTTAAGAAAATACATCAAAGGAGGATGCTGAGATGAATGAATGGTGAGATAGCCAGTTTAATAAAATAGAAAAAGATGGTGTGGGGAAAGTTACAGATGAGAGAACAGGGACAAAGAGTTTTTCTATTGTTTATTTATTATGAGATCAGACCCTTGTGTAATGGGCACAGAAAAGTGTAACAAATCAGCTGATAACTCACAAATGAATTGAAACTGGAAAGCATGAAATTAGTGATATTGAAATTTCAGATTACACTAGTGAATATGTAAAATGTTACGAAAAAACCCAATCTTCACAAATTATATGCTTCTGAACACGAAAATCACATTAAATTTTGTTGATTGGCTCTTGTTTTCCAATTACATTTGGGTCTCATATTAGTGAGTTACTCTACATTATCATAGCTCTCGGCAAAACACATGGCAACATTGCAAATTCAGTACCATCATGTGATCATGTGATTGCAATCTGTTGCATTACATGATGTCGCCTCAAATGCATCTTCAAATCAGTTGCAGTAATAGTAGTAGTGGTGGCATGGGATGCAAGAAAGGAGGAGATTGTCCCTCTGTATAAGACAATGGTCAGGCCACGCCTTGAGTACTGCGTACAGGTCTGGAAACCTCATTTTAGGAAGGATGTAGATTTACTTGAGCGTGTACAGAGAAGGGCAACAAGATTGGCGAGGGGAATGAAGGGATCCTCTTACCAAGAGAGGCTTAAGTTCTGCAAATTGCAGTGGCTGGAGACTAGACACCTGCGTGGTGATCTGATTGAGGTGTATAAGGCCTTGAATGGGTTGAGCACGCTGAATTCTGATGGGATCCTTCCACTTGTTCAGATTACGAATCTAAGGGGGCATAAATTCAAATTAAGAAAAGACAGATGTAGAATAGATGTGTGGAAATTTGCCTTTAGCCAGCAGGTGGTTAATTGCTGGAACAAACTTCCATCTGACGTTGTGGAAGTTGACAAGTTAAATAAATTTAAGAAGGAACTGGTGTGGTTTTTTTTTTTTTTTTTTGGCTGATGCTGCATAAGCTCATACACTTGCTTTCTTGCATCACATGCCACTACTACTGCTACTACTATCAAAAGCATAAGTGGCAGATTATGTGATTTAAAGGTAATTGCCATTTTATTAGGACTACAAAATGGTTACACTAAGTATTGCTGCTTTCTCTGCGAGTGGGATAGTCATGCCAAGGATATGCACTATGAGAAGAGGAGTTGGCCTGAACGAAAATCGTTAACACCTGGAATGAAGAATGTAATATTTGAATCTCTGGTAGATCCAAATAAAGTTTTGCTTCAACCACTCCACATCAAACCAGGGCTCATGTAATATTTTGTGAAGGCTTTGGAAGTGAACTGTCCTGCATTCACATACTTGCAAGAGAAATTACCAAGACTTAGTACAGAGAAGATTAAGGCAGGCGTTTTCATTGGCCCACAAATGAGGCAACTTTTTAAAGATGAACAGTTTGAATGTCCTTAGTGATATCGGGAAATCAGCATGGAAAGCATTTTGAAATGTTTCGACTAGTTTTCTAGGAAATGTTAAATCTGGCAAAAACAGGCAGCTTGTGGAAGATCTCATTACTTCTTACAAAAAATTGGTGCAACATGTCATTCAAGATGCATTTCTTCCTGCCAAACTGGTGTCGTCAGCAGTGAACATGGTGAGCACTTCCATCAAGACACTGCAGTGATGGAACAAAGATACAAAAGCAAATGGAGTGCTGCAATGTTAGCTGATTATTGTTGGATGGTGAAAGGATCCCATGTTTGATACAGGTTTGTTCGTAGCTACATCTTACTGCCATAGAAATAAAAAAATACCTTTTACAAAAATAAACAACTTTTTTTCAAAAAACAAGAGCCAATCAGCCATTTTAAGCAATATTTTGTTGTTTAGCACCTGAAAATCTATAAAGTAAACTTACTTTTATGCCTGTAGCAAGATATCCAATATTTGTTGTTATTTATTAGAACAACTTTTGAGCCTAAAGGCAAGTAAGGCTTCTGGAGTTCATGACATATACCTAGTAATATTGAGGAAGTTGCAAGAGCCAGCCCTGAACCATTAAGGGTAATTATGAGTGTATCGGTGGACTCAGGAGAAATTTCCTTGAATTGGAGAAGTCCCAGTGTATTGCCAATACATAAAGGTTGAAGTAGAGTGAATAGGCTAACTACCAACTAGTCAGTCTGACTTTGGTGGTAGGGAAAATCATGGAATCAATGATCAAAAGTGCAGTACAAGTTCGTTTAGGTAGAAATGGAATTCAGAACGAAACACCGCATGTTTTTATGAAGGGAAAATAATGTTTAATCAATTGGGTAAGATACTTTGATAGTCACTTCTGAGCTGAATGTAGGAAATAATTTTGACATTGTTTACTTGGATTTCAGTAAAGTATTTCACTCATTCCTACACAAGCTATACAAACTGGAACATGTTAAAATCACAGAAAAAAATCCTTAGATTTCAGGGTAGGAAGCAGAGTTGTGATTAATGGTTACTCTACAGATTGGTTTGATGTAAGTAGTGGACTTTCCCAAAGATAATTACTGGTACAGTGTTGTTTTTGATTTCTTAAATGTCATCAATATGAAGGGCTAAAAAGCGTTATGTCAAAACTTGCAGATATGAAGAGCGGTAGAGTAGTTAATGATCGGCACCAAGAACATTTTCTTCGGGACAACTGAGACTTCAGGGATGGTCAGTAAAGCGATAGCTAAGTTTTAACGCAGAAAAATGCAAAGGCTTAGAGAATAGCAACTCTAATTTACACACTTGGTAGGGTCAAATTAAAGTAATTAGAGAAAGGGATTTCGGAGTTATGATACTTTCAGACAAAATCCTCCATGCAGCATAGACAGACATCAAGGAAGGCCCATGGTGTCCTGTTGATTATTTACTGTACATTTTCTTGTAAAAATAAAGATGTCATAATCCCAACGTATAAGACATTAAAAAGAGCACACTTCGATTACTGAGTTCACATATGGAGACCACGCATAATGAAAGACATCAAGCTGCTTGAATCATGCCCAATGATGGGTAAGGTGTCTGTCAGTATGAAGTAAGTATTCAAATATGTAAGGTTCAGAATTTGGTAACTAGGCATCTTAAAGGAAATCTGACTGAGGTGTACTTGGTCAGCTCTGAGAGGAAAAAGTAAACAATGTCAGTGAAATTTTCACTATTTTATGAATTTATACCAATAATAATAGAAATATGAATTTATTCATACCATTAGTAAGATTATGCATTTAGGAATCATTAAGCCACTGTTTCTCAACCTTTTCGTTGCTCTGATACACTTTTAAAGATACTAAAATTTTGTGACAATACAATCACTACTATACTCATGTATTCACAAAGGGGAAGTTATTTCTGTTGGGTATATTTAATAATGATGTGGGATTTACTCAAATACGTAACTACCATCATGGGGTAAAAGGAGGGGTATTTGTTTTTGTAAAGGTAACACAGTGGTCTCAGATGGTTTTTAAATTCTATGCAGAGGGATGACCAACTGATGATGTTACCAACAGCAAATTCTAAATAGGAAGTATTCAAGGAATTAATCTTGGAAGCTACTAGGCTTTTAATACCAACTAAAAAATACTGTTAAAGATTTAAGCCTAAATGGATATGAGATGAACTAATGACACTTGTGGCAGAGAAGAAAAATGCATGAGATGCATATAAATTATCAGGAGACACAGAAGCCTGTGGTAAATATAATCTAGTCTGTAATCAAGTCACAAAGGTGGTTAGACAAGTGAAGGCTAATTACGAAAAATCCTTGGCAAAGGATGCAAAGAATAACAACAAGCAAGCGAAGAGAGATTACGAGAATCTGAAAACGGATGCAAAGAAAAACAGCAAAGACTTCTTTTCTTACATAAACTCTAGAAGGGGATGACTCAGATTGGTTCACTTGATATCAATGGTTCAACGGTCGATTTTGCTGAGGTAGCTGACAACTTGAATGAGTTGCAGCTACCTCAGAATTCCTCGTGTCATCTACATTCACACAAGAGGAATTCTTTAGGAAAGGAAATGCCAGAAGTTTATCAAACTCTAGCAGGGAGCTAAATGATTTTGTAATAACTGAGAGCAAAGTGAAGGAGAAATTGTTGAAGCTAAACAAAGAAAGGCATCTGAGGTGGTTGGATCTAGCCAGTTATATTAAAGGAGGCAGCAAAGGAAGTAAACACACCCTTAACCATGATTATGAGAGTTCCTTGGACTCAAGGGAGGTCCCTATGGGCTGGAGATATGCAAATGTATCCCAAAGGGTGACACGAGTAATTACAGACCTGTTGGTTTAACTTCTGTTCTGATGAAAATAATAGTTGCTATTTAAAGGAGCACTGCAGGGTCATCTAGACAAGACCACAGTTACAGTTCAGACAGCATGGGTTTGTTAAGGGAAAGTCTTGACTGACCAATTTGATTGGATACTATGATGTGGTCACAATAATTTTGATATCATATACAGGCTGGCCTGATTTACATCAGAGTTATTACATTCCACCTCCTCAAAGCCATTAACTGAAGTCGCATAAAGCAAGGAAGAATTATGTATTTAAACAAGATAGGATCCTTCACAATGAAAATTGAACCATAAGAGTTAGTGTGTGTTTTTTATATTAAATGTTTGTGGTTATTTTATATTTAAGATATAAATATTTATAGATAAAATATAACTAATAAAATAAAAATTAACTTAGTACTTCATTCCCGTAGATCCGTCTTTGGAGTATGTAGTAATGCCACTGCTTCCCCCCCCCCCCATTGATGTTCTTTGACAGTGGCATAATGGGATGGACCTGATGGAGGGTCAACCCATTCTGCAGGTTCTTTGGCCTTAGAAAAGAACTGCATCAATGACATCTGGCAAGTCTTTCTCTCTTCTAACATATTGTACTAAAGTTCAATATGTTAGTAACAGCTCTTTGGATGGAAGAGCTGCATTCCCAGTCTGGGTCATTATCAGAGTTTCACAGTCTGTTTGTATTTGTGTAAAGCAGATTGAAGTGTCTTTGTGGTGAGGGTCCTAATTGGCACAATCTCCTGCTCTTCCTCCTAAGAATCCTGTTTAGCCAGTTGTGCAGCCAGCTCCTCTAAGTCCTCCTTTGAAAGAGGTTCATCAACATCATCAATCACTGCAAGTCACTGACATCATCAATGTCAACCTTGTCAAGGCCCACATCCTATGGGCTGGAGATATGCAAATGTATCCCAAAGGGTGACACGAGTAATTACAGACCTGTTGGTTTAACTTCTGTTCTGATGAAAATAATAGTTGCTATTTAAAGGAGCACTGCAGGGTCATCTAGACAAGACCACAGTTACAGTTCAGACAGCATGGGTTTGTTAAGGGAAAGTCTTGACTGACCAATTTGATTGGATACTATGATGTGGTCACAATAATTTTGATATCATATACAGGCTGGCCTGATTTACATCAGAGTTATTACATTCCACCTCCTCAAAGCCATTAACTGAAGTCGCATAAAGCAAGGAAGAATTATGTATTTAAACAAGATAGGATCCTTCACAATGAAAATTGAACCATAAGAGTTAGTGTGTGTTTTTTATATTAAATGTTTGTGGTTATTTTATATTTAAGATATAAATATTTATAGATAAAATATAACTAATAAAATAAAAATTAACTTAGTACTTCATTCCCGTAGATCCGTCTTTGGAGTATGTAGTAATGCCACTGCTTCCCCCCCCCATTGATGTTCTTTGACAGTGGCATAATGGGATGGACCTGATGGAGGGTCAACCCATTCTGCAGGTTCTTTGGCCTTAGAAAAGAACTGCATCAATGACATCTGGCAAGTCTTTCTCTCTTCTAACATATTGTACTAAAGTTCAATATGTTAGTAACAGCTCTTTGGATGGAAGAGCTGCATTCCCAGTCTGGGTCATTATCAGAGTTTCACAGTCTGTTTGTATTTGTGTAAAGCAGATTGAAGTGTCTTTGTGGTGAGGGTCCTAATTGGCACAATCTCCTGCTCTTCCTCCTAAGAATCCTGTTTAGCCAGTTGTGCAGCCAGCTCCTCTAAGTCCTCCTTTGAAAGAGGTTCATCAACATCATCAATCACTGCAAGTCACTGACATCATCAATGTCAACCTTGTCAAGGCCCACATCCTCAGCCATTGGAGTGACATCTTCAGCCACTGCTGAAACTGGCTCAAACTCAAGAAAGTAAGACTGCATAAAGCCACAATGCATGATTGCGACACTTCTTTCCAGGCTGCAGCAATGTTACTTATGGCCTTAAGGAAGTTGTAGGACCTAGTAGTCACTGAGTTAGATGCTTGCACTGCCTCGACAATCCCTTTGAAGTTTGCACATAAATAGTACGCCTTGAAGGTTGCAATAACGCTCTGATCCATTGGCTGCAGCAGTGAGCTGGTATTAGGTGGCAAATAAACCACCACATTTCGAATGTCGTTAGGGATATCTTCATGGTTGGCTGGATGTTGTGGAGCATTGTTGAGGACTAAAACAATGTTTTTGGGCAAGTTGCTTGCTGTGCAGAATTGGGCCACCTCTGGACAAAAGTATGAAGCGTACCATTCAACCACGCCTTCTTATTAGAGCACCAGAAAACAGGAAGTTGAGTCTTCACAATGCCTTTCATAAAACATGGATTCTCTGCATGGTACACCAACATTGGCTTTAACTTAAAACTGCCTGGTGCATTATCACCCAGAAGTGATAATTTTCAGCCTTAAAACTACGGGACTAGCCTTAAAACCAGACCTCACTTCACAGGCTATGTACATCCTATGCTGTACTTCTTCCAGTACAGCTCCTTTTCATTAAAGACCAAGTCTGGGATGTAGCAGCCTTCATCCATTAACTTTTGGAATATGGGAGAATATTCCTTAACACCTGCTGTGTCAGCGCTAGCTGTCTCACCAGTAATTTTTACAATGTGAATTCTGGTCCGGTTTTTGAACTGGGAAAACCAGCCATGCCAGCCAAAAACGATTCAGTCCCTCATTCATTTCATTGAACAAGCTCATTGCCTTGTCCATAACTACTGCCTGTATTACAGAAATGTTATTTTGGTTCATATCATCTATCCACAGCACTAATAACTTGTCCATTATCTCACTTCTTGCATAAGTTGTTCTAGAAACACTTATATTAACAACTCTTGTATGTGGCTGCTTGATCTCAGTATTATTCATAATGGTCGTAACAGTAGAAGGTGCTAGGTTTAAGGTCTTGCACACCTCTGAACGCCACTCATCAGATTCCATACGATGAATAATGTCCATTTTCACTTCAATCGTTAAGAGATTTGTGGCTTTTTTTAACATGTGCAGGCACAGATTCACCACTACACTTACAACACATGATTATATAATTTATTTAAAATAATGCATTAATGAACACAGGAAATTATTAAAATTTAAGGCACAGCTCAAAATGTGTGCACTCTAGTGGACAAGAAGTAAGCAACTGACATTGATGCTAGCGGTACCTACTTCCATTGCTGTGTTTATGCTTGCTTGTGTTTTCAAATTTTCTTTTTATATTTGTTTTTTTTTCTTTCTTTATTATTTTAAAAGGGCATTAATGTGAAATAGCATAAAATGAAGCATCTGAAAGTGGGGCCTAACTGTACTTGGATTTTAGGAAACTTTTGATACTGTTACACATGGAAGACTGCTGTACGAATTGGAGCAGTATGTCATTATAGGGCAAGTTGCTGCTATGGATAAAAGGATGGTTGAGTGCGAATCAATGGATACCGCTATTCGTGAGCTAATGTTATTAGTACAGTCCCCCCAAAGTTCAGCGTTGGGCCCATTGTTGTTTTCTTTTATCAATGATATTGATGAAGGTATATCAGGCTTAATATCCAAGTTGGCAGAGTTGTTAATGATGGTACACTACTGAAAACAGGATGTAGAAAAGTTGGGCAAATGGGCTGAGAGGTGGCAGCTGAAGTTTAACATTGACAAATGCAAAGTACTGCATATGGATATTAGTAATCCCAGAGTAACGTACCAACTGTGTGGTACTCCAACTCAGGGTAGTAGAGAATGAAAAAGACCTGGGGTTAACTGTGCAATCAGATATGAAGTTTTCAGAGCAGTGCAAAAAAGGCTGCAAGGGTAGCTCATGGTGTCGTGTCAAAGATATGCAGGAATTTTGCCAGCAGGGATAAGGAGGTGATTATCTCTTTGTATAAGGCAATGATCAGGCAACACAGTAAGTACTGCATACAGTTCTGGAGACCTCATTCTTGGAGCTGCTGGTACGAGTACAGAGAAGGGAAACGAAATTCGTGAGTGGAATAAAGGGTTGCTTTTACCAAGGAAAGCTTAATTTCTGCAAATTGCAGCGTCTGGAGACTAGACATCTGCGAGGCTATCTGATTGAGGTGTATAAGGTTTAAGCAAGCTCAATGCTTATGGGATTCTTCCTCTTGCTCAGATTATACATCTAATGGGGCATAAATTCAAATTGAAGAATCAGTTGTAGAATAGATGTGCAGAAATTTGCCTTTAGCCAGAGTTCTGGAACAAACTGCCATCTGTGTTTGTGGAAGTAGACAGCTTAAATAAATTCAAGGCAGAACTAGACCAACTTTTGGAGTGAACGGATGGGTGAAATGGGAAGGTGTTTTTTTTTGTTTGTTTGTTTGTTTATTTTTTTGTTAATGCTGTATAAGCTTGCTTTCTTACTTCATATGCCTCTGCTAATGCTAATACTTATTATTTGTGTAGTATAGGCAAACAGATTTAGTATTATGATTCAAGATGTAATATCACATTGACTGCCGGATCCATGCAGCATAAAATAAATGATTTTTTTTGTTTGAATTAATTTTTATTATAAAACTTAGATTTATTATTATTTTTTTTATTTATTTATTTTTTTTCATTTACATTTTCCACATCGAGTTCTAAAATGGCTCCTCATTATCTTTTTTTTTTTTCTTTTTTTTTTTTTTTTGGCAGTTGTTGGCGCATAGGCTTCTGTGGCCATAATGCACCTCCCAAGGTTTTTGCAGTACTTTGATCCAAGCCCGAGGCAGGAATCGAACCCACGAACTTTGGGTTGCTAGGTAAGCACTTGACCCACCCGGCTAGCCCCATCGGCTTCTTCATTATCTAAAAGATCATCTACATCCATATAGTTGGTGGGAGATTCCATTTTTTTGAGCATGTGTCAGATTTTGATTGTTCTGTCCATCATATGGTTGTTGTTATTTGGTTTTTTAGGAGCATTAGCAACTAAGGCCATATTCCTCTGGGATATGCAGTGGTCATTCCCTGACTTTTCCACATCCTCCGTATTTGGTGGTGACGGGCTCGAACCCCGGTCTAATCAAGAAGCGTGTGCTACGCACTGCTGCTCCTTTCCACCTGGCTACGGAGGCGCCTTACCATCCATCATATGGGACTGACAGAGTGTGACTAGGGATGCTGATTAGCATATTTGTGGCTTCGCTAGTTTTCCTTGTAAGAATTATCAGAACCATCCTTCTGGTTTAGTCTGCTATGGTAATCAATTTCCAAAATGAAATTGAAAGGTTTAAAAACTGTTGGTATAATAAATTTGCATACATTTAAAAGAGATGAGCAAATTGCTTTATTCAAGCCAGAAGAGAGGAACACATTTTCTGCATGAGTGAGGATGAAATGTCTAGAATGCAATTAACTTGCTTGGCCTGCTTAGGATTGCTTTGACCAGAAATTTGCAATTCATCTTCTTGGGGAGTTCATTAATTTGTCTTCTTTCAAAACTTCAAATTCACTAATTATCACTAGTTGGACTTTTCAATTTAGTAACTGTGAAAAGTACTCATATGGGCTTTTCTCACCACTTCTAACATCTTCCATAAACAGACTTTTCAAAGTTGGCACTGTTCTACCTGTCTAGTTACGCATATAACCAAAACGTTCTGAAACATGTACAGATGTTCCAGAATTTTTTTTTTTTACTTCAGTGCAGTGCATCAGTTGAAATATTTTAAAAATTCCTTTTCTTTTAGCATTCCTTTCTAGACAGCAAATATTGTCCACCAAATATTGACCCAATTTTCATTCCTGTTGATTTAACAGTGCATGGTCCTTTAGATGAACAAAAAGCTAAAATACATTATAATTCATCTTAACTGGATAGGAAAATAAACAAAATGTACATTGAAATTATAAGTAAAAATATCAAATTTCCATACTACCAAGACATGTTATTACATGTGAGTGCAGAAAGATTAAAAATGATACCTGATCATCACCAGCCAGCCTTGCAGATGATCCTTCTAGCCATTTTAACCCTCTATCCTCTTCATGATATAGCCTACCATCCCTCCACAAGTCATGTTAACCTCAGTGGTCTTGCAGTCTAGATGTGGAACCATAATGAGATAACTTGCTAAACTTGAATCCTATGAAACTGTAACTGCACCAGTATTGTTTTATCCAAGTTTAAATTATGAATCTGCTCTAAGAGAGTGTGTGTGTGTGTGTGTGTGTGTGTGTGTGTGTGTGTGTGTAAGACACTGTCTTTGAGCAATAATGCTATTCATGTTTTAATGCCATTGTTATAGTAATTAAATTCAATTTCATTGAAATTCTATTACAATACTTCATTATCAGCATATGAAGCAAGAAAGCCATAGGCATCTTCTGTAACCAAAAATAAAAATATAATAAATCACTTAACTGTTCCTTTTGATGTAGATACCTATCCAAGTGACCTCTGAAATTCTCAAGCTGTCAACCTCAACTACCATGAAACCCAGTCTAAACATCATCCCCCTAATCTGAATTTATGTTCTGCAGATTTAATATCATATCATATCAGTGAAAATTTCTCTTCATTCATTTTCATAACAGCCACCATTTGACTTGCAAAAAATGAAAGATCAGGTAGCTTTAAACAGGAGACACTTTTTCAGAAAACATAGGTTTCTGAAAGTCTACTCTGCCTTAGAAATTAAATTTCCCTGATAACCTACACACTTTATATTAAAATACAAATAGGATTGTTTACCAATATGATTTTCAAACATTAGCTTACATAGGATTTTTTGTTAGACATCAACTGATGTTGGTTGCTTCAAGAAAGACATTGTTGCAGACTTTTCTACTCAAAAATATTGAAAAGTTTTGTTCACAACAGAGGCCCTGATTGATGTAAAGAGATTTAGCTGTCAAGAGCATATCCAGTGCAAATCAGAAAGATATGATCTGGAAGCAGTTGTTTTTCTCACCTGACTGAACATTCTCTTACATTCAGCACCACTGAGCAATAGTTTAAAATTCCAGATATAACTTCGGATAGTTTATTATATTTCAGACTTTGTTATGGCTTTAAGTTCCCCAGCCAAAGACCCCTGTACATCAATTCTTTCTTCTTTCATAAGTGTCAGGTAGGCTCTCACATTGAAACTAACAGAACTGATGATGCTGAAAAACATCTGTTGTTTCATCTTTAATCACACCAAGAAGTACTGGAACTTGTCCACAAAAAACTGCAACTTTGAGAGTGATGCAATGCCAATTGATGAAATTTGTGCCACCCCAGCATTTATAAGAACATAATTTTTCAATGAGAACTTGTGCACCATGTAATCCTATGCAGCAATAAAGTGCATCACTGAACAAAGAAATAGAAGTCTCTCCTCATTTTAGACTTTAAGACTTTAGCAGAAGAAATGCCTTCTGTACAAATGAGGATACTTTGCCTAGAATTATAAGCTTGCATGGCCTGTTTAGGATGGTATTCTCTAGAATTTTGTGATTCAGAAGTGGTAGACATCAGCCAGAGCACCTTTATCATACTGTTCCTACAGCCTTCTGGCTGTAGGAACAGTATGATAAAGGGGATACGAGTTTTACAGATAGGGATTTTTTTTTTTTTTTTGGGCTGATGCAGCAAAAACCTAGCTTCCTTGCATCTCATGGACTATGCTATACCATAACTGACAATCTATTTGTTAACAAAATAAGCAGAAATTTGTAGAATTTTTAAAAAATTATAATTTTAATAGTTTTATACTTTTGGGAGAAAAAAAAAAAGATTGAGAAACTCTTTGTAACCAAATATATTATGACAGATGGAGAAGGGGATAAATCAAATTAAAAAAGGGTGGATTCTTCATTGTAAATCTGAAGAGTTGGCAGTTGTGCATTTTTTCTTTACCCTGCCTTAAGACCTCAATCAGGTACCCCTAAGCCTACCTACCAAGCTCTGTATTCCACATATTTGGATCCTTTCAAGAAGTCTGATGACCCTCCCCAGGTGCCATCACTCTACTTGTATGATGATATAGTATTCCAAGTGTAGCCTTATAATTGTCTTACACACTAGGATTATAGCTGCAAGAAAGTGCTGAATAAATCAAGAGGGTGAGCACTATGGTTCTACTTTGCAGGCTGTTTACACTGTACTGAAAACTCCATGTACAGGTATATTGTAACCTCAAAATATATTTATTACTGTACTGTTTTCAATTTGAAGTATCTGCGGGGGATACGTTCCAAAACCTACCTTGGATGGCTGAAACATTAGCATTTAGCATTAGTAGAGGCATTTGATGCAAGAAAGCAAGCTTATGCAGCATCAGCCAAAAAAAAAAACCCACTTCCACGTCACCCCTCTGTTCATTCAAAATACCTGTCCAGCTGAGCCTTAAACTTATTTAGGCTATCAACCTCCACCACAAGGGATGGAAGTCTGTTCCACCAACCAACCACCCGCTGGCTAAAGGCAAATTTCCGCACTTCTATCCTACATCTGTCTTTCCTCAATTTGAATTTATGCCCTCTCAGGTGATTTTTCTGAGCTAGAGGAAGAATCCCATCAGCATTGAGCATGCTTAAACCATTCAAGGCTTTATACACCTCTATCAGATCACCTCGCTGGTGCCTAGTCTCCAGACACTGTAATTTGCAAAACTTAAGCCTTTCTTCGTAAGAGCACCCCTTTGTTCCATTCACTAATCTTGTTGCCCTTCTCTGTACTCGTTCCAGCAGCTCTACATCCTTCTTGAAATGAGGCCTCCAGACCTGTATACAGTACCCTAGGTGTGGCCTGACCATTGCCTTATACAATGGAATAATCACCTCCTTATCCCTGCTGGAAAAATTCCCTGTATATCATTGACAATACTCCATGAGCTACTCTTGCAGCCCGTCTGCACTGCTCAGAGAACTTCATATTTGCCTGCACAACCATCCCCAAGTCCCTTTCATTCTCTACCACTGTCAGTCTAGTACCACAGAGTTGATACGTTGCTCTGGGGTTGCTGTTTCCCATGTGTAGTACTTTACATTTGTCAATGTTAAACTTCATTTGCCACCTCTCAGCCCATCTGCTCAACCTTTCCAGATCCTGTTGCAGAAGCATAGTGTCAGTAGTGTCCTTGACAACCCTGCCAACCTTTGTATCATCTGCAAACTTGGACATTAAGCTTGATATACCATCATCAATATCATTTATAAATACAGAAAACAATAATGGACCCAACACTGAGTCCTGAGGGACTCCACTAATAACATTAGTCCACGATGAGCAGTGTCCATTGATTACCACTCTCTGTCTTCTCCCTCTCAACCACCCCTTTATCCATAGCAGCAATTTGCCTCCAATGTCACACTGCTCCAATTTGTGTAGCAGTCTTCCATGTGCAACAGTATCAAAAGCCTTTCTAAGATCCAAGTATATAATATCAAAGTTATTCCCTGCATCCAGTTCTTTTGTGACTGCATCATAGTATCCAATCAAGTTGGTCAGGCAAGACTTCCCCTTAACAAAACCATGCTGTGTCTGAGCTATAACTGAAGTCTTGTCTAAATGATCCTGCAGTGCTTCTTTAACCAGTGCCTCCATTAATATTCCTGGAACAGAAGTTAAGCTCACAGGTCTATAATTACTTGTGTCAGCCTTTGATCCTCCTTTGTGAATTGGGGTCACATTTGCACATTTCCAGTCTATGGGTACCTCCCCTGAGTCCAAGGAAGCTCTCATAATTATGGCTAAGGGTTTGCTTACTTCCTTTGCTGCCTCCTTTAATATAACTGGATAGATCCCATCCACCCCGGGTGCCTTTCTTGTGTTTATCTTCAACAGTTTCTCTTCCACTTTACTCCCAGTTATTTCAAGATTTTGTAGCTTACTGCTAGAGTTGAATACACCTCTGGCATTCCCCTTGCTGAATAACTCCTCATGTGTGAATGTCGATGCAAAATATTCATTTAGTTTGTTAGCTACCTGAGCAGGATCATCAACAGTTGACCCATCAATATCAAGTGGACCAATCTGATTCATCCCCTTCCTTCTAGAGTTTACATAAGTAAAGAACTCTTTGCTGTTTTTCTTTGCATCCCTTGCCAAGGATTTCTCGTAATCTGCCTTCGCCTGCCTAACCTCCTTTGTAACTTGGTTGCATATCAACTTGTATCTATCATAGGCTTCTGTGTCATGTGTTAATTTTATGTATCCCATGCATTTTTCTTCTCTGCCATATGCCTCATTAGTTCATCTGACATCCATTTTGGCCTAAACCTTGAACAATATTTCTTAGTTGGTATGTAAAGCCTAGTAGCTTCCAAGATAAGTTCTTTGAATGCTTCCCATTTTTAATTTGCTGTTAGTAACATCATCAGTTGGTCCCACTGTATAGAATTTAAATACTGTCTCAGTCCATCGTAGTCGCCTTTACGGAAGCAATAACCCTTCCCTTTAACCCTAATGGTAGTTACCTCTTTGAGTAAATCCCACTTCAGCACACTGTGATCACTGCCACCTAGTGGTTCATTTATCTGCAGATTCTTAATGCATGAAGAATCACTGCTGATAATCAAATCAAGAGTATTACTCCCTCTAGTTGCCTCCCGAACATGCTGATGTAGAAAACAATCATCCAATAAATCCACAAAAGCCCTGCTAGTGTGTGAGTAACCAGCCCCCAAATTCCAGTCAATATCTGGGAAATTAAAATCTCCCATTATAAGACTCTCTGATTTACTGGCCCACTCTATTTCCCTGTACAGTTCATTATTATACTCATCAGAGTCATTAGGCCTATAGCACACTCCTACTCTCAATTTTGATCTCCCAATGCTTATGTCACACCAAACTGACTCAACACTGCACTGTCCAGCGATGTCAACTGGCTTCACTTACTTGGTTTTTATGTGTTTCTTAACTAATAGCATAACCCCTCCCCCCTTCCTATCCTGTCTATCCTTTCTGTAGACGTTGTACTCCCCAAATTGCAGTTCTGCATCCCTTATATCTGTGTGACACCACGTCTCTGATATCCCAACAATATCTGCCTTTGATGTTTTGAGCAATACCTCAAATTCATCAAATTTATTTACTAAACTCCTAGCATTGGTGTACACATAAGTATACCTGCACCTGTTTCTATTCTTAGCTACCCTAACACAACCCATGTGTTTACTTGTACCGCAATGGCTCCCAGCAGTCTCTGAAATACCATGCATCTTGTTTTTCAGGCTTCTGCTCATTCTAATAGAAGCAGTGCAAGAATCTCTTTCACCTCTGCCAGTGGCTACTGTCAATCTATTGGTCTTTGTCTCCCCCCAAGCTAGCAGTTTTCCGACCCACCTAACACTGCCTCGATAGCATCAGCAAATATTCTTGCACCCTTTCTATTTAAGTGTATCCCATCCCTGTAGAAGCAATCTCTCCTGTTAACAAGTACAGTCCAGGCTGAAAAAAATTCTACCCCTTGAGCCTTGCACAATCTTTCCAGGGCCGAATTGATTGACAAGGCTCTCATCATATACTCCCTCCTATCGTGTCTGGGCAGAATTGCAGACACTTTCAAATTCAACCCTAATTCTCGGCTTTTGTTCAACAGTGACCTGTACTTGTTAAGTAATTCTGCCGGTCTCCTACTCTTAATATTACGGATATAACCACGGATATAAACAAACACCCGCTGACCCCATACATGACGCAATTTTCTTGAACATACATTATGTATATAAAGTTTAATTGATAAATTAAACACACAGTAAGACATTACCAACATTAAATACAGTAATAATAAAGTACAGCAGACTCTCAATTTAAGGGGATTAGATTAACCGGGACAAGACTCCAAATTTAAAAAAAATCAACCAGAAATCATAAAATTCAAGTAATAACTAGAATAGGTATAAACAGATATTTTGCAAGTTGTAAATAAGCGACAAGAACCAGAGTTGCAAGCCGGAGATTAGCATACCTATTATCTTGCAACCCCTGCTCCCACTGTCTTCATACCTACTACTCAAAACAAAAAAAGAGAGTCAAAATGTTTAGTTGATTTAGTGCTTCGCATCGATTGTTGTGTTCTGTCGCACAGCAAAAGGACAAATTTTGTTTCGTTATTTATGTCAGAATTTTTTTTTTTTATTTATTATTATTTTTTTTTGTTTAGAAATCGCAAAAATGATGGGCAAACGCAAGAGTTGCGCTTTCAAATTAAACAAAAACTTGAAATTACTCAAAAGTTTGAAAAGGCTGAATCTGTTAAATCTCTAACGAACCACTATAATGTTGGTAACCGAACCATACGCGACATTGCAAAAAATAAAGGGAAGGTATTCGATTTAAAATCAATATCATAAAAAATAAAGGGAAGCATCGTATTGGACACGTGAGTAGTACATGTTAAGATTTTTCATTTTCTTTCCATGGTTAACTGCGGGTAACTGAATCAGCGGATACAGGGGCACAACTGTATATATTTGGAGGTTGCTATTCCCTAAGGAGTAAAACTTTACATTACATTTTTCTGCATTAAAACATATCTGGGTCATTCCATGTGCCAAGTGGCATAGGGTCATTCCATCTTGTATTTTGTTGAAACTTGGTGTGGGTGTTTAAACAGATTTCAAATGAAGCTGTACAAAATTTCAGTTCAAAATATAGTATGCTTGAGGCACCAGCACCTTTTTTGTGGAAGTCACTTGTGTTATGTGGAATAAATCACAAACAGTTTTCAAAGTTTTAAGTGTTACTGTTGCACAACAGTGAGAGGTAGTGCTCTGAAACTTGGTATACCTAATTAACTTTTTGCAGAGAATGCAAAACGTTTGGTGTCCATGCTAAAAATCTTCACATTTTTTACAAAACTGGCAAAAAAATTTGTTGCGACAAATTTAAGCAAGACTTTTGAAAGTCATAACTTTAAAATAAAAACCTTTGGTACCTTCTTCTTTGGACATTCCACTTACCAACTGCACAAATTCAGCCTAACTAAATATCAGCTGTTATACTTGTTTTCTGGCTGAGATATTTTCCTTCAAAGATTGACACAAAATTTGAAAGTCAAATTTGACCTATATTAAGGGCCATATATCTTAATGTGGGACACCTTCAATTCTCTCATTTTTGCCACAACTGGAAAGAGCAGAGTTTCAGCTACAAGGATCATGGTTTATCTGTTTTGTTGTTGTTGTTGTTGATATGGGAGTTTGATGGTGCATAAGCTGCTTTGGCTATAATGCGCTATCTGTTTTGTGACTTTGCACTTAAGACCTTAAAATTAAACCTAAACATCAAGTGGTTTTATGTGCGATATTGTTATTCTGTGAGATCCTTTTTGTTGCAGAACACTTCCTTAATCCTGCCTAATAAGGGGATAAGGAATTCTTCACATATATAAATGCCAAGAAGAGCAGGACAAACCAGATCAGACCTTTACGTAAGGGAAAGGGGATGGTATTAAATACACCAGCTGCCGTTGCAGATGAATTCAAACAGTTATTTTGCATTGATATTTACAAATGAAAAACCTTTTATGGCAATGGGAAATTGTGGGAGCAAAATTGAAAAATATGTAATTAATGATGTTGAAATTTCACAAGATTATTTAATGAAAAAACTTTCGAGCCTACAGGCCAGTAAGGCTCCTGGAGTTGATGGAATATACCCTATAATCTTAAGGGAGGCGGCAAGTGAGTGCATTGAACCATTGAGGCTAATTATGCGAGCATCACTAGACTCTGGGGAGATTCCGTTGGATTGGAAAAGTGCCAACGTATCTCCCATACATAAGGGTGGCTCTAAGAGTGAAGTGGGAAATTATCGACCTGTCAGTCTGACTTCAGTGGTAGGGAAAATCATGGAGGCAATTATCAAGGGTGGAATTCAGGATCATTTGGATCGAATTGAAATTCTCAAGGATACTCAGCGCATGGTTTTGTAAAGGTAAAATCATGTTTAACAAATCTGGTTCGCTATTTTGAAAGGGTCACTCACAAGCTGGATTTAGGGAATAATTTCAACATTGTTTATTTAGATTTCAGCAAAGCTTTTGACTCAGTCCCACATGAGCAGTTGCTTTATAAGCTGGAACAGGTTGGAATCACTGGGAAAATCCTTAGATGGATAGCAGGATGGCTTCAGGGCAGGAGGCAAAGGGTTGTGATAAATGGCTATTCCTCAGATTGGGTTGATGTAAGAAGTGAGGTTCCCCAAGGATATCGATGAAGGGATAGAGGGCGTGATGTCTAAATTTGCAGATGTTAAAATTGGTAGAGTAGTTAATGATCACTGTCAAGCTGAGCTTCTTCAGAGAGACCTAGATAGACTTCAGGAATTGTCAGAAAAATGGCAGCTATGCTATAATCCAACGAAGTGTAAAGAATTATACCTGGGAAACAGTAATCCCAAAATAACTTATTCACTTGGTGGAGTTCAACTAAACCCAGTACTGGAGGAAACGGACTTGGGTGTTACGATACAGTCAGACATGAAATTCTCTGAGCATTGTAAACAGGTTGCAAGGACGGCCCATGGTTTCCTATCAATGATCTATCAAACTTTTGCAAGTAGAAATTGGGACGTGATAATCCCATTATATAAGGCTTTTGTTAGACCACACTTGGAATACAGTGTTCAAGTATGGAAACCGCACCTAAAGAAAGACATCAAGCTTATTGAAAGGGTGCAAAGACGGGTAACTCGCCTGGTGAGATCAGCAAAAGGGCATCCTTATGAAGAAAGACTTCAAATATATGGGTTGCAGAGTTTGGAAACTAGACACCTTAGAGGAGATTTGATTGAGGTGTTTAAGGCTCTGAGAGGCATCAGTAAAATGAATGAAGACGAAATTTTCAAGTTTATAAATGATGCTAGAACTAGGGGACATAAATTCAAGTTTTGGGGGGAAATGTTTAGATTGGACAGCAAGAAGTTTTAGTTTTCAGTGTTTTATATTAAGTTTTATTTTTAAGTTTTGCTTCAAATAATCGCCTGAGAGGGCATAAATAATTCAAATTGAGGAAAGACAGTTGTAGGATAGATGTGCAGGTTTGCCTTTAGTCAGCGGGTGGTTGATTGCTGGAACAAACTTTCATCTGTCGTAGACATTGATGTTGATAGTTTAAACTAGGGCTTGCATAAAACCGAGAAATTTCAAAACCGAGTTTAACCAAAGTTTACTCTTAAAACCGATTTTCTCAGACTTAGGGAAAATAATTAAAAGCTTATAACACAGGTATTTATTTTATCTTGGGTAGATTGTACAAATCGTAATCAAATCTTTTAAACAAAATCTATCGCCTCAAAGTAAAAAAAAATAAAAAAATTAAAATGCTCCAAAAAAGTAACCAGCTTGAGATTATACAAAATTACAAATTGTATTCAAATTCTTTGAATAAAAACTATCTTCTCGTATAGTAAACAAAAAAATAATAAGCCCTATAATAATAATAATAAATAAATAAATAAAAAATAATGTGAAAAAAAAACAGCTTCAAGTATTTGTAAAATACTTTACAAATAGTAAAGTATTTAAAAATAAATACTTTATTTATTGCTCAGCTTTTTTCTGAAAATGATCCTTAAAAAAAACAGTATATTATGCATTTTTCCTGATAGACTTGACCTTATTTTTGTGTTAAAGAGACCAGTGATCGAAAACTCTCTTTCAGATTGGACACTTGTTGGTTTAACGGTCAGCAGTGCTCTATAAACTTTCTCCAGATTTACACTTCTACTGCTAGTTGCCTCCAAAATTTTAAATTTTTGCTGATTTCCAATTCACTCGGATATTTTGAAGGCACTTCAGTTAATCTCTTTATTACACTATCATACTCTCGCATGAGTGTATCTCCAACATCGGAACTAGACGAGTCTTTTTCTTCTAAAAGAACAGTTTGTTATTTTCAGTTTCTTCATTCAACGCTAAGACTCCTTCGGAATGTTTTGCAAATAATCTCTGATAAATCTCTTCAGCATGCTTTTTCAAAACTTGCTTACTTGGAAAATCAAAAGTTCATGAACCTGAATCTTCTTTCCTAACCTTTTTGGGGTTGTGTAGATAGCTCAGCAAAGCCACATTTGGGCAATTTCGTCTTGCATTGTAACGCTGCAAAAGGCTTTGGTGAAACTTTAAAGCAAATGGGTTTTCTGCTGTATCAAGCTTAGCAAGCAGAAATTCTATTGAAGACTCTGCTTTAAGTAAGTCTGTATCTTCTGAGGTTATAGCCTCCAGAATCATTTCAACTGGTCGCAAAGTTTCACATAGCAATTCAAGTGTTTTCCAGTCATCGTCAGACACAGCTTCAGTTGACAGTACTGCACATAGAGTATTTGGAATGCAATTTTGCAATTTCAAAAATCTCTCAATCATATAGAATGTGCTATCCCATCTAGTCTTGCAATCTAATATAAGTTTATATTCTTTCCTATTAAATTTTGCTTTAACAAAATTTTGAAATATGTCATTTTTGGTAGGCGATTTTCGAAAAAGCTTGCAAATTTTTCTGACTTTGTTAATAGTTTGTGCAATATTGGCCATTGGACTGAAGAAATAAATGAGCTCATTGGTAAAGTCGGTTTGATAAAGCATGCCTTGCTGTCTTTCTTCAACTTCTTCATCATCACTACTTTCTTCATTATTTTCATTTTCTTCATTGTCTTTGGGAGACTCAGAGACTGTGGCACCATAATTGATTGCTTTTTAATAAAGTACATCTATAACTGACAGATGTATACAATGGGCTATACATTGTTGATGATTAGGCGTAATTTACTTGCCAAACTTAATCATCATTGCTGCTCCATCAGTGGTGCGGGTACAGTATCCTCATCCAAATTCAAACCAAATTCCTTCAAGTGTCCATTCACAATTTGCTCAGTTCTTCTGCTATCAAGTGAACCATTAATCTCAATAAGACCTAATGACCAATGTTTGTCTTTTGAATGCACATTTATATTCATATACCTTTTATTTTGTATAGACGTATATTCGTCCAGAGTCAATGAATACCGTGCACCCAAAACCAATGAATTTTTGAAATGCTGAATGAGTTCTTCTTTCTTAGTTTTATAATAATTCAGAACCATATTTTTAATTCCATTCACTGAGACTGGTGGTAATTTATCATATTTATTTCTCTGAAGGTGAAGGCTTGATTGTATAAACTCACTCTTGGCAATTGAATTAAAAGAAAATCCATCTAAAGCAGCTAATTTTGAAATCTCTTCTTCCATAGATTTTTTAACGATAAAGTTTTTTAATGTTCTTACCATTTTTACGGGAGGTTCACTGTTATCTTGTTTAATGTCAATCTGATGCATTTTCTTTAAATGCAACATCAAAGATGATGTAGATCCTCCAGACGACTTCATTATCTTCTAACATTTCGAACATTGTGCTTCATCTTTGCTTTTTCGAGCAAAATAATTCCATACATTTGATTTCATCTTAGACATATTAAGAGGAATAAATACTAATTAGTAGGAATTTGTATCACCGACAATTTTAAATAAAAATATTGAAGATAACAAAGGCAAAATACTATGCGTCACTCCCGCAAGCACTGAATGAAGAGTCTAAACGACGCAAGTTTCAATTTTCACGAAGTAAATTTTTTATTTACTTGCAATTTTTTTTTCCCCAATTAAATCTATTGTATTTTCAAAATTACATAAAAGCTAAATTTGGTGAAGCTGCTTTTTGGAGAACATTTGATCGCAAATTTAATAGGAATAAAGAAGAAAAAAACTTTCTATGATTGAAATTTGGTGCAATATTCAGTGAATCTGTTTCTAGTGGGTAACCATCAATAAGGCACGTTCCATAACTTGCCTGGCGAACAAGATAGATGGAACGGAGAAATGTTGAGCATTTCTTTTACGCTATCGGTCCAACTCACTCAGTCGTAAATGAGTACACCTGCATCGTGCCATGATACAGGTGAGAAGATGAAAGGTACCGCTCCTAGATTTGGGCCACTTGCCCATGAGATTCATACCTAAACATAAAATAAAATAAAAAACATGTTTAAAACAAAGCAGTTGAACGATCCAGACAAATGAACAAACAAAAGAAAATGTGCGTAACAAAAAACTGTATTTGAGGGCTAACTAAAAAAATATTTGAATCCGGTTTTAGAAGCTCGGTTTCGGTTTTAACAACTCAATATGAAAACCGGGTTTAACAGGTTTATAAAACTGGTTTGCAAGCCCTAAACAGATTCAAACAGATTCAAGTTTAAACACAAGTTTAAACAGATTCAAGGCAGAACTAGACAAACATTTGGAGTGGGTGGATGAGTGAAATGAGAAGGGGGGGTTTTTTTTTTTTTTTTGGCTGATGCTATATAAGCTATATATAGCATCTCTATATAAGCTTGCTTTCTTGCAGCATGTGCCCATGCTAATGCTAATCTGTCGACAAATTCAATAAAAAAAGTTTGGTGAAACTAAAGCAGTTGCTTTTGACATTTCTAAGGATTTCGATCATGTCTGGCATAAAGTTCTAAACACGCTTCCATTTTATGAATTTCCAACTGGTTTTGTCATTGAATATCCAGTCTCTCCCTGCAGGTGATGATAGATGTCCCTGTCTTCTAAATTTCCACTAATGCTGGTATTCCCCAAGTATAGCTCTTTCTCCCAAATGACCTTTTTCCACTGATTAGAAATCCTAACCACAAGTTTGCTGATGATAGCACATTTCAAGCCACCTTCCATTTTGAGAAAACTTGTCCTGCATAAACATCTGCATCCTTTTAAAACTCAATCCCGTCCTTTAGTTCACAAAAAAGGAGTCTACTGCTGCTAGGCTCACCTTCGTTGACACTGTGATTTCTAGACAGGCCACATGCCTCTATTAGGAATTATCTTGACTTCTAATCTCTCTCAGCATAAGCAACAACATCACAAATAAAAAGAAAACTGAATTTTCTTTCACTCTCGACATTACTTTTCTTCTAAATAACTACTCAATCTGTGCAAATCTTAAATTGCCTAACCATAGAATTCTTCTCACATCTGGGGTGGTACACCCAAATTGTCTTTCAGACTCCTGACTCCATTCAAAAGAGGACAGTCATGTTAATTAATAACCCATCTCCTTCAATCTCTCTACATCCTTTCAGAGTTTTACTGTTTCTGCTGCATACCTTTTCCATAGATATTTCCATGGGTACAGTTCTGAATTGGCGTTTATAATTCCTCACTTCCAAACCAGTCCAACATGTGCCATAACCAGTTAAGTAAACATTTATTGCCCAACTTTAAACTCACAAAAACAAATTTTCTTCTTCCTCACAGATCCTTTCAACTTTTGCGTTTTCTGGAACAGCTCTCCTGGAAATTACAATCTGCAGAAACTCAAGTCTAACGTCAACAAATATCTTCAATTTTCAATTGAAGATATTTGTTGACCTCTCAATTTTCAACCCATGCACGTTAATAAATACAGTGGCCCCCGCTTTACGATTGGTTCACTGAATGATCAGATCACTTTATGAGGGACTCTCCATAATAAAATACCGTTCACTAAACTGTTATGTTTGTTATTTGGTTTTTAGGAACATTAGCAACTAAGGCCATATTGCTCCGGGCCAGGGATATACGGTGGTCATTCCTTGACCTTCCGCATCCTCCGTATTTGGTGGTCACGGGCTCGAACCCCAGTCTAATCAAGAAGCGTGTGCTATTCACTGCTGCTCCTGTCCACCTGGCTACAGAGGTGCCTCCGTTCACTAAACGATATGTAGTAAGTGCTGGGTCATTGATCACATTTGCAAATAGAGTTTTAATTCTATTAAATGGCGATTCTAATAAGCGAAAATAGGAGGAATATTATCCACAGGCTATAAAAGTAAAGATATATTAAGCACAAATTTATGCTTTGTTACCTTACCAATTAACAAAATTAAATGATACGTGAAAATCGGAAGAATTTTTTCCACAGATTTTGCAAAATTAATTTATGCTTACATACATAGCTTAATTAAGACTGTAATAATATTACAGTAGACTGTCGAAATAATGCACCCCAAATAACGGAACATTTGGGCTAATGGCACATTGAGATTGGATGTTTACATACAGCACAGATATACCTGTATCTATGTCTGTAAATTGCATGTGTTCTCTGGTCAATTTGCCTATTTTGCCAGACGAAAAAAACCCCAGTTTCTGGAAGAAACCCTTGCTCTCTATTCCCAAGACCAACTAACTAAGCCATGGAGTGAAAAAAGCCCATAAAAGTTCCTCGCGTCATCAACGGAATTTGAAGCCAGGCCTTTTCCACCCATGCAGACTAAACGTGATATAATAAAGAAAATAGAATGGGACGTAAGCAGCAGTGTATTAATACAGAATATATAACAATGGATCATCAACGTGTTTATGTTTTTTATGTGCAGTTAATAAAATTGCTTTCTTAATCTCTCTATTTCTTATTTAGCCTCGTTATTTCTGCATTAAATATATTAAAAATAAAACTTTGTAGATTATGTAAAATTCGAAATAACGGCACCTTGAATCCCCAAAGGTGCTGTTATTCTGAAAGTCTACTGTATATGCATACTAATTGATATTTCTGTTCACTGCCTTTTTTTTTTTTTTTTTTGTTGTAAAATTTAAAACAGTAAAAAAGAACTCGCCATGCACAAATTAACACAATACGAGCAAGTGGGATACGGAGTAACAAATCTACAAAGCTTAAAAAATGGGAATAAAGAGAAGATTTTGAAAATTTATTTGTTTTTCATGTGATTGAAGATTCCATCGAAGGGGAAACACATTTCACCATAATAACATAACCCATAGAATTCCAGGAATCAGTATTATCGCAAATGCAATAAGATCGAGTTTACTACCTGTTTGTAATAGATTAACTAACAGAAAAGTCCAATAAACCAGAAGCTGCAAATTGTTTTATGGTGGTAACCTCCAGAAATGTGCTTTATAAAAATATCACAAAGCCATCAAAAATTGATTCTTCCAACCAAACATATGAAAACAATTCAATGATTTGAATTGGATTTTTTTTTTTTTTTTTTTTTTGGTTTTTATTCTATAAAGTGGCTGGATTCTACTAACCAGTGATCAGGTTAACTGGTACCTACTTATTTCAGTTTACAATGGGCTTACAATTGCCTCCAACCAGACCACGTGGGTCCTTCCTCTCAACCAATAGCGGCTTTTGGGCGTGCGTTTTGTTTTGTTTTTGCATCCTTTAATTGAAGTGATTTTTTGTTTTGTGCTTTAATCAGCATTTTAGTCAATAAATACAATTTCCATTATAAAAATCACCTTTTGGAGAGATAAATAGCTTAGTTATATAGTGAAAATTTCAACTTCCGAGGTCTTGGAACAAATTACCAAAAAATGCAAAATACGATGGTTTCTGGAACGGATTAATATCAAAAGTGAGGGTCTACTGTACTATAGTACTTAATACTATGCATGGGTACTGTTCAGCAGCAACATAACTGTAACATACACATGGATAGAAAGTTACGTCCAATATCAAGAATGAAGCATACGAATTTTCACATGTAAAACAAAGTTGAACAAAAATAAAGTAATGTAGTTTGGAAAATTTTTAACTCCGCATACACAAACAAATGTCAGAAGTTAAGTATCCTCTTAAAAATTGCTAAAATAAAATGAACAGCAAAAACAAAACTCTGACTGATAAAACTGATGGGCAGGTGTGAATAATAACAAAAATCACAGTGATAAACATGCAGATGCAGCAATAGACTTCCTGATGCATTTAGCAACACCACTTAGTTCGATTTTACCTTAATTATTTTTGGAATAATGAATTCATCTTAGTGATAACCACCTAGTTCATCTGTATGCAGAAATACTACATGAATAAGTATTTAACATGAATGTACAATAATATGCAACTATTTAGATCTTTAAACAAAATGCTGTATAATAAAATATGGATAAAAATGGAAAAATTGATGAGCTGAATAATAGAATAGCACAAAAAAAAAAAAAAAAAAAAAAAAAACATGTTTGTGAAAGAAACAAAAATTCAGCATATTTGGGAAACCAGTAGTAGTAGCAAGGCATCTGAAAAATGGTCCATTTTCAATTACCAGAAATAGGAAAAAAACATTTCTAATAATTGAAACCATATTTTATTATTATTATATAATAAAATGGTTTTTGAACAATGCACTAATTCTAGAGAGTATACACGATGAAGAACAAGCAGTAATGAGTTTGCAATAAATTCCTGAGAGCAATCTTCGCAACAATTCATTTTGCTGCTTCACAGCTTTATACTGATGATAGATTATTGATGACATCATGAAACTGGGATGTGTGCAATCTGAGATTGATATATGCATTTGAAATTTATTATAATATTATAATTTGTTTCATGGAATTAATCAAAAATTTGCCAGTTTTTCATCTAGAGATAGTGTTGATTCAGAGAGCAGCTCAACACAAGCTTCAGTAGGAAACTGCCATGTCAAAGCTCACACTACTGAACACGTTACAATCCATGCACATTACAGTCCTGAACTTCCTTGTCAGCTTGTTGCATTAGCAACAAACTGACAAGGAAATTCAAGTACATTTTAGTACATTTTTGTCAACTGAAATCAAAAGTTGTACTTGTAAAGTAGTAAATGGGTTATGCAGAGTGCAAAATTAGGCCTAAAACACAACACAATAATAACATGTATGGTCATGTTGGTACCTTAAATACATTAGTACAGTACAATAGGCCTAATGTTAAAAAGAGTGATTAAAATAGCAATAGTTCATGACAGGAGTCCAGGGCCGGTTTCTGGTGTTCATAGGCACATTTATTCTGAAATGTGCTAAAAAATGTGGGGGGGGGGAGGGTAAAATGTTTTTCTGTTTTAACACTGACTGTAAATCAT
Source organism: Mastigoproctus giganteus (assembly GCF_048544385.1). Lineage (NCBI taxonomy): Eukaryota > Metazoa > Arthropoda > Arachnida > Uropygi > Thelyphonidae > Mastigoproctus > Mastigoproctus giganteus. Next base: position 117,845,595 of record NC_143585.1, read on the forward strand.
GTCAATTAACATGTCTCAAGTTTCTACTATCATAAATGATAAACCATCACTGTGGTACTTCCAGTTTCTAGAACGGCCACTGGATAGAGTATGCATATTGAATTGAAGCTTCTAGAGTCTATTGCACAGATGTTGTCTCAGCTCATTTTTCATTAGTCACTAAACAGTGAGGAAGTGAAATGTACATTCCCTGGTTTAAACTGTTGTGTACATATAGAGTGGTAGTAAATAGTAAACAACTGTGTCACATTTTAATCCTGTAATTTACTGCACTGATTGAGCTTGACCTAACCTAAAATGTCTGATGGCTAAGCAAAAACATGAATCAGGTTATGTTAGAAATAAAAAAAGAAAAGGCATTGAGTAAACTTAAAATGTCATTGCTGAAATATATAAATGTTCCACAGCAGTATCATTTGTCAATCAGATTTCAGTGATGGCATTTATAGGCTTAGATCTACCGATGTAGGAGCATGCAAAGATAATATAGAATTTGAATCAAACCAGATAGATTCCAGTGTCAACATTTGATATAAATGCAAATCAGGATGAATCAGCCAATGAGCGATTTAATTACCAAACATCTGTTACTGTTTCGCTATCAGCTGATCCAGCTAAATGAGGGGGGGTTCAGATCTCATTCATTTCTTTGCACAAAATGTGCCATCTCAAAATTTGGAATACAATTTGAAACCAAAGTCTAAACATTTTGGAAAAAAATAAGATATGCATGAAAAGAATTTTTTTATAGAAAAATGAGTAATGACAAGGTCGTTAGAAGAGACTGGCTAGAGTTATCTCATCAATTTCAAAGACTTTATGAGTGGAAAAATTAACATGCAAGAATCATGACAAGAAAAATTAAAAGAATATTTCCCATCCATGTCTAATATGCTACAGTTCCAAAAGTCTGCCTGAATTGACACAGAATTGCAAATGTAGAAGTAAAAGCAAGTAAACACTGGACTGAAGTTTTAAGAAGAGTATTTGTGGTAGTTAAATTTCTAGCAGAAAGAGGTATGGCTTTTCGTGGTAGTAATAATGAAGTACACAATAATCCTAAAAATGACAACTTCCTCAGTTGCATTGATTTTCTGTCCTAATTTGATTCTTTTCTGAAATAAAATACAGGAAGCCAAAATATTTCCCACCTTTTTTCCATGACATAAGAATTTATCAATTTATAAGGGTCACAAATGTTTGCACAGATCACATAGGAAATTAAAGAAGCCAAATACTGCAGCATCAGTATAAGATTCAAGCTCTAATGTAAGTCATGCAGATCAGTTGTCAATTATTATTCGTTATTTGGGTTTTGTTTTTTTTTTTCTTAGGAGCATTAGCAACTAAGGCCATATTGCTCTGGGGATATGCGGTGGTCATTCCCTGACCTTTCCACATCCTCCGTATTTGGTGAATCATTATTCATTACATATCAAAAGACAGAAGTACATGAGCACTTCTTAATGTTTGTTCCCATTGAAAGAATGATGCAAAATATCTTTCTGATGGTAGCATCTTTTCTTGGCAAACATGGAATTGCATTGAAAGAGAAAATTGCAGATCTCAGTAATATGACAATGCTGCTAATATGAACAGGATGTATTTCTGGAGTCCAAGCCAGATTCAAGGAAATCAACAAAATGGCAGCATGGGCTGCACACAGCTTTAACTTAGTAGGAACCACATTTGCAAAAAGCTGCTTGGCTGCCATTAATTTTTTCAAAATTTTACAATCGCTTTACACATTCTTTGCAACCTCACCACAAAGATTGTTTAAACTGAGTATGATGGAAAATTAACGGCCTCCGTAGCTGAGTGGGCAGGAGCGGGAGTGCAGTAGCACACGCTCTTTGAGTAGACCGGGGTTCAAGCCCCTGACTGCTGAATACGGTCGATCTGCCAACCCGCACTGGACCAGCGTGGCAGATTATGGTCCATTTCCCTCAGCATGAATTGTTGAGGAGGCTTCCACCCTGCAGTGGGTTGATAATGGCTGCACTTTACTTTTTTTTTTATGATGGAAAATACAATCTCGGTCAAAAGTGTATCAGACAGAAGATGGTCATCACATTACAATGCTGTGAGATCATCAAAAAGAAATTATATTGAAATCCAGAGGTTCAACAAAGCAAAAGTTGAGGGGGAGAAGACAGAGAGTGGTAATCAATGGACACTGCTCATCGTGGACTAATGTTTTTAGTGGAGTCCCTCAGGGTTCAGTATTGGGGCCTTTATTGTTTTCTGTATTTATAAATGATATTGATGATGGTATATCAGGCTTAATGTCCAAGTTTGCAGACGATACGAAGGTTGGCAGGGTTGTCAAGGACACTACTGACACTATGCTGCTGCAACAGGATTTGGAAAGGTTGAGCAGATGGGCTTCGAGGTGGCAAATGAAGTTTAACATTGACAAATGTAAAGTACTACATATGGGAAACAGCAACCCCAGAGCAACGTATCAACTCTGTGGTACTACACTGACAGTGGTAGAGAATGAAAGGGACCTGGGGGTGGTGGTGCAGGCAGATATGAAGTTCTCTGAGCAGTGCAGACGAGCTGCAAGAGTAGCTCATGGTGTATTGTCAATGATATATAGGAATTTTTCTAGCAGGAATAAGGAGGTGATTATTCCCTTGTATAAGGCAATGGTCAGGCCACACCTAGAGTACTGTATACAGGCCTGGAGGCCTCATTTCAGGAAGGATGTAGAGCTGCTGGAACGAGTACAGAGAAGGGCAACTAGATTGGTGAATGTGACAAAGGGGTTCTCTTACGAAGAAAGGCTTAAGTTTTGCAAATTACAGTGTCTGGAAACTAGGCACCAGCGGGGTGATCTGATAGAGGTGTACAAAGCCTTGAATGGTTTGAGCATGCTCAATGCTGATGGGATTCTTCCTCTAGCTCAGAAAAATCACCTGAGAGGGCATAAATTCAAATTGAGGAAAGACAGATGTAGGATAGATGTGCGGAAATTTGCCTTTAGCCAGCGGGTGGTTGGTGGGTGGAACAGACTTCCATCCCTTGTCGTGGAAGTTGATAGCCTAAATAAGTTTAAGGCTCAGCTGGACAGGTATTTCGAACGAACAGAGGGGTGAAGTGGAAGTGGTTATTTTTATTTATTTATGTTACTTTTTTTTTTTTTTTTTTTTTGGCTGATGCTGCATAAGCTTGCTTTCTTGCATCAAATGCCTCTACTAATGCTAATGCTAATGCTAAAAGCTTTGATAAAAAAAAAAAAAAAAAAAACTGATTAGCTTAGAAATGGCACTCATTTGGGAAAATCTAAAAACATTGATAGAATAAATATTGATAGTGAGCTGATAAAGAATACACTGATAGAGTAAATAAAACACCCACTAGGTGGCAGTGGTTGCAGTGTACTAATATGAAATTTAGCTAAAGATATAACTATTGTCAAGGGAAAAGCTTTTGCTTTCGTAAGGGTGACTACAGTGATCTCCAATAGTTTTTAAATTCTATACAGTGGAACCAACTCACGATGTTACCAACAGAAAATTCTAACTGGGAAGCATTCAGGAAAGTAATAATAGAAACTGCTAGGCTTGTCATACCAACTAAGAAATACTGTTCAAGGTTTAGACATAAATGGATGGCAGATGAACTGATGACAATTGTAGCTGAGAAAAAAATGGGTGGAATGCATATAAATTATCAGGTGATACATCTGCCTTTGATATATATAAATTAGCCTGTAATCAAGTAAAGGAAGTTAGGCAAGCTAAGGCAGATTATGAGAGGACTCTGGCAAAAAATGCAAAAACTTCCTATTGCTTATATTAACAGTAGAAGAAATGGGTTGAATCACATTGGGCCACATGATGTTGATGGGTGATGACCCAGCTTAGGTTGCTGACAAATTGAATAGGAATTTTGCATCTACATTTGCACACAGGGAATTCTTTAGGGAAAGGGACGCAAGAAGTTTATCAAGCTCTAATGACGAGATAAACGACTGTGATACCCTAAAGAAAAGTTGAAGAGAAATTGTTGAAGCTAACGAGAAAAAGGCATCTGAGGTGAAAGAATGTAGCCAATTATATTAAGGGAAGCAGAAAAGGAGGTAAGCAAACACTTATCTATAATTATAAGAGCATCCTTCAATTCAATTGAGGTCCCTATAGGTTGGAGATGTGCAAATGTATCCCTAATTCACAAAAGGCGATCAAAATGCAACATGAGCAATTACAGATCTGTCATGGCGCCTCCGTAGCCAGGTGGGAAGGAGCAGCAGTGCGAAGCACACGCTTCTTGATTAGACCGGGGTTCGAGCCCATCACCACCAAATACGGAGGATGCGGAAAGGTCAGGAAATGATCACCGCATATCCCGGAGCAATATGGCCTTAGTTGCTAATGCTCCTAAAAAACCAAATAACAACAACAATAACAACAGATCTGTCAACTTAACGTCTGTTTCCAGGAAAATAATGGAATCGCTAGTTAAAAGAAGTAATGCAGGACCATCTAGACAGGAATGCAATTATACTGCTCACAGCACGGATTTCTTAAAGGTGAAGGGGGGGGGTCTTGTCTAACCAATTTGATTTAATACTGATACAGTGACCAAGGAACTGGATGCAAAAAATAATTTTGATATCACATACTTGGATTTCAGGAAGGCTTTTGATACTTCTGCATATAAAAGACTGCTGTACAGACTGGAGCAATGTGGCATTAAGGGGAAGCACAATGGGCCCTGCTCTTCGTGGACTAATATTATTAGTGGAGACCCCACATTGCTGGGTCCTGTTGTTCTTAATATTTATTAACAATAGTGATTAAAGGTGAAGGGGGTCTCACTATTAACAATAGTGAGACCCCCCCTTCACCTTTAAGAAATCCGTGCTGTGAGCAGTATAATTGCATTCCTGTCTAGATGGTCCTGCATTACTTCTTATGGGGGGGGGGGTATCAAAAAGTTCATACCCTTACCTAAAAATAATAGCCCTAGAAAGATGAATCTTCACAGGAACTTTAATCTTTTTGTATGTACTCTCCATGTATAGTAACACATTTCTTCCATCTATGGATCAGTTGTTTAATGCCTTGATCATATAAGTCCACACTTTTTGGCCTGAAACCACGATTCTACTTCATTGATGACTTCATGAGACGAATCAAAGTGGCGTCCACACAATGGTTTCTTCATTTCTCGAAACAAAGTCTAACGGTGCTATGACAGAAGGACAGGGTGGGTGCTGCAATAGTTCAAAGCCACACTGAGCAACAAAATTGGTGGTGGCAACGGCTTCTGCAAAGGCATCAGCAATCTTGGAACCCATCATGCAGAGACCTTAGACATGTGCAGATGGTCACGTAAAATGTTGTGGGCAGACCCATAACTAATTCCCACTGCATTTCTGATGAAATGAAATGTCGCTCAGCACCCACCAGCTGTTCAACCTTTGCAACCATTTCACCGTTTGTGGATGTTGATGGCCTTCCTTCTCTTGGCTCATCAAAGACGCTTGTACGACTGCACTGGAACTCCAGTTTCCACTTTTTTACAATGTCATAGGATGGACAATTCTGCCCATACACAGCTTTCATTTCTTCGTCAATTTCTTGGGCTTTCTTGCCCTGTAAATGCAGGAACTTGATCACTGCTCGATACTCCACTTTGTCAACCATAGCATCCTTCCTCAGATTCTAGGCTCCACCTCTGATGTACAATTACCTATGGGAATGAAATTTCACACGTTAGTTATGGAATATGTACCAAGACGCAATGAGATCTAACAAAATTAGGTTGATGGGTTGAGAAATGGCAGTTGAAGTTTAACACTGACAAATGCTATTGTCAGTGTTATGTATGACAAACTGATACAAGACCATATGTACTGCATATGGGTAATCCCAGATTAACATAACAACTGTGTAGTACTACAATCAAGGAAGTGGAAAATGACCTGGGGGGGATAATTATGCAGTCAGATATGAAATTTTCCAAGCAGTGCAGACAGGCAGCCAGAATAGCTCATGGGGTTTTGTCAATGATATACAAAAACTTTGCCAGTAGGGATAAGGAGGCAATCACCCTTTTGTACAAGACCATGGATAGACTGCATCCTGACTACTGTGTACAGGTCTGGAGGCCTCACTTTAGGAAGGATGTAGATATTCTGGAACAGGTACAGAGAAGATCAACCAGATTAGTGAAGGGAACAAAAGTGTGTACTAAGAAAGGCTCCAGTTCTACAAATCGCAGCATCTGGAGACTAGGCACCTGAGAGGTGATCTGATTATGGTGTTTAAGGCTTTCGGTGGATTGAATAAGCTCATTGCTAATGGGATATTTCCTCTTGCTCGGACTACATACATACATGAGCAAGAATAAGTTCAAATTGCGGAAGGATGGTTGCATGATAGATGTGTGGAAGTTTGCCTTTAGCCTGCAGGTGGTTGATTGCTGGAACAAACTTTCATGTTGTTGTGAAAGTGGATATCTTTGAATAAATTCAAGGAAGAACTGGACAAATTCTTGGAGGATATGGATGGGTGAATGTGTAAGGTTTTTTTTTTTTTTTTTTTTTTTGCTGATGCTTTATAAGCTCATTTTCTTACATCATTTACTACTAATAATATTAAAGGACTCCAAGGATCTGGAATTGAATTGTGTGTAATTGTGAAATTATATGATTCCCTTCTGTATTCAGTTAATGTTTGAGACAAAGACAAATTTGATGATTTTTAAAAAATGGCAAAAAAAAAACATTGTTCCAAATTCTGATTACAGATAATGTACAGCCTGAAAGCAGAAAAGGAAGAGACCGTCTGATGAAACACCAGGGCCAAATGGCACACAACTAAAAGCAAAAGATGCATTCCAAATTCAGGTTTTTATCATATCACAGACGTACTGTCACAGAAATAACAAAAAGACATGCCACATACACCATGTTACACAATACATTCAGTTTAATTGGAGACAAATCTCTATCAAAAGACGAAGTTCAATCCAAAGGCAGATAGTTAGTCAACACTTATACAACAGAATTGGAATAATTCTTTGTTGAGGAGTTTGTGATGTTTTCTGTGTTGTTCAAAGACAAAATGTCTGCAACAGAACTGATAAAATCCCAAATAAAAGATAAACTTTTTCAAGTTTTCCAAATGTGCATACTGTTTGGGGGATTTATCTATCAAGAAATCGATCAAATTCAGATCAAAAAAGATCATTTTCTAAACTTAAGCAAATCAAGGACTGTATGTACTCGACTTTGAGTGAAGATTGCTTATCGTCTTTGTCTTTTCTGTGCACTGAGAGCAATATTACTCATAATATGGACTTTTAAATGATCATATATGTGATAAAACGTGGTACATAATTTATTCTTACAGTTAAACATTTAAGAGCACACTCAAATTCATAACCTTTTGTGAAATCTGATAACACTGGCAAACAAAGTTTCGGTAATGTAAATGAAAAATAACGTTTCAAATTCTGAATATGGGCTCAAATTAGCATTGGCATTGGTAGAGGCATATGATGCAAGAAAGCAAGCTTATGCAGCATCAACCAAAAAAAAAAAAAAAAAAAACCCTTCCACTTCACCCCTCTGTTTTTTCGAAATACCTGTCCAGCTGAGCTTTAAATTTATTTAGGCTATCAACTTCCACAACAAGGGATAGAAGTCTGTTCCACCAACCAACTACCCGCTGGCTAAAGGCAAATTTCCGTACATCTATCCTACATCTGTCTTTCCTCAATTTGAATTTAGGCCCTCTCAGGTGATTATTCTGAGCAAGAGGCAGTATCCCATCAGCACTGAGCATGCTCAAACCATTCAAGGCTTTGTACATCTCTATCAGATCACCTCGCCGGTGCCTAATCTCCAGACACTGTAATTTGCAAAACTTAAGCCTTTCTTCGTAAGAGCAACCCTTCGTTCCGTTCACTAACCTTGTTGCCCTTCTCTGTACTCATTCCAGCAGCTCTACATCCTTCTTGAAATGAGGCCTCCAGACCTGTATACAGTACTCAAGGTGTGGCCTGACCATTGCCTTATACAAGGGAATAATCACCTCCCTATCCCTGCTAGAAAAATTCCTGTATATTATTGATAAGACACCATGAGCTACTCTTGCAGCCCGTCTGCACTGCTCAGAGAACTTCATATCTGCCTGCACAATTACCCCCAGGTCCTTTTCATTCTCTACCATTGTCAGTGTAGTACCACAGAGTTGATACGTTGCTCTGGGGTTGCTGTTTCCTATATGTAGTACTTTACATTTATCAATGTTAAACTTCATTTGCCACCTCTCAGCCCATCTGCTCAACCTTTCCAGATCCTGTTGCAGCAGCATAGCGTCAGTAGCGTCCTTAACAACCCTGCCAACCTTTGTATTGCCTGCAAACTTGGACATTAAGCTTGATATACCATCATCAATATCATCCATAAACAACGGACACAACACCGAACCCTGAGGGACTCCACTAATAACATTGGTCCTTGAGGTTGTCACAGACATTCTCTCAGATATGCCAGACAAGCTGTACTTGCTACCTGGGAGTCTAAAACGCTGATGGAACTGATATTTGGGTGACACTCAAGTCAAGTGGACCCAATTTCGGCAAAGTCCGGACGGTCTGTGACAGCCAAATCCTCTGCTTGCACCTTCACGATGGTGCGACTGTTAGTAATCATGGGTATAACCTCCATGCACAAGTACATGTGTGAACCAACATAAGCAGGGGTCGAGGTGTGGCGCCACACCACATGGAGGAATGCCGCCCCTCTATGTTACCAGGCAGTACTAGGTGGTAGATGACTCTCATCAACCGTGAAATACCACCACTTTGCTTATTGGAGGCTTGAAGTGGTGGAACCCATGTTTAGTCTCTAGAGCTAAGTTCCGATCAACCCTTCCCTATCTCTTCCACATGCAGTATGATTGATGACTTTTGAGGTTATGATGAACATCGTGGCGAGATCCAATATTCCTTACATTTCGAGGGTACAGCTCTAAAACAGTGTTCGCAGGCCGGCCGCTAGTTAGTACACCGGACCGAACCTATTGGTAACTCTCTAGGAGGCTTCCGGATCAGCTAGTGTATAATCTTGCTACCTCTACTCTGCCAGATAATGACTGGAGGGAGTCCGAGTAGTGTGTGTGCGGGGAGCATTGTCGAGGCCACGCTATGTCAAGAATCTGGGTATATTCTTACCACGTGTACACCCTATCCAAAAATTTCATTACTTCATACAGCGTGTCCCACCCACTTTTTCTTACTATTGAATACACCATGAATTGTCAAAATAATAGAGAAAGCTTATCTGCAAAAAGATCTAAACCTCCCAAGCACTTCCTAATTCATTTCACAAATATACGTGGTCTCAATTCTAATCTCAACAATGTCCATTTCCACTTGCAGTCTGCAAAACCCCATGTACTTTTTCTGACAGAATCTCAGTTATCGGTTGATTCAACTACTGCTCATCTCAGATGCCCAAATTATTCACTGTATGATTCCTTTCGCCTCAAAGGTGGTACTTGTGCATATGTCCGTTCTGATATTCCGTGTCAGAGACTTGGAAATTTGGAATCTACTCTCTTTGATCTTCTCTGGCTTAAAATCTCTCTACCTCATTGTGTCAAATTCATCAGTTGTCTCTACTGTTCTCCCAACTCCACTAATCACTTGCAGTTCTTTGACTTCCTCTCTTTGCAACTTGACTTTCTCCAGTCCAACTTTCTTAACAGTGAGGTAATTTTCCTTGGTGATTTTAATGTTCACAACTCCAGCTGGCTTCCATTTTCTAGTCACACCGACCCAGCAGGTCGAGACGCTGAGGCTTTTGCAATTACTAATGACCTAGCACAGATTGTTCATTTACCTACAAGAATTCCGGACAATCCTAATCATACAGCTAATACGCTTGATCTTTTTCTCACAAACAACCCTTCTAAGTACACGGTTGAAGTGAGAGGTCCTTTAAGCACTTCAGATCACAACTTGGTGATTGTCTCTTCTCCAATGGAACCTTTATCTCATGGTTATTCCCAACATAGTGTTGTTTGGCATTACAAGAATGCAAAATGGGATGACCTGCAAGACTTCTTTTCTTCTTTTCCTTGGTCGGATTACTGTTTCAAAACTTCTGATGTCAACGTTTGCTCAGATCGTGTCAATGAAATTATTCTTGCAGGAATGGAATCCTTTATCCCACACTCCACTTTAAAATCTCGTCCTTTATCTAAACCTTGGTTTTGCAATAAATGTGCTGAGGCTGTTCAAGAGAAGAATGTTGCATATCGTAATTGGCTCGTTTCTAATTCTTCAGTTTCATTTTCTGCTTACACCAAAGCTCGCAACAATTGTAAAGCAGTTATTAATCAGTCCAAACTAGAGTTTGAACAGGCTAAGAGTAGAAAACTTGCTTCTTGCCCTAATGGTAGCCGAGCATTCTGGTCTCTTGCTAAAACTATTGGCCGCAACTTTTGCCCATCTCTGCTCCCACCTCTGTCCAAACCAGATGGTTCTGTTGTCACTTCAGCCAAGGATAAAGCTGACTTGCTAGCATCCCACTTTTCTTCCAGCTCATGTATTAATGATCTTGGTAAAACACCTCCCACCATTCCCCAACACGCCCCATTCAATGCCTCCTATGGTCTTCCGTCAAAAGGATATCAGAATGGATTTTGATGAATCTTGATGCTAAGAAAGCTCCAGGTCCTGATGGTATTTCTCCACTTGTTCTTAAAACCTGTGCTCCTGAACTTACTCCTATTCTTTGCCGCCTTTTTTCACTCTCTTATTCCAAAGGTGTTTTTCCTTCTGCTTGGAAATTTGCTCATATCCAGCCAGTTCCTAAAAAGGGTGACAAATCCCTCCCATCCAATTATCGTCCCATTGCAATTACTTCTACTCTTTCTAAAGTAATGGAGAAATCAATTAACCCCCAACTCTTAAACTACCTAGAAACCTTCTGTCTAATCAACGATCACCAGTATGGATTCCGTCAGTGTCGATCCACTGGTGATATTCTGGCTTATGTTACTCATTTATGGACTAATTCAATGGAAAGGTTCGGTGAAACACAAGTAGTTGCTCTTGACATCTTAAAGGCTTTAGATCGTGTTTGGCATAAAGCTCTTCTAAACAAGCTTCCATCTTATGGTTTGCCAACTGTTTTTAGTAATTGGTTATCCAGTTTTCTCTCTGATTGCTCACTGAGGGTGATGGTAGATGGCTCTCTGTCTTCTAACTTCTCCACTAATGCCGGCGTCCCCCAAGGTTCAGTTCTTTCCCCCACTCTTTTCCTCTTGTATATTAACGACCTTCTTCCATTGACTGGAAATCCTATCTATATTTTTGCCGATGATAGTACATTGCATTCTACTTTCCATTTTGAGAAACCTTGTCCTGCTCAGTTTCAACTTCTCGAAAATCTGCTACCAATTCCTTAAATGCCGATCTTCAGGTAATTCTCCAGTGGGGCAAAGACAACTTAGTTGATTTCAACCCTTCTAAAATTCAGTCTTGTCTTATATCTCGCAAAAAGGATTCTTCTGCTCCTATGCTTATCTTTAGTGACACTCCGATTTCTAGGCAAAATGATATATCTCTTTTGGGGATTTACCCTGACTTCTAATCTCTCTTGGTACAAGCACATTACAAATATTGCTTCCTCTGCATCTAAAAAACTTGGTTTTCTCTTTCGCTCTCGACGTTATTTTTCTTCCAAACAACTGCTCACTCTGTATAAATCGCAAATCCGCCCTGCCATTAAATATTGTTCCCACATCTGGGGTGGTGCCCCCAAAGCCTCTCTCAGGCTTCTTGATTCCATTCAGAAGAGGGCAGTTAGATTAATTAATGATTCATCTCTAACAGAGTCTCTCCACTCGCTTTCTCATAGATGTACTGTTTCTGCTGCATGCCTCTTCTACAGATACTTCCATGGGCACTGTTCTTCTGAATTGGCTTCTATAATTTCCGCTCTCTCTTTCAAAACATTCCGAACACGTGCCGCCACCAGCCAACATCCATTTACTATCCAACTTAAAACCCACAGAACCAACTTTTCATCTTCCTCATTTATTCATTCAACTGCCGTTTTCTGGAACAACCTTCCTTCATACGTATTTCCTGAAAATTACAATCTACAGAAGTTCAAGTCCAATGTCAACAAATATCTTCTTTTGTCTTCTCAACCTCCAACCCAAGCACGGTACCAAGTACTATAGGTTCTAATACCTCTCATGTTTGGGGTTCACATAAAAAAAAAAAAAACAGACTACATATTTATGAAGCAGCGGTGAAACATAGCATCTTCTAAACGATTTTCATCGTTACGTCAAAAGAAACTTAACAGTTTGTTACTTCTGAAAAATTACTTTTGTTCCTGTTTTGGTGTGTAAGTATAGATCTGTAGTTTTAATAGGCCATGTCAAACACTGATTTATTAATTTTGTATTAGTACAGTACTACAATAAAATACAATTTTTTGTGCAATTCTAAATGTTTTTGTACAATTAATACCATTTAAATTTAACGTATATTTTGCGAACTATAAAATTTCCTCTCCGTTGACTGAAACGTGTTCAGATTAGGGGGACTCCACTGTGTATACACATATATATATATATATATATATATATTTTTTTTTTTTTTCCCCCCTCGCTTTTTTCTCTTATTATATATACGAGGTCAGCGTTTTTTACTATTTTGGCATGATATTTTTTTACAGCCGGATGCCCTTCCTGGCACCAACCCTAACCCTTTATCTGGACTGGGGATATGCGGTGGTCATTCCCTGAACCACAGCCTAATCAGGAAGCGTATGCTACACACTGCTGTCCTGCCCACCTGATTATGGAGGCGCCACTGTATACATATATATACATACATACAGGAACTCCGCAGCTTATGTAATACTCGACTTACAGAAATTGAACTATACATGCGTTTTTGCCGGCTGGTGCAAACATATTTTGCATCCTATAGGAATAAATGGAGGTATCGTGAAAATATCATAATGTGAACCCAATAACACATTGGGTTTTTTTTTTTTTTTTTGTAATTTGTTCCAAGTCCACGGAAGTTGAAAATTTCACTATATTACTAAGCTATTTATCTCTCTAAAAGGTCATATTTATAATTAAAATGCACTACTCTTTCATCGTTATCATATGTTCCCGTTATAAGAATCAATTTTGAATGCCTTTGTGATATTTTTCTCAAGGACATTTCTGGAGGTCATGACCAAAAAACAAAAACAATTTGCAGTTTATTGGGCTTTCTGTTAGTGCATCTAATTATAAATGGGTAGTAAACTCTTATCTTACTGCATTTGCAATAATCCCAATAACTTGAATATGTGGCTTTACGTTACGTATTATGGTGAAATGTGTTCCCTCACTGAAATCTTCAATCATATAAAAAATAAATTTTCAGAAACTTCTCTTCATTCCTGTTGATGCATTACAATGATGAAGGGAAAGAGACCAACAGGAAGTGCAAGTGGTGGTAGTGCCAGGAAACGAAACAAAATTGATTTAGAAATGAAGATGAAAATGATTAAGAAGTACAAAGTTTGTCATCTATTATTACACTGGAATTAGGTCTCGCCACTTCAACAGTGAATACTATTTTAAATGACAGTGCACGTATAAAAGAACACATTAAAGGATCAATGCATTTAAAATCAACAGTGATCACAAAACAGCTTTCAGGTACTATATTGAAGATGGAACAGCTATTAATAATATGGATGGAAAATCAGATTCAGAAGCGAGTGCCCCTGAGTCTAATGACTATTCAAGCAAAAGCAACAAGTATTTATGAAGATATTACGGATAAGTATGGCGAACGCCAAGCGAAGTTCGTGGAAAGCAATGGGTGTTTTAATAGGTTCAGGCATCATGCTCGTTTCCCCAATGTTAAAGTATGCAAAGTCACCAGTGCTGATTCTGCAGAGGCAGAGAAACTTTGTGATGTGTTGGAAAAAAGTATTGATGAAGGCAGCTATTCAACGCAGCAAATTTTTAACGTTGACGAGACTGCTCTGTATTGGAAAAGATTGCCGGATTGAACATACATTGCTAAAAAGGAAAATACAATGTCAGGTTTCAAGGCATCAAAAGATAGGGCCACGCTCTTGCTTGCGGCTAATGCAGCAGAAGATTACAGATTAAAACCCTTCTTGTGTACCATTCTGAAAATCCTCATGCATTTAAGGGCATCAATAAAGCTACCCTACCCATGCATTTCCGATCGAACCAGAGAGCATGAATAACAATATCTCTCTTTGAGGATTGGTTTAAATGCTGCTTCATTCCCGAGGTTGAAAAATATAGTAAAGACAATGACGTTTCTTTTAAGATTTTGCTTCTATTAGATAATGCTCCTGGATATCTTTTGCATATAGATGATTTCAATTCAAACGTGAGAGTCGTATTTCCACCGCCAAACACGACTTCACTCATCCAACCTATGGATCAGGGTGTTATTTTGAATTTAAAAGCATACTATTTAAGCACATTTGCTCAGGCATTGTCTGCAGTAGACGATGAGAGACTTTTGGAAATCTTACAATATTTACCACGGGCATCTTAAACATTAATAAGGCCTGGGCAGAAATTACTAAAAGTTGTTTAAATGGTACATGGAAGAAAATATGCTCACTGCACGTAAAAGGCTTCAAAGGATTTGAAAAAGAAGAATCATATGAAGAGGTTACAAATAAGGTTGTAAAGGTTGCAGAGCTACTTCAGTTGGAGGTTGATGCCAAAGATGTAGAGGACTTAATAGAGGAAGGAGAGAAGGAATTATCTAACAAAGAACTTATTGACTTGGAGGCAGTGATAGTGAAAGAAAAAAATGCTGACAAAGCTCAAGATGAACCAAATGAGGAGCCGAGACACTACATCACCAGAGAGATGGCAATGACATTTTGTGAAATTTCATCGGCAATGGTGAGGTTTGAGATGGATCCTGACAGCAATTAAAAGTTAACAGGGAGTGAATGATATGCTTGCTTGATACAAAGAAATCTGTGATGAAAAGAAAAAAGCAAACATCCAGTCATCCATTAATAAGTTCTTTCATAAGGTTGCACGGCCAACCCCTTCTTCTCCGCAGCGGCGTTCTTATCAGCTGAAGACATCTATTCTGGCAACGATGCTCGAGAGGTAAAACTTACTGACGTTATGCCAGTCTCCTCTCTTTTTTTGTAATTTCGAAATTTTTTAAATTGCACACTTTTGTAATTTTTTTGCGTATGAGATAAATTTATTGAATAAATACAATAAATAATTCTATTTACATGTTTATCAAACATTTCTTTTTTGATTCAACCAATTCAACGAGCACAGTTGCGAGTGCTGCACAAGCATGGGGGAAATTCCGACTTACGTAGCGTTCTCAGAATGCAACCCTTACGTAAGTCGGGGAGTTCCTGTGTGTATATATATATATATATATATTGGAATTATGTCTAATGACAATTAGATTTAAATATTAAATTTTTAAATAGCATAAATGAGAGTATTATCTCCTACATTAATGCTATTGTACAGTGACAATTAGACATTATACGTGCATGGGTTATGTATGTACTTAACTTATTTATCCATTATTACTTCTTAAAATTATGGTACTACTTGGGAGCATCAAGTTTGTATTGGCCCCAACCAACCCACTAGTTATATACAAATCTAGCCCTGGTATGGATAGCCTTATATATAAATATATAACAGATACATATAAAAACAACAAAATTAATGTAAAATTAAAGAAGTTAGACTTTTAGAGAAATTTACATTAATTTTGTTGTTTTTATATACATCTATGTTATATATTTATATATAAGGCTATCCATACCAGGGCTAGGTTTATATATAACTAGCAGGTTGGTTGGGGTCACTACAAATTTGATGCTTCCAGGTAGTACAGTAATTTTAAAATGCAATAATGTATAAATAAGTTAAATATATATATATTTAACTTATGACAAATATATATATATTTAACTTATTTGTTAACTTGCAATTAGTGTAAAAGAATTGTGTAGCACAACAGCAACAAATTTCCCATCTTAATATTTTTATCATTTCTTGAAAATGAAATAAGGAATGAATTCCTCTACACAGCAACTAAAGCACATCTTGTAAGATGCTACATGTCATTATTCAAAGGTAATTTAACTGACTGTAAAGACTGAAATTTGAAATGTTACTTCTGCAATTCTAAAAGAAGTTTGAACAGACACACTAGGATTTTTTATCTTTATCTTTCTTTTCTTCTTTCTTTTCTTCTTTCTTTCCTTTAGGTGTTGATTCTATGTTTGCTAAATTACCCATGGCATTACGAATAGCTTCACTCTGAGGATCTACACCAGGTAAGTTCTGCAACACACTTTGCAGAAATTCAGGATCTTCCATTACTTCAGTATAATCTTCATCTTCCTCCTATAATATACATATGATGAATTATATCAAAATACACTGAATAAAATAAACACAACATATCTTAAAGAAAATGCATAAGAGGTGGTGCAAGAGAAATAAACACCGATTGTAGATTTCTCAATAAAGGTGAAAGTCCCAAATCTTTGGAATGTGATAAGTAAAAAAGGTAAACTGCGGCCATTATCAACTGACTGCAGGACGGACGCCGCCTCAGCAATTTATGTTTAGGGAAAATGGACCGTAATCTGCTACGCTGGTCCAGTGCGGGTTGGCAGATCGACCATATTTAGCACTCAAAGGCTTGATTACCGGTCTACTCAAAGAGCGTGTGCTATTTCACTCGTGCTCCTGACCACTCGGCTACGGAGGCTGGCAGAATGTGGTAGTTGCACCTTTTTCAGAAAATAAATCACACAGCCTTAGCTGGTATAATATACAATCTCTACATTGCAGAAATATTATATATAATATAGGCTTATATATTTCATTCATAACTCTCTTTTTGATCTGCAGCAACTCTTTATAATGCAAACTTCCTAACTAGAGTATGACTGTTGAGTACTGCAGTCAGTAGCCATATTTGTTCTAGGGAAATTCTGAACAAGTTATCTATTGTACACCACATTCATGCATAAGGTTTAGTAGATTATTTATTCCATTAAACCGAAAAAGAAGGGGACATGGGAAAATTGAATTGAGTTTTTCAAAAAAATGAAGAAAGTTTAAGTTGAGTAAAAAGCAAAGATTCTCCATTGTAAATCCAGATAGTTGGCACCAAGGGTTACTATTCCACTATGGCCTGGAATCCAGCAAAAGATAAATATTTTGCTTCTTCAGTTTAATTCATATGTGTTTTAATAAAGGATGGTGGGTGAACATGTATTTTCACATTCCCCATGTTCAATTCAGCTTTAACCACAAGATTCAGAGTTAATCGAGGCTTACAGTGCATTTTGTGAATCAGCATATGGTTCAGATTATATGAGAAACAGGATATTTTATAGGGCATGCTTGATAGCATATAAAACTCACTCAGCAATCCATAAGATGGAAGCTTCTTTAGAATACCCTAATGCCAACCATGATCAGAAGCCTTAGAAATTTTAACTTCCCAGATATTGACTGAAAATTGTGGGTTGGCATTTCACACACTAGCAAGACCTCTGTGGATTTATTGGATGATTATTTTCTACAGAATTATATCTCGAGAGGCATCAGGGGGAATAATACTCTTCATCTGGTTATCAGCAGTGAGTATGCATGCATTAAAAATCTGCAGATAAAGGAACCACTTGGTGGCAGTGATTACAGTGTACTGATGTGGGATTTACTTAAAGATGTAACTACCATCAGGGGTAAAAGGAAGGGTTTTTTCTTTCATAGAGTTGACTACAGTGGTCTTAAGACAGTTTTTAAATTCTATACAGTGGGACCAACTGATGACATTACCAACAGTAAATTCTAAATGGGAAGCATTCAAGGAAATAATCTTGGAAGCTACTATTATTTTTGTTCCAACAAAGAAATTCTGTTCAAGGTTTAGGCCTAAATAGATGTCAGATGAACTGTTGAGATGTGGCAGTGAAGAAAAATGCATGGGATGCATATAAAGTATCAGGAAACACAGAAACCTATAGTAGATACGAGCTAGTCTGTGATCAAGTCACAAAGGAGGTTAAGCAAGCGAAGGCTGATTATGAGAAATCTCTGGCAAAGGATGCAAAGACTTCTTTACTTATGTAAACTCTAGAAAGAAGAGGATGAATCAGATTGGTCCACTTGATATCGATGATTCAATTGTTGATGATTCTGCTCAGGTAGCTGACAAACTGAATGAGTATTTTGCATCTAGATTTACACATGAGGAGTTCTGTAGAGAAGTGGAGGCAAGAAGCTTATCAAACTGTAACAGTGAGCTAAATGATTTTGTAATAACTGAGAGCAGCAAAGTGGTGGAGAAATTATTGTAGTTAAACATAAGAAAGGCACCTGAGGTGGATGGGATCTATCGTTATAATAATTGAGGCAGCAAAGGAACTGACTTAGGCAGCTAGAGTTTGATGCCACCCATTTTAATTCCTTCGATGGCATTCACCCTACCCCACTCTTCAAACTCTCATAGACACCCATTCACACGCTAAGTTGGTGACTAATTTCTTGACACACTCTGCACCTAGCACACACAAGACATCCCCATTGGGCTAGGTCATGTCCTGTTCCAGAAAGTCTGAAAACATTTCACAAATTGCACATTTTTTTAGGCTCTAATGCATTGGCTACTTTGTGCACGTTGCTTTGCTGCTCTAGTCTGGGGCATGATTTTATTTAAATACAACTTAATTAATTAACAATGAAAATTAATAAGGTTAATAAATTTAATTGATGAATTGACAATACTACACTAAGCTAAAGCAGTTATTATATATAGTGTTGGCTAAGGTAAAGAAAGCCTGCACGAGAAGCATGCAAAAGTTCGATGAAATTTACCGGTAACAGTACTTTGCCATAACAGCATTTGTATTGTTGCTTGTTTTGGTAAAAAGACGGTGGGTGTTATCAGTCTAGAGTAGAAGTTGAATCCCACAGGAGCTTGAAACCCTCCCAAAGTGGGGGGTAACCTGACCTTTTTTTTCTTTAGAATAACTAATTAAATCACAAGCAGTCATATTGGAAGTTCTGGCGTCGTAAAAAATTTTTGTAATGTAGTTTCACTTGTAAACTTTTTCGAAGTTTTCCATGCTTGTCGTGTGGGCTTTCTTTGCCTTTTTTTTTTTTTTTCTTAATAAACAATTTATCTACTAATCCACCAGTGATTCTAAAGGTCAGGTTACCCCCCTCCACTTTGGGAGGGTTTCAGTCTCCCGTGGGATTCAATTTCTACTCCTGACCGATAACACCCACCGTCTGTTTATCAAGCGAGCAACAATACAAATGCCATTACGGCAAAGTACTTTTACTGGTAAATTTCAATGAACTTTTGCATGCTTCTCGTGCAGGCTTTCTTTACCTTCACCATAGCTTTGACTGTAGATACAAAGTAATGGAGTAAAGAGAGACACTAACAACTTCTTTATGTTTTATGCCTAGAAATGTTTATTTTTAATTTTTACTAGAATTAATTTTTTTAAATAAAAGGTAAAAAACAGAGCATTTTTAAATATATATATATATACACACACACACGCACATACACACAGACAATTCCAGTTATTTAGGACACATCGGGACTAGTGCATTTTGGGCCAATTAAGCAGTTGCCCCAATTATACGAAGTTTTATGTAAATAGTTAAAATACAGTGGACCATGCTTTACGATTGATTCTCTGTACGATCAAATCATGTTACGATGGACCCACCATAGTCAAGTACGTTCACTATACGATACGTAGTAAGCGCCGGTCATTGTGATCTTGTTTGTGAATTGAATTTTAATTCTATTAAACTGTGATTCTAATAAGCGAAAATAGGAGGATTATCCACAGGCTATAAAAGTAAAGATATATTAAGCACAAATTTACACTTTATTACTTTACCAATTAAAAAATGAACGATACATGAAAATCTGAATATTTTCCACAGGTTAGCAAAATAAAAATAAATTTACACTTATGTGCATAGCTTAATTAATACATACTTTAATATGTGCATACTATCCAGATGATATTTCTGTTCACCGATACTTTGGGGGAAGGGTTAAAATTTAAAACAGTAAAAAAGATAAGCAATCAATAACAAAGAACACAGCCCGCACAAATTGCAACTAACACAATAGGCGCAAGTGAGAATGAAGTAACAAGTTACGAAGCTTAAAAAACAGGAATGAAGAGAAGATTCTGAAAATTTATTTATGTTTTTTATATGATTGAAGATTAACACATTTCACCATAATAATGTAAAAACCCACAGAATTCCAGCTGTAAGTATTATCACAAATTCAATAAAATTGAGTTTACTATCTGTTTATAATAGATTGCACTAACAGAAAAGCCCAATAAACTGGAAACTGCTAATTGTTTTTATTGTTTTATGGTTATGACCCCCAGAAATCCAACCAGACCATGTGGTATGGTTGGAGACAATCATAGTAATCTCAAGTGCTGCAGTCTCCTGCCCCGATTAAACAGCACGTTGTCCCAATTAAGCAGAGAAAACCCTGGCTATTTTCTCGATTAGGTTATGTTCTTTAAGATTTGTCCCAGATAAATGGCTGTCCTGATTAACCGGTAAAATATACATATATATATATATATTTTTTTTTTAATTTAAAAAATACATTTACATATTTAAAAACAGACAAAATTACTGGTCAGAACAGATTAACGCCATCAGAGATGATTTAATATTACATTTGCCTGAGAATATACAAATATTTATTTAATTCAATAGATATAGCATAAAATGGAGGTGAATATCTGTAACCTACAAAGAAGATCGTGAAGAACACAGTTTATTAACTGATTTCACACAAATTGAATGTTCCAAAGGTTATTTACTGCAAGAAGATATACAATGTTTCCGACAACAAATGTTTTCCAATAAATCAATGATGATTTATTGGAAAATCAAATTATGGATGACAGAGAAATCATGTGTTCCATGATGTAAACATGTGGATCTAAATATGAAAAAGATGAGATTGGATTAAATCCAGAACCAAAAAATTTCTCACACGGACACAGCTTTACATTACACTGAACAACGATGTGTCAGCGATGTGATGTTTATAAAAAAAGTGGAGACAATGCTGTAAAACATCACATATGATCATCTAAAAATATAAAAATTTCTGATCTTATGTAAATGAATGTATGTGATATATTATAAGTGAAAATAAAATGCTTAAGGTACATACATATGTATACCTTTTAATGCTTCCTTGACTTTTTTGACTGCCCAACCAGCTACTGTTCCCGATCACATCGGGAGGGCTTCTACTTCAATAGCAAAAATGGTGGAAGGGCACCTGACAGGTTCTCTCTCACACAATTTCTGTATGAGACCACACAAAAAAAAAAAAAAAAAAAAAAAAACACCACATACCTCAGAAACTACTGCAGCAGGCATTTGACTGTACTTAGGAAGCCAGAAAAATTTCAGATTTTTAATTACAGATTGTGGGAACATCATTTTCAAGGGTGACCTGTCAAATGACCTACCACTGCTGATGGGTTAATAAGGATCAATAAGAAAAATGGGAGAAATATAAATGGAGAGAGAGAGAATGAAAACCAATTTGAAACCTATATTTTTATAAAAATAGCACCATCAGACTAATGCTTTATTGCATGTGGTCATAATTAGAATAAAGTGTCACTATGACATTTTGATTAGACCTAAATTTAAACAATCTATAAGTTTTAACAGAGCATTTTTCTTTAAATCATTCTAAATACACCTTCTCAATGCAATTTTTACATTGAGAAGGTGCTGATTGTTATTTTAATGACATTGTAATTGCTGCAATCAGTATGAGATTTATGCTACATTAATTTATTTCTATATATTTTTTACTATATAGTAATGGGTTAATAAAATTAACACATTACCATAAAATAATATTTCATCTTTTGAGCCATAGCACCTAGAGTTTCCCCAAAACAGCAATGCCTTTGCAATTAGTTCAAATGCACTGATGTTCCAATACACTCCATTTTAATTATTTAACTATTTATAGTTAAAGGTTTTGAAAAATAAGAAGAGGAAAAAACTATGGACTAATTCTTATATTTTTCACAATCAGTTCTTCTGAATTTGACACTTGAGATGAACTGAGAAGACTCATGGCAAAGAACAAAATACAAGGGATGCAAATAAATTATCGGGTGATGCAGAAGCCTAAATTTGTTGGAAACTACCTTACAATTAAACCACAAAAGAGATTAGACAAGCTAAGGTCGATTACAAAAAAATCTCTACAAAGAATGCAAAGTAAAGTGTTTCAAAGGCATTCCTACTCCTATTTAAGTGTATCCCATCCCTGCTTCTACAGGGATGAGATACACTTAAATAGAAAGGGTGCAAGAATATTTGCTGATGCTATCGAGGCAGTGTTATGTGGGGCGGAAAACTGCTAGCTTGGGGGGAGACAAAAACTAATAGATTAACAGTAGCCACTGGCAGAGGTAAAAGAGATTCTTGCACTGCTTCTATTGGAATGAGCAGAAGCCTGAAAACGAAGATGCAGGATGTCATTGCGGTACAAGTAAACACATGGGTTGTGTTAGGGTAGCTAAGAATAGAAACAGGTGCATGTATACTTGCGTGTACACCAATGCTAGGAGTTTAATAAATAAATTTGATGAATTTGAGGTATTGCTCAAAACATCAAAGGCAGATATTGTTGGGATTTCAGAGACGTGGTGTCACACAGATATAAGGAATGCAGAACTGCAATTTGGGGAGTACAACGTCTACAGAAAGGATAGACAGGATAAGAAGGGAGAAGGGGTTATGCTATTAGTAAAAAACACAAAATCCAAGGAAGTGAAGCCAGTCGACATCGCTGGACAGTGCAGTGTCGAGTCAGTTTGGTGTGACATAAGCATTGGGAGATCAAAATTGAGAGTAGGAGTGTGCTATAGGCCTACTGACTCTGATGAGTATAATAAGAAACTGTACATGGAAATAGAGTGGGCCAGTAAATCAGAGAGTCTTATAATGGGGGATTTTAATTTCCCAGATATTAACTGGAATTTGGGGGCTAGTCACTCACACACTAGCAAGGCTTTTGTGAATTTATTGGATGATTGTTTTCTACATCAGCATGTTTGGGAGGCAACTAGAGAGAGTAATACTCTTGATTTGATTATCAGTAGTGATTCTTCATGCATTAAGAATCTGCAGATAAATGAACCACTAGGGGGCAGTGATCACAGTGTGCTGAACTGGGATTTACTCAAAGAGGTAACTACCATTAGGGGTAAAGGGAAGGGTTATTGCTTTCGTACAGGCGACTACGATGGACTGAGACAGTATTTAAATTCTATACAGTGGGGCCAACTGATGATGTTACCAACAGCAAATTCAAAAATGGGAAGCATTCAAAGAACTTATCTTGGAAGCTACTAGGCTTTACATACCAACTAAGAAATATTGTTCAAGGTTTAAGCCTAAATGGATGTCAGATGAACTAATGAGACATATGGCAGAGAAGAAAAATGCATGGGATACATACAAATTAACACGTGACACAGAAGCCTATGATAGATACAAGTTGATCTGTAACCAAGTTACAAAGGAGGTTAGGCAGGTAAAGGCAGATTACGAGAAATCTTTGGCAAGGGATGCAAAGAAAAACAGCAAAGAGTTCTTTACTTATGTAAACTCTAGAAGGAAGGGGATGAATCAGCTTCGTCCACTTGATATCGATGGGTCAACTGTTGATGATCCTGCTCAGGTAGCTAACAAACTAAATGAATATTTTTGCATCGACATTCACACATGAGGAGTTATTCAGCGAGGGGAATGCCAGAGGTGTATTCAACTCGGGCAGTAAGCTAGAGAACCTTGTAATAACTGAGAGTAAAGTGGAGGAGAAATTGTTGAAGATAAACACAAGAAAGGCATCTGGGGTGGATGGGATCTATCCAGTTATATTAAAGGAGGCAGCAAAGGAAGTAAGCAAATCCTTAGCCATA
Source organism: Mastigoproctus giganteus (assembly GCF_048544385.1). Classification (NCBI taxonomy): domain Eukaryota; kingdom Metazoa; phylum Arthropoda; class Arachnida; order Uropygi; family Thelyphonidae; genus Mastigoproctus; species Mastigoproctus giganteus. The sequence continues at coordinate 117,869,674 of NC_143585.1, forward strand.
ATTATGAGAGCTTCCTTGGACTCAGGGGAGGTACTCACAGACTGGAGATGTGCAAATGTGACCCCAATTCACAAAGGAGGATCAAAGGCTGACACAAGTAATTATAGACCTGTGAGTTTAACTTCTGTTCCAGGAAAATTAATGGAGGCACTGGTTAAAGAAGCACTGCAGGGTCATCTAGACAAGACTTCAGTTATAGCTCGGAGACAGCATGGTTTTGTTACGGGGAAGTCTTGCCTGACCAATTTGATTGGATACTATGATGCAGTCACAAAAGAACTGGATGCAGCAAATAACTTTGATATTATATACTTGGATCTAAGAAAGGCTTTTGATACTGTTGCACATTGAAGACTGCTGCACAAATTGGAGCAGTGTGGCATTGGAGGTAAATTGCTGCTATGGATAAAGGGGTGGTTGAGGGGGAGAAGACAAAGAGTGGTAATCAATGGACACTGCTCATCGTGGACTAATTTTATTAGTGGACTCCCTCAGGGTTCAGTGTTGGGTCCATTATTCTTTTCTGTATTTATAAATGATATTGATGATGGTACATCAAGCTTAATGTCCAAGTTTGCAGACGATACAAAGGTTGGCAGGGCTGTCAAGGACACTATAGACACTATGCTGCTGCAACAGGATCTGGAAAGGTTGAGCAGATGGGCTGAGAGGTGGCAAATGAAGTTTAACATTGACAAATGTAAAGTACTACATATGGGAAACAGCAACCCCAGAGCAACGTATCAATTCTGTGGTACTACATTGACAGTGGTAGAGAATGAAAGGGACCTAGGGGTGGTTGTGCAGGCAGATATGAAGTTCTCTGGGCAGTGCAGACGGGCTGCAAGAGCAGCTCATGGTGTATTGTCAATGATATACAGGAATTTTTCTAGCAGGGATAAGGAGGTGATTATTCCCTTGTATAAGGCAATGGTCAGGCCACATCTAGAGTACTGTATACAGGTCTGGAGGGCTCATTTCAAGAAGGATGTAGAGCTGCTGGAACGAGTACAGAGAAGGGCAACAAGATTAGTGAATGGAACAAAGGGGTGCTCTTACGAAGAAAGGCTTAAGTTTTGCAAATTACAGTGTCTGGAGACTAGGCACCACTAGGTGATCTGATAGAGGTGTATAAATGGTTTGAGCATGCTCAATGCTGATGGGATTCTTCCTCTTGCTCAGAATAATCACCTGAGAGGGCATAAATTCAAATTGAGGAAAGACAGACGTAGAATAGATGTGCGGAAATTTGCCTTTAGCCAGCGGGTGGTTGGTTGGTGGAACAGACTTCCATCCCTTGTCATGGAAGTTGATAGCCTAAATAAGTTTAAGGCTCAGGTGGACAGGTATTTCGAACGACCAGAGCGGTGAAGTGGAAGTGGGGTTTTTTTTTTTTTTTTTTTTTTCGCCGATGCTGCATAAGCTTGCTTTCTTGCATCAAATGCCTCTACTAATGCTAATGCTTGCTAATTTCCCCTGATTCCTTTGAAACACTAGAAGTAAGAGGATATATCACATTGGTCTACTAGATATGAATGGTTTAACTGTTGATGAGCCTGCTCAGAATTTTAGCAAACTGAATATATATTTTGCATCTGCATTCACACAAGGAATTTTTTAGGAGTAGGAATGTCAGAAGTTTATCAAATTCTAACAGGGAGCTAAATGATATTGTGATGACTGAGAGGAAAGTTCAGGAGAAATTGAATCTAAACACAAAAGAAGTACCTGGAATAAATGGGATCTATCCAGACTTTTAGCCATAATAACAGGAGCATCCTTGGATTTGGGGGAGAACCCTATGGACTGGAAATGTTTAAAATGTATCCCCAATTCACAAAGGGAGATCAATGGGTGGCATGAGTAATTAAAGACCTGTTAAGGTTAAAGATCTTGACTTCTGTTCCAGGGAAAATAGCAGTCACTTGATAAAGAAATAATGCAGGACCATCTAGACGGGATTACAGTTATAATCCAGTCACAGGATGTATTTGTTAAAGGGCAATCTTGTCTGACCAATCTGAAAGGATATGATGCAATAACAAAAGAAATGGATAGAAAAAATAATTCTGATATACTATACTTAGATTTCAGAAAAGCTTTTAATACTGTGGCACATAAAAGACTGCTGTACAAATTGGAGGTTAAGTTACTGCTATGCATAAAGGGATAGTTAACTAAGAGAACACAGAGCAGTTTGGACACTGCTCTCATTGGAATACTGTGATTAGTAGAGTTCACAGGGGTTCAATGCTGGTACCAATGCTATTTTCTATAATTAATGATACCGACAAAGTAATATCAGGCTTAATAAATTTGGGTTATGAAAAGGCTTATGATATTATGGTTGGCATATGGTTAATGACAGTAATCAGGGTATATTACTGTAAGGTGTAAAAAAAATTAGCAGCCTGACTGAGGAGTAGAAAGTGAAACTGAACATTGAGAAATGAAAGGTGTACTGCACATGGGCAACAGTAATCCTAGAATAACATACTGTTTGGTACCACACACACACAGGATAATTGAGAATGAAAAAGACCTGGGAATAATTATACAGCCAGACATGAAGTTGTCTGAGCAGTGCAGACCAACTACTAGGATAGCATGGGGTTTGTCGAGGGTACACAAGAATTTTGTCAGCAGGGAGGAGGAGGTGATTATCCCATTGTATAAGGCAATGGTAGGATACATCTGGATTACTGCATACAGGTCTGGAAGACTCATTTTATCAAGGATGTGGATCTGCTGGAATGAGTGCAGGGAAGAGCAATGAGATTAGTGAGGAGAAACAAAAGGGTGCTCTTACCAAGAAAGGTTTCAGTTCTGCAAATTGCAGAATTTGGCAACTAGACACCTACAAGGACATTTGATTGAGACATTTTAGGCTTTGGATTTAGTAAGCGCAATGCTCATAGTATCCTTCCTCTTGCTCTGACTACAAATGAGAGGGCAGAAAGGGAAAGTGAGGAAGGATGGCTGCAGGGACAGACATGCGAAACTTGCCTTCAACTACTGGGTAGTTAACTGTTGGAAGAAACTTCCATATGGTGTTGTGGAAGTAGGTAGTTTTAATAAATTCAAGGCAGAACTACATAAACTATTAAAGGATATGAACAGGTGATGTGGGAATGGTTTTTGTTTTGTTTTTTTGTGAGTGATGCTCTATAAGCTTGCTTTCTTGCATTATTTTTCACTATTAATACTACAATATTTCCCCTTAAAAGAATAGCATTGGACCGAAAACTGGCAAAAAAAAAACATCCACATGGATATTGAAGAACATACTTCGATGTTTCACTGAAGGTAAAAAAAAAAAAAAAAAAAAAAAACGTGTAGACAAGAGCACAACATAACTTCAACAGTGGCAAATGACACAGTAGAACTCTCCACACTTTGGTAGTCGTTTTATGTTACATATAAATGTTATGCCAGAATGCTTAGGTATACACTAAGTCTTAAGATGTAATGAAAAGAAAAGTTTCCCAAAAGGAGTTATAACACTACTTCACTGCTTTATTAGAACATTGTGTAATCTCCCATAGCAAATGATGATCTATGAATTTTTCTAGTGTTTGTCTCAAAAGCCTTTTAACGCATTCACTGCTTCATTACTCAAATATGCATAATTGAGTTTTAATCCACTTAAAGGGAAAACCACCCTAATTTTTCAATTTTTTCTTCCAATTTGACAGATGAAAAACTGGATATTTTTGTGAGCTACCTTTGTTGGTGGCTGCCTAATTCAGTCATAGAAGAAAGCCCAAAAATGTCTTCACCGTTTCCAAACCAGAATGATTCAATCCTATGGTTTTCAATCACTGGTCAGAAAGATCATCAATCAGTAAAGCCAGCAGCGTAAATTTTGAGGGCAGAGTCTCAATGTTACTGAATTTATGACTACTGAAAATTAAAATTATTTTGTTCTTGTCAATTTTACTCTCTAAAGGTGGCTTTTTTTATAAAGTTGTGAAAGTTGATCAAAATCTGAAAATCAAATTTATGGTATTGAAAATTCTCATAAGACCGAAACCTCATAAATTGGGAAATTATTGCAGACGTATTTGATTGACTGAGAAATTCTCAAATTTTAAAAATCTTACCTTCTTCTGAGATTTTTCATCAGTATCCATAGGTGTGAGTTCTTCTTCTTTCTGGTTACTTTCTTCTATTAATTTACAAAAAAAAAAAAAAAAAAGTTTTGGATTAAATGTTTTGGATGATAATATTATATACATCAACTATCATACTCTAATTATAATTTATGTAGTCTAAAACAATGTTTCTTGAAGAGCATTACATTACATACAACTTTTTAAGAAAAGTGACTATGTGACTACTCCTTATACAAGGTTATTTAAGAGTAGAGTAGTGACTTTACATATAATACAAAAGCAGGAAAAAATTGAGCGCAAATTTAACAGAAATTTCAGAGCATCTAATAATGAGATAAGAATAATTTTGCAGCAATACACTGATGGAAAAAAAATTAAGGTAAATGCTAACATAACTTTCAGAAAACATTTTGTAAATTTTAATGGCAAGAGCAGCACAAAAATTCAGTTTAGATTTGAATTTAAAACTTGAATTTATTAGTGACAACACATTAAGATACAGCTACAGCATAGCTGACAACTTTTGAAAAGCTGGAGATCAAGTATTTGTAGGAGAGAGGAAAACAAGAGATTTATCAAAAAAGGCATTTTTTTTTTTTTATACCCACACTATACTAGAAAATAAATTTCACTAACAAATTACACATTTTACATTAAAATACAGCCATAAGATTGTTTTGCAGTACAGTACGCTTTAAACATTAGCTTACCTAACATTTTCTGTGAATTTCTGTCTGGATTGTCAGAAATTGATTGATTGTTTCAAGAAAGATACTGTAGCAGACTTGGTAGCTCTCACTTCCCTTTAACCCCATCAGGGGTACAGGAAAGGGTTTTTCCTTTTGTGAAGATGTTGTTGAAGTTAAACATAAGGAAGACACCTGGGTGGATGAGATTTATCTAGTTATATTAAAGGAGGCAGCAAAGGAAGTAAGCAGGCCCTTATAAATTATCAGGAAACACAGAAACCCATGGCAGATATAAGAGTCTGTAATCAAGTCACAAAGGAGGTTAGGCAAGCAAAGGCAGATTAAGAGAAATCTTTGGAAAATTATGCAAAGTAAAAATAGCAAAGACTTCTTTACTTATATAAACTCTAGAAGGAAGGGGATGATCAGGTTGGTCCACTTGATATTGATGATTCAATTGTTGATGATCCTGCTCAGTTAGCAGACAAACTGAATGATTATTTTGCATCTACATTCACACATGAGAAATTCTATAGGGAAGTGGAGTGAGAAGCTTATTAAGCTCTAACAGGGGGCTAAATGATTTTGTAATAACTGAGCATAAAGTGGAGGAGTAATTGTTGAAGTTAAACATAAGAAAGACACCTGGGATCTATCCAGTTATATTAAAGGAGGCAGCAAAGGAAGTAAGCAAACCCTTAGCCATAATCATGAGAGCATCCTTGGACTCGGGGGTGGTCGCCACGGACTGGAGATGTGGAAATGTATCCCCAATCACAAAGGGAGATCAAAGGGTGACATGGGTAATTACAGACCTTTTTAACTTCTGTTCTAGAGAAATAATGGATCACTGCATAAAGAATAATTGCAGGATCGTCTAGACAAGACTACAGTAATAATTCAGACACAGCATGGGTTTGTTTAGGGGAAGTCTTGTCTGACCAATTCGATTGGATATTATGATTTGGCCACAAAGGAACTGGATGGAAACAATTTTGATATCATATACTTGGATTTCAGGAAAGTTTTTGATACTGTTGCACATGGAAGCCTACTGTACAAATTGGAACAGTATGGCAATAAGGGCAAGTTGCTACAATGGATAAAAGGATGGTCGAGTGGGAGAAGACAGAGTGATAGTAATCAATGGATATTGCTCTTCATGGACTAATCTTATTAGTGGAGTACCCCAGGATTCTGTGTTGGGCCCATTGTTGTTTTGTATATTTATCAACAATATTACTGAAGGTATATGAGGCTTAATCTCAATTGAACAAAAACTTTGTAGATATGCCAATATGGGAAAATCATTATAGTAACCTCCTAAAGGAAAGGCGATCTCAAATATCAGAACATTGCTACCCCTCAACTAGTAGATAAAGGGAAGATTGAAATTACGAAACCCCAAGTACTTGACTATGCAAAACTAATGAACAAAACATCTCCATGTAAATATGGACCACCAAGTCTAATTGATCTGATAGCACAGCTGATTAACAAATGTGTACAGCTGAGAAAAAAAAATAAGAATGGAAAGTAAGCTATATTTGATCCATATATAAAAAAGGAAATAAGCAGGATCTTGGGAACTATAGAGGCTTAAGTGTAAACTGCACTATGTTTAGGCTGTACTCTAAGGCAGTGCTACGCAAAGTGTGGGCCACAGACTGGTGCTAGTCTGAGAATGTTTGTTAACGCATTAGAAATTGGTCGTGGACACTACAGGTCTTTGAAAATTCATCCGTTACCAGTCCGCAAGTTGTATTTTACAAAAGTACCGGTCTGCGACGGATTTAAAATAAAAGAAATGGGTCCTTCATCACATAATTTGAGAAGCATTGCTCTAAGGTACTTCAGCTAAAATTATGAGAGGAGGCAAAAGATAAGCAAAGAACAAAGTGGATTTAATCAGTTCACTTATGTGTAGTCAATTTGTTTATTCTGCAACAACTAGTGGAGAAAAGGAAAGCAAAGAATCAAGATACCTACTATGCCTTCACTGATTTAGAAAAGGCTTATGACTCTGTGCCAAGAAAGGAATTATGGAAAGATCTTCAGAATATGTCAATTGATCCAGAGCTTGTAGTACAGATAAGGGAATTATATGCCAATAACGTGGCATATATTAAAGTTGCGAATGCTCTTTCTAACCCAGCAAAGGTACTTCAGCCAATCTATCAAACAAAGGGGCTGAGAAGACAAGGATTTAGTTTTCTACTTCTATTGTTTAATGTTTTCTGGGAATGTGCCTTACAAAAATGGAAAAGAAGTTGTGGAATGGGAGTACCAATTAATGATAGATATCTTTGGAATCTTAATTTGGCTGATTATCACGTCATCACTGCTCAAGAAGCTTATGATTTAGAATACATGTTAAAGAAACTGCATCTAACATATAATCAATGGGGGCCTCAATATCAATTTTGCAAAAACAGAATACCTCAGCACAGCAGAACATCCAGATGAATTGGAAGTTACACAATTATCCATCTAAAAACTTTTGACTTTTTCACTTGACATACGAATTCATCAAAGTAGGAAGATTCTTAGTGCCTTCAATACTATCTGCTGGGACAACAATATCTCCCTTAAAACTAAAAAACATATCGGACAGCCATTAGTGGAATCGGTACTTTGCTATGACTGTGAGGTGTGGACATTGAAAGAGTGGGACAAAAAAGAAGCCTTGGGCCTTAGAGATGAACCAACTGCATCGGAGTGCTGGAGTTTCTAGGATAGAGAGGATTACAAAAGAGGAAATAAGACATATGCACGCAGAGAAAGATATTATAGAACAAATAGAAAAGAGGAGATTAAAATGGTTTGGACATCATCTCCCATGAATGAAGGGAGATGGCCTAAAAGAATTTATGAGTGAACACCACCACAAGGCAAGAGAAGACGAGGACACCCTAGAAAAACATGGAACGAAGATGCACTATCTATCATGAGAGAGAGATATATCTGAAAGTTGAGAACACCCAGTCCGGCGAATTTGGAAAATGGGAACAACAAGGCAACGATTTGCCATATCAAGTTGAACATAGATATTATGTTCCCTGGAACAGAAGTCAAGCTAACAGGTCTTTAATTACTCATGTCACCCCTCTGACCCCACTTTGTGATTTGGGGATACATTTGCACTACACCACTCCATAGGGTTTGCCTCTGAATCCAAAGATGCTCTTGTAATTATGCCTAAAGATTTGCTTTTTTTTTTTTTTTTTTTTGCTGCCTCTGTCAATATAACTGGAAAGATCCCATGCACTTCAGAGACTTCTTTTATGTTTAACTTCAACAATTTCTCCTGAGCTTGCCTCTCAGGCATTACAGTATCATTCAGCTCCTTGTCGAAATTAATGCACTTTTGGTATCTATCCCTATCCCTAAAAAATTGTTCAAGTGTGAAAATACTTATTTAGTTTGTCAGCAACCTGACCAGAATCATCAACAGCCAAACCATTCATATCTAGTGGACCAATATGATTCATTCCCTTCCTTCTCATGTTTACCTAAGTATAGAAGTTTTTGCTACTTATCATTGCATTCTTTCCCAGAGTAACCTGCCTTAAGTTACCTAATCACCTCAGTGACTTTATTAGACTAGTTTATATCTACTGTAGGCATCTGTATTACCTGATAATTTATATGCAATCCCATACTTTTTTCTTCTCTGCCACAAGTATCATGAGTTTATCTGACATACATTTATGTCCAAGCCTTAAACAGTATTTCTCAGTTTGTATACAAAGCCTATTAGCTTCTACAACTAAGACCCGGAATGCTTTCCACCTAGAATTAGTAATTTCATCAGATGGTCCCACTGCATAAAATTTAAAAACTATTTAAGAGCACTGTAGTCATCTTTACAAAAGCAAAAGCTCTTTCCCCAGCCTTTGACACTAGTTGCATTTTTTTGTAAATCCCACACTGCCACTTAGTGAGCCTTTTATTTGCAGATTCTTAATGCAGAAAGGGTCGCTGCTATTAATTAGATCAAGAATATTGCTTTCTCTTCTTACCTCTCTAACATGCTGATGCAGAAAAGAATTATCCAATAAATCCACAAAAGTCTTGCTGCTATCATCATCATCAGCCATTTTCAATCCACTGCAGGATCATTGAAGGCCTCTCCAGCAACTTTCCAGTTCCTTCTGTTTTGTACAATGGCCATCCATTTGCTACCCACAAACTCATGAATTATCTGTCCATCTCCGCTGTTCTCTTCCAGGTTTTCTTCTAGCTCCTCTTGAGTACCATTCAGTTATTTTCTTAGTCCATTTGTCATCTTGTCTTCATACTGTGTCCTGCACAAGACCATTTTAGTTCTTTAGTTTTGATTTACTTGAGTTTGCTGCCTAATCCACGCGTTCCTCTTCTTATCTAACAGTCTGATTCCCAATATAATTTGTTCCATTCTTCGTTGTGTAGTTCTCAGCTTCTCTTCCATTCTTTTGGTGTTATACATTGGTTCATTATTTTACGTTTCAGATAAATTGAGATATTGCTCCTCAGTATGGGACTATATTTCCTGAATGCTATCCATCCAAAATTTATTCTTCTCTTGACTTCAGCCATTTATCATTATTACAGCTAATGACTTGTCACCTTTTCAATTACTGCTCCTTCAATTATTTATATCCCTTTGTGTGGCATACTTGTTCATTACTTTTGTTTTAGCCATATTCACCTTTAGTCCAAAATCCTTACCAACTCTGCATAACTGATTAAGATTTTCCTCTGTGGTCATAAGCCTCTAATTCTTTGGGATCGTGGGTTATGACCACAATGTCATCTGCAAATTGTAAATGGTTTAGGTACTCTCCATTCACATTGACTCCGTTCTGCAATCAGTCTAATCTTCTGAAAGCTTCCTCAAGGGCAGCAGTAAACAACTTCGGAAATATTGTCTCTTTGTCGAACTCCTTTCCCAATTTTAAATTTGCTACTGTCTTTGTCTAGTCTAATAAAGAAGGTAATGTTCTCATATATTTTCTTCAAAAATCATAATATATGGGGTGTATGGAGTTAAATGGAGTTAAATTCCTTTTCATAATCCACAAATGCCAGGCATAATGGTGTTTTTATATTCATTTGCTTTCTCCATTAGCTGTGATATTACGTGAAGGTGAATCATAGTTGAGAATCCTGTATGTTGTATATGTTACTAATTTTCAATCCACCTTCCCCACTGCTGGCATCATCCCCTCGCTCCTTGTATAATTCTCTATAGTAGTCTTTTGCTATTTGAATTATGCCTTCTCTGCTATTTATAAGTAGAGCAGTCTGCAGAAGCTCAAACTTGTTCTTAAGTTGAAGTACATACTGCTTTTTCTCCCCTTCTGTTATCTCATAGACCTTCGTATTATTTACTCGAGTCAATTTTTTCCTTTCTTTTCTTAAATCTATATCAAGTGTGCATCTTACCATTCTGTAATCACTTCCAACATTTACCTTGTTCAGGACGGTAACATCATTCACGATATATCTTCTGTTAGTGAAGATGAAGTCGATTTCATTAGTTGTTAATCCATTTGGGCTCTTCCATGTCCACTTTCTGTTCACCCTTTTCTTGAAAAAAAAAGTGTCCTTTACTGACAATCTTCGTGATTCTGCAAATTCCACAAGTCTTTTCATTCACCAATTCCAAAATTTCCTCTAGTTCCCTTTTCTGCACTGTTTTGTCTCTTTACAACCTTAGCATTGAAGTCCCCCATAATGATAGTGTAGTGGGTTTTCTGCTCATCTAGAAGACTCTCAATTTCGGTGTACATTTCTTCAACCTCTTCTTCATCATGGCTTGATGTTGGTGCATAAATCATTAAAACCTTTAGCTTGTACCTCTTAGAAATCCTGAGTAGTAGTCTCGACCCTTGGTGACGTAGTTTTGAAAACCACCAGGTAGGCAGGCAATATCAGAAAGCCAACTACACTTTGCTTCTTTCACTCTTTCCATAGCAGCAATATGTGTACAGCAGATTTCCAGCAGATTGCTACTATATGAGTGACTAACCCATAAGGTAAGGTCCGGTCAATATCTGGAAAGTTCAAGTTCCTCTTTATAAAATATTCTGATTTACTGGACCACTATATATCAGTTCAATTGTTCATTATATTCATCACAGTCATTAAGCCTATAATGCCTATTCTCATTTTTGTTTCATCACTTATGTCACACCAAACTGACTCAATATTGAAATGACCACCCCTATTCACTGGATGCACTGCTACAGATTTTATGTGCATCTTAACTGAGCGCATACCCCCATCCACCTCCTGTCCCTGTCCTTTCTGTACACAATGTACTACAATATCTAGTGGCATTTCAATGCTGATGGCAGTATAAACAACACTATTTTAGATTAACTTACATACTGTGATAAAGTTAAAAAATCACCTTTGTGTTGCTATAAATTTATAGTTTACAGGTCTAACAAAAACATCAGATTTTGCACTGCAGCAAAATTACATAGAAAACCACTGGGTAGGCCATATCAATATGTAAACATCGGCAGCAGAAGTCAACTTCAATTTTCTTTAGGCAATTTCAGAGCCAACTAACGAATAATATGCAAATATCCATACTAATAATTTTAAATTAAAATTTACAAAAAAGAAAAAAAATTATGGTAGTATAAACAACACTATTTTAGATTATGTTACATACTATGTGATAAAGTTATATTAAAAAATCACCTTTGTATTGCTATAAATTTATGGTTTACAGGTCTAACAAAAACATCTTCTGATTTTGCACTGCAGCAAAATTACATAGAAAACCACCAGGTAGGCAGGCAATATCAATATGTAAACAATGGCAGCAGAAGTCAACTTTGATTTTTTTTAAAGTAATTTAAGAGCCAACTAACGAATAACATGTAAATATCCATACTAATAATTTTAAATTAAAATTTACAAAAAAAATTTTTAAGCAATAAAGAAAGTTCCAAGGCAGAATAATAACTGAAGAAAAGAATAATTACAGAGTAATGAACACACTGACCTATGCTCAAGCAGCAAAGCCAGTGGCAAAAATGAGTCAACTAAATCAAAACAAGTAATAAGTAAACCAACTACAAATAAATAAAGAGTCTAATGTAATAATTCCCAAAGCTAAGGATGATTCCACAATGAAATCAAGTGAGGCTGTGAGAGACAGTGGTTTCTAAACTAAAACCTCACTGGTAGGAAATAAGAGTCATATCAAAAAAAAATGGGGTTTTACTAGAGGTTACAAACAAAGACCTAAAAAAGATTGAAAAACACCCAGAAGTAGCAAAGCTGAGTTTATTATTGGAGAAACCAAAAGGGAAAAACCCAAACATTATTATTTTTGACATAGCTGAATCAACTCTTGAGAGAGATTTGATGACAGACTTTCATTATAAAAACTTTAGCCATATTATAACCATAGATGCATTCATCAGCAAGCTAAGAGGAACCAAGAACCACTGAAATGGACAACTAAAATTAACTGCAGATAAATAGTAGTAGTAGTAGTAGTAAAGGCATATGATGAAAGAAAGCAAGCATACAAGCTTATGCAGCATCAGCCAAAAAAAAAAAAATTCACACATCCATTTCCTCTAAACATTTGTCCAATTCCTCCTTGAATTTATTTATGCTATCAACTTCCACAATGACAGATGGAAGTTTGTTCCAGCAATCAACTATCCACTGACTAAATTTCTGCACATCTATCCTACAACTTTTTTCCTCAATTTGAATTTGTGCTTAACTGAGCAAGCGGAAGAATCCCATCAGAATTGAGCCTGCTCAATCCATTCAAGGCCTTATACACTTCAATCAGATCACTTCACAGGTGTCTAAGTCTCCAGATGCTGCAATTTGCAGAACTTAAGCCTTTCTTTGCTTCCCTCAACAAACTTGTTATCCTTCTAGCTCAAGCAACTCTATATCCTTCCTAAAATGAGGCCTCCAGACCTGCACACAGTACTCAAGGCATGATCTCACCATTCCCTTATACAAAGGGATAATCACCTCCTATTCTGTACCGGCAAAATTCCTGTATATCATTAAAATTGCTGACCTTACAATCACAAAGGTGGGTCACCTCTGCTCCTCCCCAGTGGCAGTGGTTGCTCATATCACTAGTGCTATAAGACAGTTCCATGTTATCACACTTTATTTCAGACCTGGTAGATATATATCCAACCACAGAATACCTACAAGCATTCACAGACTTGCTACCTACTGCATTTACATCACAGTGTGTGCTGATACCAACTGCCAGTCAGCTTTATGACATAGCCATGCAAAGACAGAGCAGGCACACACACACAATGGCCATATACTTTCGGATTATATAGCTATCTCACCATTTCAAGTAATAAATCAACTAAATCATCTACCAACTTTTAGCATTACCCCGTGGGAGAGTGACATTGATGTTACTCTTGCCACAAACCCAATAGCCTACAAAATTAGACTGGTGTGTCCAGCCAGCCTGGACCACATCAGATCATAGAGCTATTACCTGTGAACTCAACAGGCAGCTACAAACAAACAGGCCAACAATCTCTAATAGAAGTTAAAATGGTTTAATATAAAAAAGGCAAACTAGCAGATCTTTACAGAACTTACAGCAGCTGATCTGCAAAAACAAGAAAATGAGTGGTCTAGATTGAACAACAGTTATAGCCCGGTCGAGCAAGCATTGACTATGACAAATATCCTAGCAAAAACATCAAACCTGTCTATCCAATGAAAAAACCAAAGAAGCAGGTAGTCCCCTGGTAGTGCCCTGAACTGACTATACCCAGGAGAAGAGTGCACCAGGCGAGGAGACATTTTCAACGAGCCAGAACATCATGGCCACAAAATGAGGTGGATGCACTGAGAGACTCCTATAGAATTCTCAGGAAACAGTATACAGTCCTCATAAGAGACAAGAAAATGGAATACTGGAGGCACTTGGTGGGGACTACTGGAAACAACTACCCTTGGGGAGTTGTCTACAGAATAGCTGCCAAGAAGAGACGTCTTAAAACCTACTGTCATATCAGATGGAACCCCAACCCTGTGTTGGGCAAACTCTGTAAATAACATCCTAGACAGTATTATTCAGACTGAGACTGGGGATCATTCCCCACCCAGCTAGATATTAAAAAAAAAAAAAAAAAAGAAAACACTGAATATTAAAATGCCAATACTAAACCTCTGTTTACTACAGAAGAATTGGAAATAGCATTATCTAAAACCAAAAATAATAAATGTCCAGGTTATGACCTCTTAGAAGTAGTAATCAAAAAACTAGCAGAAATAGCCACTAACAAACTAATAGACCTATATAACAACTGTTATATATGATAGAGGTCTATATGATAGAGGGAACTGTCTATATGATAGAGGGAATATTCCCAAAAATATGGAAAAAAAGCTATTTTAAGATTAATCTTTAATAATCCAGATATGAACCTAAATCATATAGACCAATAGCCTTACTCCCTGTACTCTGAAAAATATATGAAAGATTATTATATTAACCTCAGAGGCTTACATCTGGTGAGCACGGGCTCGGCACACCCAGGGTCCTGAGCTGGATATCATCATCATCATTCTTTTTCTAGGTGATTCCCTTCTACTTCACTCTCTCTCTCTCTCTCTCTCTCTCTCTCTCTCTCTCTCTCTCTCTCTCTCTCTCTCTCTCTCTCTCTCTCGGTAATTCAGAAATTTCTTTTTTTTTTTGGCTGGTGCAGCAACAGATTATCTCAATACTACACAGAAGAAGAATTACATTCTAACAATCAGTATGGTTTTAAACAGGGCAACTCTATGGAGGATGCCATGCACCATCTACTGACAACAAAGGAGAAATACATGCTGGCAATTTCCATTGACTTTGACTCTGGTGGCCTAGTGTCCTCAGGAGACTCTGCCAGGAAAATTTGCCACTACAAGGTAATAAACACCTACCTTAAAGACATAAGTGCCTCAGTACGCGCAAGGTTCCAGGAATTGATATATCCTGTGAATAAAAGTTGCCTGCAGGGTTCAATCCTTGACCGTTTCTTCTGGAACATTGTTCTGGATGAATTTCTGGCCTTGGATCTGGGCCCAGTGGAAAGCCTAGCCTTTGTGCATGACTTGATTCTCCTTGTAAAGGGTAACACACAAGCGGTTGTAGAGCAAAGATCAAATGTCACCCTCTTGCAGCTGCAGGAGTGGGCACAAATGCACATGCTCAGAATATCGCCTGACAAAACCAAACAAATACTTCTAAAACGCAATCTGGACATTTATTATATCTTTATTATATCAAGTTTAGTCTTCACGTGTAGCACAGTAATATCATCCCCACACCGGGTGGAGAAGGCTCGAGTTCGAATCCCATCAATGACCTTTTATTGGCATTTTCACTCTGTCCACAAATTGTCCAGATGTCCACAAATTAAAATACAATACTTTCAGAATAACGGCACCTTAAGGGAATCAAGGTGCCATTATTTTGAATTTTCCGTTATCTAGAAAGTTTTAGTTTTTGATGCAGAAATAATGAAGCTAAATAAGAAATAGAGAGATTAAGAATGCAATTTTATTAACTGCACATAAAAAACAAACATGTTAATGATCCAATTTTATATTCTGCCATTAATACACTCCTATTTATGCCCCATCTATTTTCATTATTATATCAAGTTTAGTCTTCACGTGTAGCACAGTAATATCATCCCCACACTGGGTGGAGAAGGCTCGAGTTCGAATCCCATCAATGACCTTTTATTGGCATTTTCACTCTGTGGCTGAGTTAGTCAGTCTCAGGCATAGCTAGCAAGGTTCCCCCCCCCAAAAAAAAAAACTGGGGCTTTTCGTCGAGCAAAACAGACAAATCGACCAGAGAACACATGCAGTTACAGATACAATACACATGGGTATGTGAATTAACTTTCCAGGTAACCATATTGTAACAGTTTGAATTATATAAAGTTTGTCATTAAGCTTTAATATTGTTGTTCTTTTCTTCTCTGTATGAGGTTTATTAACTTTAGGAGCCATAGTGAGGGGTTTTTAATTTAAAAGAAATGTAAAACAGCAGTATAATCCATGATATCAGTACAGAATTCACTTTCAAGATGGCAAACATAGACAAATACAGTAATCACATGACTTGCCATTTTCCTTTTTTGGCACCACAAGACTTCTGCACTATATGTAAACATCCAATCTCAATGTGCCATTAGCTCGAATCTTCCATTATTTCAGTTGCCATAGTAAGAAAGAGGAATAAGTTAGAATCAATACAGAGGATTATATTTCTCACTATTACCAGAGCATTTTGTACTATAAGCACACCTGCACTGCAAGTGCTAGCTAGTGCTCTCCCACTTTACTTGGAAGTAGCAAAAAAGGCTTATATTATATACTTAAAAAGGGATAACCCAGAATTTCTGGGGATAGCCATTGATACAACACCAAGGCTGAAAGGAAAAGAATAGTCACAAAGCTCCATGAGCTATGGCAAACAAATTGGGAGCAGGAAACCAGACGACTGGTTACCAAAAGGTTTCTCCCACAGTTGGCAATGGTTAGCCCAAAACTACCAAAGTGGTATGTCCCTGGAATGTTTACTACCTTTATATTAATAAGTCATGGCTCCCTAAAATTAATTAACTTCCTTAGGGCTGACTGATGACCCAAACTGTACCTGTGGCGAGAGTGAAGACAGGGCACATATTCTATATGTATGTATAATTTATGACATCCCCAGAACCCAGTTAATAGCACAAATTCTCAGGGGAGAAGAACATCTATCCATAATGAAAGAAGAAAATTATAAAGCATTCACAACCTTTACACAGAAATGCTTGAATGGTTCTGAATATTCGAAATGCGTAGATCAATCCAAAGAAGGGCAATTCAGCCCCCAGTAGTTAAACAGTAATCAATAGTCAAAAATGCCCATGTCTCCCACCACGTGCAGATGAATTTAAAAAAACTGTCAGGATAGCTGTATTCAGCACCATGACAGTAGTAGTAGTAGCACCAGCAGCACCAGCATTGATGCAAGAAAACAAGTGTATGAGCTTATGCAGCATTAGCCAAAAAAAAAAAAAAAAATTTCACACAACCATTCCCTCTAAATGTTTGTCCTGTTCCTCCTTAAATTTATTTAACCTATTAAACTTCCACAACAACAGATGGAAGTTTGTTCCAGCAATTAACCACCCGCTGGCTAAAGGCAAATTTCTGCACATCTATTCTACATCTGTCTTTTCTTAATTTGAATTTATGCCTCCTTAGGTTTGTAATCTGAACGTGGAATTCAGCATGCTCAACCTTCAGAATTCAGCATGCTCAACCCATTCAAGGACTTATACACCTCAATCAGATCACCGTGCAAGTGTCTAGTCTGCAGCCACTGCCATTTGCAGAACTTAAGCCTCCCTTGGTAAGAGGATCCTTTCATTCTCCTCACCAATCTTGTTGCCCTTCTCTGTACATGATCAAGCAAATCTACATCCTTCCTAAAATGAGGTCTCCAGACCTGTACTCAGTACTCAAGGCATGGTCTGACCATTGCCTTATAGAGAGGGACAATCATCTAATTTTCCCTGCTAGCAAAATTCCTATATACAAAGGGTACTAGGAAAGTTTTGCAATATGACGCAACAATGAATCACAGGAAGCTGCTTGTTGCTGCATGTTGAGACATGTTCATACGTGCATAGTAGCCGCCGCGCCAAGTCGATGGGCTCAGTTATTCATTAGTAGTGAGAGTGTAAAGTGCTTGCGATGGCATCGTGGTCACGAAATGAGATAAGGACAGTTTTGCGGTATAATTTCGTGCGTAGTTTAACCATAGACCAGTGCTTAGAAGAAATGACTCTTGCACTAGATGATGATTGTCCACATCGTACAACGATATTCAGGTGGTATAGAGAATTCCAAAGGGGAAATTTCACTCTGGAGGATTCTGAGAGGCCGGGAAGTCCACGAACGTCAGTTACGGAGGAAAACGTTACTGCTGTGAGGAAAATGCTTGACGAAAACAGGCGAGTGACCTACCAACAGATAGAGGATACTTTGGGCCTAAATGCACCAGCAATTCGTTCGATTCTGCAAGATCATTTGCACGTGAAGAAACTTTGTTCTCTCTGGGTGCCGCATCAACTGACTGAAGAGCAGATGACACGACGTGTGACTTGGTGCCGGGAGATGTTAAAAAAGTTTGATAAGGGACAATCTCGGTATGTGAACAACGTCGTGACAGGTGACGAGACTTGGCTGTACTATTACGATCTGCCGACCAAGGCTCAAAACAAAGTTTGGGTCTTTGATGATGACGACACACCCGTAATTGTCAGAAAATCCCGATCTGTAAAGAAGAAAATGATAGCTGTATTTTTCAAATCGAGTGGAATTGTGGAACGTGTCGTTTTGGACACGCAGAAGACAGTCACAGCTAAGTGGTATACTGAACAATGCCTGCCTAAAGTCATTGGATCTATGAAGAACCTGCGGCCAAAGTCAAGAATGGACACCTGGTACCTCCATCACGAAAATGCTCCAGCTCACCACGCCAAAGCCTGCACCGAATATTTGACCACGACAGGACTGAAACTTCTCGAGCACCCTCCCTACAGTCCAGACCTTGCTCCCTGCGACTTTGCACTGTTCCCGCATGTGAAAATGAAGCTAAAAGGGAGGCGGTTTTCTAGTGATGAGGACCTTCTACGGGCTTGGGACAACGAGTGTGCTTTACTCCCTAGTGAAACTTGGCAGAACTGGTTTAAAGATTGGTTTCGGAGGATGGAGAGGTGTATTGAATGTAGAGGAAATTACTTTGAAAAAATTAAATAAACAAAGCTGTATTGCAAAACTTTCCTAGTACCCTTTGTATCATTGACAAAACCCCATAACCTGCCCTAGCAGGTCATGGAGTTTTGTCTTTCATTTTCATTTCATTTTCTACCACTTTAAGTGCAGTACCACACAGTTATTATGTTTCTCTGGGGTTACTTCTACCCATATGCAGTACTTTGCATTTGTCAAGGTTAAACTTCAGTTGCCACTTCTCAGCCCATCTGCCCAAATTTTCTACATCCCGTTGCAGTAGCACACTGCCATTACTGTCATTAACAACTTTGCCAACCTTTGTATCATCTGCAAACTTCGATGCTAAGCCTGATATACCTTCATCAATATCATTGATAAATATACAAAACAACAGTGGACCCAACACCAAACCCTGTGGGACTCCACTAATAACATTAATCCAGGAACAGCAGCACCCATTGATTACCACCCTCTGTCTTCTCCCCCACTCAACCATCCTTTTATCCATTGCAGCAACTTAATACCATTCTGCTCCAATTTTTTCAGTAGTATTCCATGTGCAACAGTGTCAAAAGCTTTCCTGAAATCCAAGTATGTGATATCAAAATTATTTTTTGCATCCAGTTCCTTTGTAACCACATCATAATATCCTATCAAATCTGTCAGACAAGACTTTCTCTTAACAAACCCATGCTGTGTCTGAATTATTACTGCAGTCTTGTCTGGATGATCCTGCAATGCATGTTTAACCAGTGACTCCATTATTTTATCCGGAACAGAAGTTAAACTAACTGGTCTGTAATTACTTTTGTCACCCTTCAATCCCCTTTTGTGAATTGGGGATGCATTTGCTCATCTCCAGTCCATGAGAACCTCCCCTTAGTCCAAGGATGCTCTCATAATTATGGCTAAGGGTTTGCTTAGTTGCTTTGCCACCTCCTTTAATATAACTGGATAGATCCCATCCACCCCAGGTGCCTTTCTTATGTTTAACTTCAACAATTTCTCCTCCACTTTGCTCTTAGTCATTACAAAATCATTAAGCACCCTGATAGTAACCTGATAAAACTAAACCAGATTGACCAGGGCACCCCCAGAACTACCCTCCCATGTGTAGGGACCTGGGGGGACACAATTAGTAACCATGTGGGGGGGGAGGTGCACAGGCAGCCAGGGAAGCAGACTAGCTGAAAAATATTAGTAAGCTAATAGCGAGGGAATGCAATGTAGAATGAAAGGATTGATTGATTGATTGATTTGGTTTTAATGGTGCACTGAAGGAATGAATGAAAGAAGATAAAAGACAGAGTGAATTGGCTGGGCACCGATCGGGCGCATAAGTTCTGGGACCGTAAGTGGCTCGAGAGTTTGCGGATTTGTTCTACAATTAACATTAATAGAGATAGAGGTACGCGGATTCATCCCATCTTTGAGACCACTATCCTCAGAAGGGATGAACGGTTCTGTATGACTTCCGCTCGAGCCACTTCCGGTTCCACAACGCAAGAGAACGGAACACGTGTGAATGAAAACACGTGAGGAGTACCATTAACCTGCTGATATTTAAAGATGTACTGCAGAACAAGAAAACACCGCTGAAGAAGAAGGCTGGAGCCTTTGAAAGCTACGGTTTTTATCGCTTTTAATCTAGTATATTTTAATGCATTTTATTGATTGTAATGTAGCAGATTTTAATAATTCATATGTATAGTTTATTGTAAAGTTAAATTTATTGTAAATACAGGTTATTGTAATTTATTATAAACACAGTTATCAAAAGTTCTGTTTCCTTGGTGTTTTTATTTTTATTTCTACGCAAGGTTGGTGCAAAACACTAAAAACTACAGTATGAATATACCCAACCTCAGAGGCCTGTTTGAAGGACTGCTACACAAATCGGAGCAGTGTGACATTGGAGGCAAATTGCTGCTATGGATAAAGGGGTGGTTGAGGGGGAGAAGACAAAGAGTGGTAATCAATGGACACTGCTCATCGTGGACTAATGTTATTAGTGGAGTCCCTCAGGGCTCAGTGTTGGGTCCATTATTGTTTTCTGTATTTATAAACGATATTGATGATGGTATATCAAACTTAATGTCCAAGTTTGCAGACGATACAAAGGTTGGCAGGATTGTCAAGGACACTACTGACACTATGCTGCTGCAACAGGATCTGGAAAGGTTGAGCAGATGGGCTGAGAGGTGGCAAATGAAGTTTAACATTGAAACAGCAACCCCAGAGCAACGTATCAACTCTGTGGTACTACACTGACAGTGGTAGAGAATGAAAGGGACTTGGGGGTGGTTGTGCAGGCAGATATGAAGTTCTCTGAGCAGTGCAGACGGGCTGCAAGAGTAGCTCATGGAGTATTGTCAATGATATACAGAAATTTTTCCAGCAGGGATAAGGAGGTGATTATTCCCTTGTGGTCAGTCCACACCTAGAGTACTGTATACAGGTCTGGAGGCCTCATTTCAAGAAGGATGTAGAGCTGCTGGAACGAGTAAAGAGAAGGGCAACAAGATTAGTGAATGGAACAAAAGGGTGCTCTTACGAAGAAAGGCTTAAGTTTTGCAAATTACAGTGTCTGGAGACTAGGCACCAGCGAGGTGATCTGATAGAGATGTATAAAGCCTTGAATGGTTTGAGCATGCTCAATGCTGATGGGATTCTTCCTCTAGCTCAGAAAAATCACCTGAGAGGGCATAAATTCAAATTGAGGAAAGACAGATGTAGGATAGACGTGCGGAAATTTGCCTTTAGCCAGCGGGTGGTTGGTTGGTGGAACAGACTTCCATCCCTTGTGGTGGAGGTTGATAGCCTAAATAAGTTTAAGGCTCAGTTGGACAGGTATTTTGAACGAACAGAGGGGTGAAGTGGAAGTGGGTTTTTTTTTTTTTTTTTTTTTTTTGCTGATGCTGCATAAGCATGCTTTCTTGCATCAAATGCCTCTACTAATGCTAATGCTAAATTGCAACAGCGTGCTTAATTATTTTGTAATAACTGAGAACAAAGTGGAGGAGAAATTGTTGAAGTTAAACATAAGAAAGGCACCTTGGTGTGGATGGGATCTATCCAGTTATATTAAAGGAGACAGCAAAGGAAGTAATCAAACCCCTAGCCATAATTATGAGAGCTTCTTTGGACTCAGGGGAGGTACCCATAGACTGGAGATGTTTAAATGTGTCACCAATTCACAAAGGGGGATCGAAGGGTGACATGAGTAATTACAGACCAGTTAGTTTAACTTCTGTTCTGGGTAAAATAATGGAGTCACTGGTTAAAGATGCATTGCATGATCATCTAGACATGACTGTAGCAATAATTCAGACACAGCATGGGTTTGTTAAGGGAGAGTCTTGTCTGACAAATCTGATAGGTTATTATGATGTGGTTACAAAGGAACTGGATGCAAAAAATAATTTTGATATCACATACTTGGATTTCAGGAAAGCTTTTGACACTGTTGTGCAAGGAAGACTACTGTACAATTGGAGCAGAATGGTATTAAGGGTAAGTTGCTACAATGGATAAAAGTATGGTTGATTGGTGACATGGTTGACAGAGGGTGGTAGTCAATGGGTGCTGTTCTTTGTGGACTAATGTTATTAGTGGAGTTCCACAGGGTTTGGTGTTGGGTCCACCGTTGTTTTGTAATGTCCATTTTTATCAATGATATTGATGAAGGTATATCAGGCTTAGTGTCAAAGTTTGCAGATGATACAAAGATTGGCAGGGTTGTTAATGAGAGTAATGGCAGTGTGCTACTGCAACAGGGCAGATGGGCTGAGAAGTGACAAATGAAGTTTAACCTTGACAAATGCAAAGTACTGCATATGGGTAGAAGTAATCCCAGAGACATGTACCAACTGTATGGTACTACACTTATGGTGGTAGAAAATAAAAAAGACCTGGGAGTAATTGTGCAGTCAGATATGAAGTTTTATAAGCAATGCAGACAGGCTGCCAGGGCAGGTCATGGGGTGTTGTCAATGATATACAGAAATTTTGCTAGCAGTAAAAAGGAGGTGATTGTCCCTCTGTATAAGGCAATGGACAGGCCACACCATGAGTATTCGTGCAGGTCTGGAGGTCTCATTTTAGGAAAAATGTAGACTTTCATGAGCATGTACAGAGAGGGGAATGAAGGGATCCTCTTACCAGGAGAGGCTTAAGTTCTGCAAATTGCAGCAGCTGGAGACTAGGCACCTGCGAGGTGATCTGATTGAGGTGTATAAGGCCTTGAATGGGTTGAGCATGATGAATTCTGATGGGATTCTTCCACTCGTTCAGATTACGAATCTAAAGGGACATAAATTGAAATTGAGGAAGGAAAGATGTAGAATAGATGTGCGGAAATTTGCCTTTAGCCAGCGGGTGGTTAATTGGTGGAACAAACTTCCATCTGTCATGGAAGTTGGTAGGTTAAATAAATTTAAGGAGGAACTGGACAAACTTTTTGAGAGGATTGTTTTGTAATTTTTTTTTTTTTTTTGGCTGATGCTGAATAAGCTCATACACTTGCTTTCTTGCATCACATGCTGCCACTACTACTACTACTCTGTACCTTAACAAATAAAATGCTGAAGGTTCCAGACCATAAAAACAGTTCCCTACTACTAATTTATGCATTTTTCAAAATAGGATTTCTCTTGATCAAAGTTTATATTTAGTTTAATTTTTATCATTTAATAATTAAATACAAAAAAATAAAATGCCACTACTACATGGTTATAATAATATTGTTAAATACTGAGGATTGCTAAATATTGAGGAAGATACATAAAACTTAAGCAAGCAATACAGAAAAATCAGTATTTTAAAACTAAAAAGTCAATGATTCTATATAGTTTGTGACAAGTAGTTTTAAACATGGAGGACATGACACTTAGAACTGCATAGATAATTATGGGCCACACAATATGAAAGAAAGGGCTTCTTGTGGGTTATATACCCCTGGTTCTCTTTTTCATTCAGGATTTGGCAAGCTACATTTATTTCATGAATTCATCCAGTCATCTATAACTTGTTCTAATAAAAATTCTAGGGAAGATTTTTGAAAAGATATAGAAAAAAAGTATCAAGAGCAGGATATTTTAAAAATATGGAGTAAATTTGATGAATTACAAAATGAAAGATGTCAAGTAATGAAAGGTGGCAGGTGTTGATGATATGAGATTTGACATCAGAAAGCTGGAGTTTAAAATAAAGTCATAGTGGTAGATCATATTATCAAGAAGTCATTTACCAAAAAACAAGTTCAAAAAAACTGGACGAAGGAATACAAAACAAGAAAAAAGCTAAATGCAGAAATTCACTCCTCAGTGCATCAGGTACAATTATGCAAGTTCCTTAGAGAACCACTTCAGAATTGTTTTCCTTTTCTGCATATGCAGTTTACTTATCAATTTCAAGGAGAGTTGCATCATCTAAGTCATTTGCATGTGAGTCAATGCAGTTACGTAAATTGGAAGTGTCCAAAGTTTTGAATCCCAAGTCTTTACTGATCTTCAGTGTCTTCAGTAATTGTCTCAATTTGCGATTCAAAACCAGTGAAATAATTTGCCAAATGCGGCTAAACATGTTGCCAAGCAGAATGCATGTTGTTGTCAGTGATTTCTAGCCAATATGCAAATATATTTTCGATCATATTTAAAGGAGTAAAAATAAATTATGAAATGAAGCTATGAAAAGCTATCAATGTCGTCTCATCAGGATGAGATTAAGAATACTGAACACTGTTGCATGCTGCCACTGACTTCCTAATGGGAGCTATTGGCACATGTGCACGCGAGACAATAGAGTTGGCACTGCAGCATATATGTAGGTATACCTAGGTTACAACAATGCAGCATATATTTAGAGTATGTGTCTAGGCTATTGAATGAGTTTTAATATTTACAGTAAATTTTCGACTTAAACTTAATTGAAAACAGCGTTATAGTGAAACTTGTGCTGTTTGAAGCCATGCTAAGTGAGATATTGCTGTATATCAATTAGTGAAAGTTTAGTGTGGAGATATAAAAAGTTAATCATTATTATATGTGGCATTTTTTTAGATATGCTGCATATAAGGCAATACATTAGATTTTCTAATATGATTAAACAACAGTCTTCTTCTAAACCCAAAATCGAGCCCTAAGTCAGATTTCAGGAATAAAGAAATCCAAAAGAGCAAATGCTATTTAGGCATCTAGATCGTTAGATCATATTATCAAGAATTCATTTACCAAAGGACAAGTACCAAAAAACTGGAGCAGCGTATTAACTGTATCAATATACAGTCAGTCCTTGTATAGCACGATAGTTGTGTTCCTAGAAACCCACGTGCAATGCAAAATCGTGCAATATAAATAACAGGCCCTATGGGAAAAACAGGGTTAGGTGCCGACCACCCAAGATTGAACACACATTTGTAACCAAAACATTACCAGACACAATAAATAATCGTAATAAAATACTTATGTATTTTATTACGACTATTACGTAATAAAATATTGCTAATGCTTTTGCTTCTATCATAAGCAAACTTGTTTTTTTGCTTGATTTTCTACCGAAATAGATGACAGCCATTCCATCTCTTCCAATTCTTTGTGTCTTAACCTAATGGATTTTAATTACACATTGAGTTATTCCTGCTACGAAAGTTGTTTTTATTTTCTCTGCATTCTTTGTAATTCTCGGCACTGCCTCATTTAGGTCTGTAGCACGTGCAATATCACATGGTCTTTCATTTTGCTCAAAGTGTTTCACAATTTCATATTTTTTCTCTATTGACAGAGGCGGACTGGCCATAAGCCTTACCGGAAAAACCCCAGTGGGCCAGAAGCCGGTGTGATTTTGGCCATAAACCATAGTATGAGGCAACTATAAATTTTCCCGGGTAAGAATTTTTGACCCAGTCCGCCTCGGTTTATCGATATTGCTTTTCTTTTTCTCTCTGAATCTGCTGTGTCTTCACCAGGACACTTCCTTTTCACACCTTATAAGTATTTTACTCATTTTTAGGGAATAAAGCACAATTACAAAACGAGGAGGCACGCTTGATACACATAAACAAAGCTGCGCACGTGTAGCAACTAAATAAACAACACCGTAAAGGCAGAGATACACTATTAACACTTCACGTTTTACTAAAGCACATTTCTAGGGGTTACTACCATAAAACAATAAAAACAATTTCCAGTTGCATTTCTGCTAGTGAAATCTGTTATAAACTGGTAGTAAACTCGATCTAACTGCATTTGCAATTATACTGATTGCTGGAATTGTGTTGGTTTTTATGTTATTATGGTGAAATGTGTTTCCCCTTCACTGATATAAAAAACATTAAAAAAAAATACATTTTTAGAATCTTCTCTTCATTCCTATCGTGTTGCGTTTGGTTGGGATTCTGAGTTCGACTGCCATTTCTTGTAAACACAAAGGTGAATCGTGCATAAGCGAATTCGGTTTGTGTTATATAAGATATCGTTCCCCAATTTATAAATCATGTATGATCGAATCCGTGTAGTGCAAACACGTGTTATACGAGGACTGACTGTACATATAAAAAAGGGGGGAAATGTGTATTTTTGGAATTCCTCTCATTTTCAAATCAAGCTTTTTTACCACATAAATATTTCATGTGTTTTATTATTTCACACAAAACATGTTTCATTTTATTATTTCATGTTTATAAAATACATTTCATGTATTTTAGTATATATTCTTATTTAGTATTTTTCCCAGAGGACATCCTTTCAAGAAAAATTTAAAAGTTATGAAAATTATCCAGATGTAATATGGATAATTTTATAACAATTTATCCATATGTAATAAACTTTAGTTTCTAAGCTAAGAACTCAGATTTACACACATTTCACATAACATGGTTCCTCCCTAGTTCTTTATTTTAAAAATTTCTTTGTTTTAAAGGAAATATAGTTCTAATTAAAGTTCAGTAGAATTAAACAATGAAAGAAACCTATATGATCAGAAGTATTATCCATCATTACTGAAATTTATTTAATGAGCTTTAAACAGTCAATGCTAAGAAAACTACTTTAAACAAATCTTTTATATTTATAAGAAAACTACTTTAAACAAATCTTTTATATGTTATACTAACGAGCCTGTTGCAAAGACATCTGCATTGCATAAGCAATTTGCTCTTCCTCTGTCATTGAAGCAAAATCTGGTACAGATGTTGTCGATCCTTTCCTCTGAGATTCATCAGAAGCTAAAGACATAGCAACTGCTTGTTCTAATAAAGTTTCCTCACTACTACCTACAAATAGAAGTCATTTTAGATATGTAATAATTAAAATTTTTTAAGTGTTTATAAGAAAATCATATATTAAATTTAAGAGGAATTTTATATACAAATAAAGACTAACCCTACAGCAGGTATGGCAAAAAAAAACAATAGAACGGCACACCTGTTGCATTGTGCAACGAGAACAAATATCTTTAGTAAAAGCAGCATTGGTATCCAAAAAAATTTAACTTCACAACAACAAGTGTCACAGAGTGAACAAAATCAAATCTGAAACCAAGATGGAAAAGTTAAAGGGGCACCATTTCTGTTGAAAAATTATACACAGGCACATTTTTACACTAATGCAAATTTCTTACAAATACAATTTTCCATTTAAAAAATTATCAATGATGTAGATCAAAATTGAAGAAAATATTGGTCATGTATTAAAATTTGTAGGATGGCAGTGTCTAGAGTGTAGCCACTGCAGGGTTAAGCAGCAAAGGGATATTCTATATATACTCTATATAATTTAGGTCTACTTGAAGAGTGGCCAAAATGAGTTGCCAAACTGCACTTTTTTTTTTTGAAAGTCAACACTTGATCAATCACACAACTATTAATGATTTACTGAATAAGGAAAGAAATTAGAGGCAGTCTGTGGCTCTCATATGACAGTTCATCATCATGAAGGACAACTGCATCATGAGCATTTTAAACTGGACATCATACAGAGGAGAAAGATATCACACAAATATTCACAATGATTGCTAAACCTTATAGTCACCTCCTATAATTTGACTTTGGAAAAAGTTCTAAATCTGTTAGATATTTTTAGCAGGCAAACAGATCATTAGCACTCAGCTATAGAAGCCTTAGAGGGATTTCTGGGTTATTGAGTGCCTATTCAGTTTTATCTTACCACATTAAAACTAACCATTAAGCCTTAATACTGGGTGTCTGGAGGGGAGGGGGGGGTGAAGACATCACAAAAGTCTCATACTTTTGATCTGATATGAAATAAAATAAGATTTCATATCAGATCATATTGTTTTCCATTACAAAGAATAAAAAAGTTTGCTTTTCTGATGAAGCCAACTGTTCATGTTTCAGGGCATGTCAATCAGCACAATATTTAAATATGGAGGTCTGAGAACCCATATGCAGCTCAAAGAAAAATACACAACTATCTGAGGGTCAATGTGTGGTGTAGGCTTAGTCACAATCAGATTATCGGTCCATTTTTTTTTTTTTTTCTCTGAAAAGTCAATTAATGGAACAATCTACCTTGACCTTTTAGAGGATTATGTGCCTCTACAACTTGAGAAATATCAAATGAATGTTTTTTGTTGTTTTTTTTTTATACCAGGATGGGGGGGCCCACCTCATTAGCATTCTGTTATACCTAATATTCTTGATTCTGTTTTCCCAGATTGCTAGATTAGTCATGGTCAACCAACTTAATGGCCACCTGATATAACTCCACTTCATTTTTTCTTGTGGGGTTATGTTAAGGATAAGGTATTTGCAATAACAATTCCTGATTTTCCAACATTAAAGACAAGAATAACTGAAGCAATCTCTTTGATTTCACCTGAAATGCTAAGCAATGTATGACAGGAGGTTGAGTATAGATTTGATATCCTCAGAGTTACATGGGAACATGTTCAAGTTTACTGAAGTACATGACTTTTTGAGCTATTATTTGTAACTGTGAAAGCAGTTAACACAAACATGATCTGTTCAAAATTTATGAACTTTTCTAATAATAACGGTTTTTTTCAGACACCATATACAGTCGAACTTGGTTATAACGAGCATGGAAATATCGAGATCACAGCTGTAATGAGCAAAAGGCCATATTGATTTTAATTTAAGCATATTCCCATACAATTGCTCACTGTTATAACAAGCGTACTACACAGATATACCGAACAAATTTTGGTAACTATGCAAACATTCTTAATTGTGTGGGGTCAAAAAAAATCCAATTCTTGGAATAGACAAAAATGAAAAGTGCAACTTAGCTTTTATGACCACCTGCATTGCATCAGGATTAGCGGCCGGTTTATGACCTTATAGTTTCAGGGACGGGGCTATACAATAGTGCATTGCCATTCTGCTTATTGCATTACCTTATTCACAGATTGTCTTGTATTCACTGAACCATAAATTTATTTCGGAACTTCTAAGAATTTTGTATGCATTTCGGGACATCTAAGAACTATGTATGCATTTCAGGCTTTCTAAGAACTTTGCATGCAAATCACTTTATCATTTTAAAATAAAATCAGTTAGAAACGAACCCTTCCTTCAGAAACATGTCTACTAACAAAAGGAAGTGTCTCTCAATTCGTGAAAAGGTCTAAATTATTTTTTCACCAGTTAGAAAATGTTGATGCAAAAAATGTTGAAGTGTGCAAAAAGTTTTCTTTTTCCCTCTTCAGGTGTATCAACATTGTGGGAGAAAAAAGATGTTTACATATCAGCACTGGAAAAGAACATAACTGAAAAAACAAAATTTAGAAAGTGCAAAATTACAAACGTTGATGAAGCATGGCTTCAATGGATCACCCACAAAGAAATGCTGGATTTTCAATAGATGGTCCAATCTTAAGCTCAAGTGGAAAAATTTGCTAAACAATTTGGATGCGACAA
The DNA here is from genome assembly GCF_048544385.1 of Mastigoproctus giganteus. Classification (NCBI taxonomy): domain Eukaryota; kingdom Metazoa; phylum Arthropoda; class Arachnida; order Uropygi; family Thelyphonidae; genus Mastigoproctus; species Mastigoproctus giganteus. The sequence continues at coordinate 117,899,172 of NC_143585.1, forward strand.
TTTTGTGTGTAACAACGGTTGGCTGCATCGATTTAAAAAGCGACATAACATCGTTTATGCAAAAATTGGTGGAAAATCTCGATCTGCAGATCCAATAATGGCAAAGGATTTCAATGATGAAGACATGTACAATGCCAACGAAACAGGACTTTTTTATAATTTGACACCTGATAATACATTTAAATTCAAAGGGGGAAAATGCATTGGTGGGAAAAAAATTCGAAGGCTCGCTTGACGGTGCTCGTATGCGCAAATATGACAGGAACTGATGGAAAAAAAAACTGTCTGTTATCAGAAAATCCTTAAAACCTGTGTTCCAAAAATGCAAGGAAACTTCCTGTGGATTACACTGCAAACAAGAAAGCTTAGATAACTTTGGATATTTTTCAGCAATAAGTAAATGATAGGAATAAGGAGCTATTCAAAAAAGGAAAAAATATTTTTTTTGCTAGTTGATAACTGTCCTACACATCCCCAGATTCAAAATTTATCTAACATGTGTGTGCATACCTAAGTATGCACACACATTTAAAATGTGTGTGCATACTTAGGAATCATTCTATGCTAAAGAAACAGAAAGCAGAGATGATACTGAGCCCAAGACATTACTAGTATAGAGCTGTAGGCAGTAACAACCAAACTTGTTTTCATGACAAGTAGAGAGCTATATGTCAACACAATTTTAATGGAAGAGTTGCAAATGCATACTGTTGTTTGGCATGGTGCATGACATGCTGAATATGGACCATTGTAAACTAATCCTGTTGAGCAGTTAGTCAAGCTTTCCCAGTCTCAATGATGTGTTTGGATATGGAGGATGCCTAAACCACATGATTGTTTATACAGGGATGGGATACACTTAAATTGAAAGGGTGCAAGAATATTCTGATGTTATCAAGTGGTATAGTGGTATAGGTGGGTTGGAAAACTTCTAGCTTGGGAGGGAGATTAATAGATTAATAGTAGCCACAGGAAGAGGTGAAAGTGATTCTTAAACTGCTTCTTCTGCTTCTACTGCTTCTAATGAGCAGCAGCCTGGAAGAATTTGGGAAGAAAGTACTGGGGATTTCAGGAGCTGCTGCGAGTCATCATGGAACAGGAAAATACATGTGTTGTGTTAGGGTAACTAAGAGTAAGAATGTATACTTGCATGTACACCAATGCTAGGAGTATAGTAAATAAATTCGAAAAATCTGCAGTGCTGGTCAAGACATCAAAAGTGTATACTGTTGGGATATCAGAGATGTGGTGCCACACGGATATAAGCAGTGCAGAATTGGAATTTGGGAAGTACAATGTGTACAGAAAAGATAGACAGGGTAGGGAGGGAGGAGGGATTACACTGTTAGTTAAGAAACACAAAAATCTAAGGAAGTGCATCCAGTTGACATTGGTGGACAATGTCAACTGGATGCAATGTTGGGTCAGTGGGGTGTGACATAAGCACTAGGAAAGGGAAAATAGGAGGTGGGTGTTATAGGCCTAATGAATGTGATGAGCATAATGAATAATTGTGCAGAGAAATAGAATGGGCCAATAAATCAGAATGTCTTATAATGGGGGATTTAAACTTTCCAGCTATTGACTGGAACTTGTGGATTGGTCACTAACACACTACCAAGACTTTTGTGGATTTACTGAATGACTGTTTTTTCTACAACAACATGTTCGACATGCAACCAGAGGGAGTAATATTCTTGATCTGATTATCAGCAGTAATTCTTCATGCATTAAGAATCTGCAGATAAAGAAACCACTAAGTGGCAGTGATCACAGTGTACTGATTTGGGATTTAATTAAAGATGTAACTACCATTAGTGGTATGGGGAAGGGTTTTTGCTTTCGTACAGGTGACTACAGGTCTCAGAGAGTTTTTAAATTCTATACAGTGGGATCAACTGATGATGTTACCAACAGTGGATTCCAAAAGGGAAGCCTTCAGGGACTTAATCTTGGAAAAAATACTGTTCAAGTTTTAGGCCTGAATATATATCAGATGAATTGATGAGGCTCGTTACAGAGAAGGGAAATGCATGGGATGCATATAAATTATAAGGCGACACAGAAGATTATGGCAGATATAAGGTAGTCTGTAATCAAGTTGCAAAGGAGGTTAGGCAGGCGAAGGCAAATTACAAATTACAAGAGACCTTTGGCAAGGGAAGCAAAGAAAAATAGCAGAGTTCTTTACTTATGTAAAATCTGGAAGGAAAGGGATGAATTAGATTGGTTATTATTGTTATTATTTTGGTTTTTAGGAGCATTAGCAACTAAGGCCATATTGCTCCAGATATATGCAGTGGTCATTCCCTGAGCTTTCCGCATCCTCCGTATTTGGTGGTGACGGGCTCGAACCCCGGTCTAATCAAGAAGCGTGCTATGCACTGCTGCTCCTTCCCACCTGGCTACGGAGGCACAATTAGATTGGTTCACTTAACATATATGATTTGACTATTGATGCTCATGCTCAGGTGGCTGATGGAGTGAGTGAGTATTTTGCATCTACATTCACAGAGGAGTTATTCAAGGAGGGGAATGCAAGAAGTTTGTCAAACTCTAACAAGGAGCTGAGTGATTTTGTAATACTGAGAGCAAAGTAGACGAGAAATTGTTGAAGTTAACCATAAGAGAGGCACCTGGGGTGGATGGGATCTATCCAGTCATGTTAAAGGAGGCAGCAAAGGAAGCAAGCAGGCTCGTAGCCATAATTATGAAGGCTTCCTATGTTTCATAGAAAGTCATGGATTCAATGGTTAAGGAAGCGATGCAGGATCATCTAACCAAGACTGCAATTATAGTTCAGACACAGCATGGGTTGTTATGGAGAAGTCTTGTCTGACAAATTTGATTGGATACTATGATGTGGTTGCAAGGGGACTGGATGGAAAGAATGGTTTTGTTATCATATACTTGGCTTTTAGGAAAGCTTTTGATACTGTGGCACATGGGGGACTGCTGTACAAATTGGAGCAGTATGGCATTGGGGGCAAGTTGTTGCAATGGATAAAGGGATGGTTTAGTGGGAGAAGACAGAGGGTGGTTATCAATGGACACTGCTCTTCATGGGCTAATGTTATTGGTGGAGTCCCCCAGGGTTCAGTGTTTGGCCCATTGTTGTTTTCGGTATTTATCAATGATATTGAGGAGGGTATATCAGGGTTAATGTCTGAGTTTAGTTTGCAGATGATACGAAGGTTGGCAGGGTTAATGACAGTAATGATAGTATGCTGCAGCGACAAGATCTGGAAGAGTTGAAAAATGGACTGAGAGATGGCTGGAGTTTAACATTGACAAATGTAAAGTACTGCATATGGGTAGCAGTAACCCCATAGTAACATATCAACTTTTTGGTACTACACTCAGGGAGGTGGAGAATGAAAAAGACCTGGTGCAGTCAAATATGAAGTTCTCTGTGCAGTGCAGATGGGATGCCAGAGCAGGTCATGGAGTTTTGTCAATGATATATAGGAATTTTTCTAGCAGAAACAAGAAGGTGATTATCCCCTTTTATAAGGCAATGATCAGACCACACCTTCAGTACTGTATAAAGTTCTGGAGGTCTCATTTTAGCAAAGATGTCAAGCTGCTAGAACAAGTACAGAGAAGGGCAATGACATTAATAAATGGAACAAAGAGTTGGTGTTACCAAGAAAGGCTTAAGTTCTGCAAATTGCAGCTTCCGGAGACTAGGCACCTACAGGGTGATCTAATTGAGGTGTATAAGGCCTTAATGGATTGAGCAAGCTCAAAAACTAATGGGATTCTTCCTCTTGCTCAGATTGCTTACCTGAGGGGGCATAAATTTAAATTGAGGAAAGACAATTGTAGAATAGATGTGTGGAAATTTGCCTTTAGCCAGCAAGTGGTTGATGTTGTTGTGGTTTTTAGGAGCATTAGCAACTACGGCCATATTGCTCCGGGGATATGCAGTGGTCATTCTCTGACCTTTCCGCACCCTCCGTATTTGGTGGGCACGGGCTCGAACCCCGGTCTAATCAAGAAGCGTGTGCTACGCACTGCTGCTCCTGCCCACTGGGCTACGGAGGTGCCATACAAGTGGTTGATAGTTGGAACAAACTTCCATCTGTTGTAGTGGAAGTCAGCAACTTAAATAAGTTCAAGGAAAACAAGATAAAAATATGGAGTGAATGAATGGGCGAAATGGGAAGGGGTTTTATTTTATTTTATTTATTTTTATTATTTTTTTAGCTGATGCTATATAAGCTTGCTTTCTTGCATCATATGCCTCTACTAATGTTAATAGGCAACAATAAAGTACTTCCTCACTAAACAAAGGAATAGAATCTTCTCATTCTGATTCTGATTGGTTAAAATCATCCTTCTGGTTTAGTCTGCTTTGGCAATCAACTTCCAAAATGGAAGTGGAAAGATTGTTGGTATAAAAACTGTTTTAAAAAATGGTGGCATAATAAATTTACTCATAACATTTTTCATCATATATAGGAATAACAACTTCAGTACAGGGATGTGAAGCACAATGGACTGAAAAGCTATGTTCAAATTTTCAAATGCTGGCGACACATTTAAAAGAAACAAATAAATTGCTTTGCTTTATTCAAGCCAGAAGAGAGGAATATGAAAAGACTTTCTGTACAAGTGAGGATAACGGTGACCAGATAAATATGCACATGAAAAAAACCCATGCGAAAATTCTACACAGAAAAAACCCCACTGTCATAAATGTTCACATTATTTTTAGTTTCAAAAAACAAATTATTTCATATTTCAAAACACAACAAAATGTTCAATTTATATATTTTATTTCTACTTCTATACAATGTATTTTAATATAACTTTTGATATAAAACTTTTGATTTTAATATAAAATAGAATATTTGGATGTAAATGTTTGTAATGAAAATTACAGGAAATAAAATGCTCTGGTTTTATCGCAACTAAAGCATTTTATTTAATTTATCAAAATAAATTATTTTTTCTGTCTTACAAAGTGCACAGTCAACACTTTTTGGTTTTTCATCAACAAACGACTAATTCAGACCTATTTCAGTGATTTATTTATTTGTCAAGAATTTGAATAGAATTTTCATTACTGTAAGTTAGCCAATCTCTGCAAGTATTTCTATTTGTCTTCTACCTGCTCATATTCCTGCACAAAAGGGGAAACCAAGTCATGCAGTGCATCATATCTTCTCTAGACGACCTGCCTGTGCATTAGCCAATACCAGCTGCATAACTAAGAAGATATCAGACCACTTAGAGAGTCAGAACATAATGGCCGAATGAACAGCAGAAAGGATGCAAGCGGAGGAGCAAAGGATGCAAAGAGCAATTAACCATAGATGCCGCAGTTATGGATCAAGCCTTCAAGAAGCACTGCAAAGCTATACACAGCCCACATAGATTACCACAAGGCCTTCGACTCCTTACCTCATAGATGGCTAATAGAGACTCTGAAGATCTGTAAGGTCAATCAGATAGTGACAAACTTCCTAGGAGCAACAATGGCAAAATGGAGTACCACCATTAAGGTCGAGAATATCACAACCAGACTAATCCCCATTAGAAGAGGAATCTTTCGGAGAGATGCTCTGAGCCGACTATGGTTCTACCTAGCACTCAACCTGCTATCCACCATGCTCAATGGCAGCAAGTATGGATATAACCTCAACGAAGGAAGAAAGAAGCTGTACACCCTTACCCAACTGATGTACATGGATGACATCGAGCTCTACGGGGCAACCGAGAAGCAACTCCAGATCACCGAATAATTCAGCAAGGACATCAGGATGGAATTTGGTCTAGAAAAATGCAAGACCCACACACAGCACCAGGGAAAATTAGTTGGCCGAAACTACCAGCTGCTGACTGGTAAAGAGATCGAAGCTATGACAGAAGGAGAGACCTACAAATACCTAGGGATGATGCAGGCTGAGCAGTTGGAACACAAGGAAATCAAGAAGTGCCTGACCGAAAAATATCATCAGAAACTCAGAAGCCTGCTGAAAGCAAAACTGAACAGAGGGAACACAGTTAAAAGCCATAAACGTCTATGCAGCTCCGGTAATAACATAAACATTCGTGGTCATAGATTGGACTAACATAGAGCTAGAAGATATCATGCGAAAGACAAGGACAATGATGACCAAGAGTCACCAACACCACCAAAAGTCAGCAACGGAGAGAATAACAATACCTCGGAAAGAGGGAGGAAGAAGCCTGATAGACCTGACAGAACAACAGAAAACAGCGATAGTTAACCTGAAAGATTACTTTGAGAACAACACAGCACCACTCCACCAGGCCATAAGGAAGATAGATAAGTGGTATACCCCACTCAACCTAGGCGAGGAAATCCCCCCACCCAAACGGTACAAGAAACGAAGATAGAAAGATGGGCAAATAAGACACTCCGTGGCAGACACTACAATGACCTCCATCAAGATCACATCGATAACATTGCTTCCAATGCATGGCTCACAAGCGGGACGCTCTTCTCCGAGACTGAAGGATTCATGCTGACCATCCAAGACCAGGTAATCAACACCAGAAACTACAGAAAATACATCACAAAGGAGCCCGGAATGTCAGATGACACATGTCGACGATGCCACCTGGCCTCAGAAACAATCCAACACATCACCGCGAGGTGCAAGGTGATCACCCAGACTGAGTACACTCATAGACACGACCAGGTAGTCAGAATAATACATCAGAAGCTAGCGAGCAAATACCAGTTGATCAAAGAAAGTGTACCATACTACAAGTACAAACCACAGGCAGTACTGGAGACCCCAACTAACAAGCTGTACTGGGACCGCACCATAATAACGGATAGAAGAATCCCGCACAACAGACTGGACATAATCCTTGTGGACAAGAAGGAAAAGACTACCTATCTGATTGACATAGCGGTACCCAACACTGGCAACCTGCAGAAAACCCATGGGGAAAAATCAGGATGTACACGAACCTAAGACAGGAGATCAAAGAGATGTGGCATATGGAACAAGTAATGACCAAGTACAAACACAGGCAGTACTAGAGACCCCAACCCACAAGCTGTACTGGGACCGCACCATAATAACGGATAGAACAATCCCGCACAACAGACCGGACATAACCCTTGTGGACAAGAAGGAAAAGACTACTATCTGATTGACATAGCGGTACCCAACACTGGCAACTTGCAGAAAACCCATGGGGAAAAATCAGGATGTACACGAACCTAAGACAGGAGATCGAAGAGATGTGGCATATGGAACAAGTAATGACCAAGTACAAACCACAGGCAGTACTAGAGACCCCAACCCACAAGCTGTACTGGGACCGCACCATAATAACGGATAGAACAATCCCGCACAACAGACCGGATTGGTTTGGTTTGGTTTTTAATGGCGTATTGGCAGCTAAGGCCATAATGCACCAAGTCAAATTTAAGATGCTACTAAACATTTTGGTAGCCAAGGCTACCACGTCAAACAATTAATTATTATGTTAAAAAGGACCAAGTAAAAGCATAGAAAGTATAAAAACTTAGATCCTTGTATAAAAATTAATAGTTTGTAGAAAGTTAAAAACGTCGGACATATTGTCTCTGTCACCTATTATCTGACTGAGTGTAAATGGCTCAGTCAAATTATTAAAAGCAGTAAAACACAAGCGACATGCTTCTATAAAAACAGGACATTCTATAAAAAGATGACAGACGGTTAAAATAACATTACACATCTCACACATAGGTGGGTCATCCGCCCTCAGCAAATAGGAATGTGTTAGATGACTATGACCTATGCGGAGCCGAGCAAGAACAACTTCCTCTCTTCGGACCCTGCATAGACTGGATTGCCATTGCGTAATTACAGGCTTAATGCGATGTAATTTATTTGTGGCTTGTCCGTGCCAAGAATCTTGCCATTGGGAGAGTAATTTAGAACGTATTATTTGCCTGTAGTCTGTATAGGGGACTGACAGGCAATGATTATCCAGGGAAATGGCTGATTTGGCAGCGGTATCAGCTAATTCATTTCCCCGGATCCCAATGTGGCTTGGGATCCAGAAAAAGCGAATATCAAAGTCTAATTCCACAAGAGAAAAAAGAATCTTCCGGATCCTGGACAGGATTGGATGAGGGTTATACCTCACCGATACTAGTGCCTGTAATACGCTCAATGAATCACAATAAATCATATACCTCTGGTAGTCACGATTTTTAATGTGATCTAGGGCTGATTGTATTGCATGCAACTCAACAGACCGGACATAACCCTTGTGGACAAGAAGGAAAAGACTACCTATCTGATTGACATAGCGGTACCCAACACTGGCAAACCGGCAGAAAACCCATGGGGAAAAATCAGGATGTACACGAACCTAAGACAGGAGATCAAAGAGATGTGGCATATAGAACAAGTAATGACCATCCCAATCATCATGTCAACCACAGGTATGGTGCCAAAGACCCCCTCTACATAATAGCCTAGCAGCAATAGGTCTCCCAGCAAACACCTACAAGGAACTCCAGAAATTCGCAATCCTGAACACCTGTAGGATAGTCAGAGAGTTCCTCGGCCAGACATAACAACAACCACTCTGTGTACTTGGTAGCAATACCCATCACAAGGTGGAACCCCTAATCAGGGAGAAATAATATAATAATAATAATGTATTTGGAAAATTAAATGCACAGGGCATTATCCTTATGGGTTTTTGATAATTAACTATATAGTATCGGTGTAAATACACCATAGTTAACCCATATATTTGAACTACATATGTAGCGTAGAGGGCATCGTTTTAATTGTATCTCATAATGTAGTTGCCTTCACAAGAGATACAATTAAAACGATGCCCTCTACACTACATACGTAGTTCAAATATATGGGTTAACTATGGTGTATTTACACCGATACTATATAGTTAATAATAATAATAAATAAATAATACTGCATCAAGTACGGTGCAGATAAAGTCACTCGCATTCGGTCACTCACTGCATCAAGTGTGGCATGGATAACGTCACTCAAATTCAGTCACTCACTGCATCAAGTGTGGCAAGGATAAAGTCACTCGCATTCAGGCGGACAACACTGGAGCGAGGGGTGCCTTCTCCCGTATGGCTACCACAACTGAAGGACAATCCCATCCAGCCCAACGAAATGGAAGTGCTTTCTGCACAACCACACTAGTGACCAGGCAGGAGGGAAGGAGAAACCAATGCATGAATGGAACATCGAAATAAATATGTTTATCATGCAAACATACTACAAAGCAATGAAACTAGAGACAGACATGACAATGTACAGGACGAAACAATGCAAAATTGTTGAAATTATTCCAGGCTGTGTGAATCACCAGACAGCAAGCAGACGATCTTCAAGAAGCAACTGATATCTCTTGCACTCTTGGAAAAAATCAAGCAGGATATGAGTGACAAACTACAAACAACAAACACAGGCAAAAAAAAAAAAAAAAAAAAGAGAGAATTGGAGGAGGAAGAGCAAGTACATAAACTATAATACAGAGCACCTGAAGTAGAAATGGATGAGATAGTGATATCCAGAATGAAAGAATACCCTAGCAGAATTCGAGGGAATGGACCCCACAAAGACCCACACCGTACCAAATCAGGGATCCAGCAGAACCCTATGGCAAGTCACAGACCACTTCGAACAGCAAATAATACCAGATTACCTCGACAACAATGAAGTAACACTAGATACCATCTACACAGCCATTTACTGTGCCACTGTAGTAGTCACCAGGACGAATGGAAGGGAAACCAGAGAACAAGATAACACAAAATGCAAAGACAAGAAGCCACCAGCATCAGAAAGAGAGAGAGATAAGAGTCAGGATAGACCAACTGACCTAGTACCGATGGGGTAACAGAAGTAAGAAACTGATCACAAAAGTGAAGGCCAGCCTCAAGAAAGGTAACGTCCACAGCAAACACAAGACCTATAATCAGAGAATTTATAACAAGAGACTTTACCATTACAGGGAGAGTGCCTTGTAATTTATAACAAAAGACTTTACCATTACATGGAGAGTGGCCAGAGAAAAACAGACAACAGGATATTTGATGAAAACCAGAGCGCCTTCTACAGGAAATTCAGACAAATGGAGAAGGCAGGCAACAGAACCCCCAAAGAAATCTCAAGTACCAGAAGGTACTTGAGGATTTCTGTGAAAACCTGTGGAGCAGTGAAATTAGCCATAAGGTGCCACCTGTATAGATCTAGAAAAGAAGAAACCCAAGATCATACAAGAGATGGCAGAATGGAAGATTCGGGAAGAAGTAAAACAGTCGATCAGGAAGTCAAACAAATGGTGAATCCCGGGAATCGATAACATCCAGAATTACTGGTACAAGAAGTTCATCTGCGCGCGCGCACGCACACACACACACACACACACACAGGAGCAGTTTGCCCAAATAATAACACACCATCACAACAATCCCAGAGTATGCATAGATAGTCAAGTCCCAGAAAGATAGTCAAATGGCACACAACACTCAGCACCAACAAGGAGACCATACTGACAGAGAGAAGAAACAAAGACTGAAAGATGGGAGGCAAAGAAGACATTCCGTGGCAGATACTACAATGACCTCAATCAAGGCTGTATAGATAAGATGGCTTCCAACGCATGGCTCACAAACAGGAAGCTCTTCCCTAAGACTGAAGATTTCATGCTCACCATCCAATACCAGGTATCAAAATTTTGGCCCCAGAAACAATCCAGTCATCACAGCATGATGATCACCTAGATGGGGTACACTTTCAAACACTACCAGGTGTCCAGGACAATACATCAGAAGCCAGTGCAAAATACCAGCTGATTGAAGAAAGTTTACTGTATTACAAGTATGAGCCTTAGGCTGTACTAGAGACCTCTACTCAGACTATAGTGGGAACATACCATAACAGACAAGATGATCCTGCACAACAGACTAGACATAACTCTCATAGAAACAAGTAATATAAAAAAAAAATGTTTAAAGTCAATTCCTACTTAGGTCAACAAAGAAAAATTTTATTTTAGTTACTTTTTATTAAATAATTACAATTAATATAAATATGTATATACATATGACAGAATCACAATATTAAGTGGCAAAATAGAAAGCGAATTTCCTTGCAATTTTCCATTTTCCTTTCTATATATGGTGTTGGACTATTATTTTTATTCACATGTTTCATTTTCCATTTTGTTCCCTCCTTGACTCAGACTAGAACCCAGAATGAAAAAAGAATCTGAAAAAGAAATTTTTTTCCAGCAATCTACACGCTTCGCCACTGACGATATTTATTCCTAAATTTATATCCTGCTAAATATCTTATATAAGAGAAATTTTTTTCTCCCATATAAAACTATAATTAATTAAATTTAATTAATGAATTAATATTTGAAAAAACTGTATTAACATCAAGTGTCATCCACTACAAGTTTAAAAAAATGTATTTGAACTTGAGTGGATGAATAACAAAAATTTATCAAAAAATTATTGATTTTCGCAAGAATTGAACTCGCATTCACCTTCACGTGAAAAATACTGAAATCCTTGCATTTTACCGATTGAGCTACTGCCTGTTGATTTCAATTTTATTCCTAAATTTATATCCTGCTAAATATCTTATACAAGAAGTTTTTTTCTCCCATATAAAACTAAAATTAATCAATTAAATTTATTTAATGAATTAATATTTGAAAAAAACTGTATTAACATCAAGTGTCATCCACTACAAGTTTAAAAAAATTTATTTGAACTTGAGTGGATGAATAAAAAGTATTTTATTAACGATTGAAAATTTGAACAAGATATATAAATATATATAGGGAGAGTGTGAACTAATAGTAGGAATTGAAAAAGGAAATGGTTACCTACCTGATACATAGTGGTGCCCAACACCGGCAACCTCCAGAAAACATAAGAGGAAAAGATCAGGAGGAACTGAGATGTAAGACAGGAAGTGAAAGATATGTGGCATATGGAACAAGTAATGATCATCCTGTCAACCACTGGAATTGTGCCAAAGCAACAATAGGCCTCCCAGAGAACACTTAGGCGCCTCCGTAGCCAGGTGGGAAGGAGCAGCAGTGCGTAGCACATGCTTCTGGATTAGACCAGAGTTCGAGCCCGTCACCACCAAATACGGAGGATGCGGAAAGGTCAGGGAATGACCACCGCATTTCCCGGAGCAATATGGCCTTAGTTGCTAATGCTCCTAAAAACCAAAACAACAACAACAACATAGAGAACACTTGGAACTCCAGAAACACACAATCCTGAACACCTGTAGGATAATAAGAGAGTTCCATGATCAATTGTAACAATAATAATAGTAACCAAATGCAACCAACCACCCCATGTTCCTGGTATCAGTGCCTGTCATCTGTGTCTGGGTGGAAAAAATCCCATAAAGAAAAAGTATTTTTAAATAAATAACACATCTGTACATTGGAAAAATACTGATGTTAATATGTAAAATAACAAACATTTGGCCAAAAATCAAAAGAAAACTAAACTTATCAGAACACCAGAAGACATCTGATTATTGGCTCTTAGATTCATCTCTCTCTCTCTCTCTCTCTCTCTCTCTCTCTCTCTCTCTCTCTCTCTCTCTCTCTCCCCCAATGTGGGACAATTATGATATCAAAGAGAGCTGTATCACCAGATGTGTTCAATCACCTGGGAACATCTATGCCACTGCAAACTCATTGAGGCCCTACTCAGTATTGGGCAGGTAACAGACTTTTAATGTCATTTCAGTGTATTTGTATTCTTTTAAATTTGGTTTCCATGTGTTTAACTCAAGCACATGTTGAGTGAAAACCTGTATGTGTGCGTGTGCATTGTGAAAGACCTTTACAGACATTGTGAAAGACCTAGCATAATCATGAAATGATTATGCTAGGTCTTTCACAATGTCTGTAAAGGGAGGGAATTTGTGCCCATTTCTTGCACTTTGGCCTCGGGTGGTTTTGTTTCCTTACCTATGATACTGGTCACACCTAGTAAAGGCAAGAGCACTGCAACTCAGTGAGTAGAGCTTAAAAGAAGTCAGTGATTGGTAACAACAATTAGGGTGGGGGATTATTTTATGACGTTAATTATTATCTTTGACTTCTGTTATTTTACTGTTTTCTGTAACAACACATTCAAAAATTTAAAGCAAAAGCAGTATGTCATTCAAACGTTCACTGTTAGTAATAACAAACTCAGTTGGCATTTGGGACCAACACAAAATGGGTCAGCCACAAAGCACTAATAGTAAAATTAATATGCTACATATAAATGCTTTAACAAATTTCTTAAATTAAATAAAAATCAGTGCTCACCATTAACAGCAGCTGGCTGGCTTGGAGTTTCAGTAACTGTTTGAGCAGCACTTCTTCTAGCTTCTTCTTCTTGTCTTTGTCGTTGTTCTTCCATTGAAACTCGCAAAGCCTAATGGTATATTAAAAAAGATAAGGATCGTGAAAAAATAATAAGCAGTTATTAACTAATGCTTCAACCAGAATTTGTATAGGGTAGTGCATACATATATTTCACATTTGAGATGTTTTTAAGAAGTGTTCCAACTTTAAATGTTATTTACAAAGATCAATGTAAACTCCTAATGAACTGCTTATTTATGTATAAAGCATTTAAAATGGTACATATATTTTCTGGATATATGGCTATGATCTCTTCCACACATCTAAGTTCTCCGCATTAGAGTCCTTTGAAAACACACTCTCATTCAAATAACTCTACAAAATAAAAAAATTTTTAAAAAAAGCTGTTGCTAATGGTGCCCCTGATCATTGCAAAAACTATTGCATACCATCTGACAAACTGTTCTTTATTTATGAAAAAAGTTTGTGGGGTTTTTTTTTTTTTTTTTAATTCTGCTTGACCAGGACATACACCAATGCTTCATCTTTTACTAATGGATCGCAAAACTTATTCTTTTTTTTTTTTTTAATTAAAAAAAACTTAGTGCTGCTGAAATTAAAAAGAACCACATTATAAACATGAAACTATTAGACACTCCCATTTCCCAGTTTAGAATGACAATAAGATGTGAAAATTCAAATTGATATGTGCACACACATTAATGTTTTATAAAAGTAAACAGATAAATAATAACACTGGTTTACAGTGTATCTGTGGTTTGAGTAAAAGTATGTGGCAGTTATTTATGCATGTTTACTGATTACTAAACCGATGTCAGTTTGTTTCTATCATGTAAAGATTTTTCACAATTCATTAACAAAATATTATCTAGGTATTATATGCAAATGTGTACATAACTATAGTTTCTGCAATGGTTTACAAGTTTTATACCCCTATATTCGTAATCAGTATCAAATATTGTAAAATGTTAACCCGTGGCCACTGTGCCGTGATGGGCTGTTGCAACTAATATCGTGTAAATTATTATTCTAAGAGTTGCAATAAAGATTCTTCTTCTTCTTCTTCTTATATTTGCCTCAAATACAACAGATTGCATGTTTAACCCGTAACAAAAGGCCTCCGTAGCCGAGTGGTCAGGAGCAGGAGTGCAGTAACACACGCTCTTTGAATAGACCGGGGTTCAAGCCCCTGACTGCTGAATACGGTCGATCTGCCAACCCACACTGGACCAGCGTGGCAGATTATGGTCCATTTCCCTCAGCATGAATTGTTGAGGAGGCTTCCATCCTGCAGTGCGTTGATAATGGCTGCACTTTACTTTTTTTTTTTTTTTTTAACCCGTAACTACACACACACACACACACACACACACACACACACACTGCACTACACTGCACCGTAACTACACTTTATTAAATTGACCCAGGAAGGTAGACGGCCCCCACCCCACTCTTCCTGCCCATCTGTGATTCCCAGAATTTTATTTTCTGAGTGGAGTCTGGGAGACTCCTGTGTGTGGTTACAGGTTAAACTCGCTCACTTGTTTGTGCAATCATGCACTGACTTGTTTGTACAGTCTACTCAACCACAGAGCCTATATAAGTGGCACATCCCTTATGCGGTCACAGTACTCCTGTAAAAACCATCGTGAGCTCTCATTGTGTGTTAGTTTTCTTTTAGTATGGCAACTAGAAAGTGTATAAACAGTCCCAACATATTTTGTTACATATGTGGTTGTTTTGTTCCTGTACAGCAGAGGCGAAATATTACCAATTTTGTAAAAAAATCATATTATGCATACTTTGACATAAAACTAGGCGATCAGGATAAATCCTGGGCACCGCATAAAGTATGCCATACATGTGTCGAATATCTCGGAAAATGGAGTCAAGGAAAAAAGGTGTGCTTGCCATTTGCTATTCCTATGGTGTGGCACGAGCCAGTAAGCCATGCCGAATGTTACTTTTGTGTATGCGACGTTAAAGGTTACAATTAAAAAAAATAAAAAGGACATCAAATATCCAGATCTACCGTCAGCCATAAGACCGGTTCCGTGTGGACCTGATCTGCCTGTAAAACCTCCACCAGAAACTTTGAAGTGCACATCTTCTTCCACCGAAGCAGATGCTAAAGGGGTTAGTGAAGAGGAATGTTATCAACCAGAAAATATTTTAACGCCACAGCAATTCATGCAAGTCGAACTGAACAATTTAGTAAGGGACTTAGGTCTTCCAAAGTATGCTGCTGAAATTCTGGGATCCAGACTTCAAGCAAAGAACTTACTTGCTCCAGGTACATCATTTTCCTGGTACAGAAATCGTGAAAAGGAGTTTATACAGTATCTTTCACAAGAAGGTCCTCTCGTATATTGCAGTGATATCGCTGGTTTAATAAGTGCCTTAGGGCGGAAACACACTACTGTCACTTCACGAGACTTCACTCATATACATATCTAACTTCAAATGTGGGGGAGCTATATTTAACAATTAGCGTATTGCTCGGAGAGCACCGTTGTGATTGGCTGGATTCACAAGATAACACGTCGGGCTTCAAGGCCGAATGACATTGTCAGGGAGTCAGATTTTTCTGTTCAAACAGAAATTTCATTAGGCCTGACCACGTGACAAGCGGAAAATGGAGGAAATGCTAATACAAAATTAAATTAGAAGTAAATAATCTGTTTTGAGTGCATAAGTAAGAATATCCAAAATCAAATAACAACATCAAGGACATTGCACCTGTGCATATTCCGAAGCACCCTCTACTTCGACCAGCCACTCGGCATGCTCACTGCAAATGTCCAGCCACAGGAACGCTCAAAAATGGCCAAAGGAGGAAAACAAACCAACAGAATTACAAATTGAGAGAATGAACAAGTCAATCATTTCAATTTGAACAACTCATACATAACGATTTCTTACAAGTTCAATTTTTAGGGTTGAGAAGTTTTTCATTGTAAATAAATTTCATTAAAAATTTTTGTTTCGTATTTTGACAGAATAAATCCTTATTCAAAATTAAACTTGCAGTATTTCAACTTTCCTTAAACATATAACTAATTTTTCCTTAGTGCTATTTGCGTATTTTGCCCTTGAATGTTATCCTTAATTGGATTATATAGGAAATTAAATTCTTTATTCATCCGGAAGTACATCATGAAACGATTTATCTTCTTCTAAGTCCTGCAGTAAATGATGGAATTCGCCTTTTTCTGTTCTCTTCCAGTTGATGTCGTGTATCCATTGCGTACGCTTTTGTTTTCTCGGCTATAAGAAAAGCGCATGCATTTTCTAAATCTTCTTCAAAATCTGAGGAGGATGAGCTGTGGCAATTCATTTTGCTTCAGCTTTCCTCAAAGAGAATGACACATATACAACGTTACAAGTTTCCGACGTATCCCTTTTGGAAGTATAATAAAATTTCCAACATACACCTTTTTTAACATTTGAAATGGGGAATTTGAAAAAAGCAGAACTCATAAAATAACCTGTTGAGATGATTATTTAGGAAGAAAGAATTAAATGATGATAAAGTTGTTGTTGAAATGCACCCTTAAAGACTCAAAAAACAACATTCCTTTGACCTTAAAGACTCAAAAAACAACATTCTATCCTATTTACAAAGGGGGTTACAGAATATTCATATTATGCTTACTTTGTAACCTTTTACATTCAAACTTGACTTCTTTTCTATTTCGTCGTAATGGTTTAAGGCTCAGGCAACAAAATTTTTTTTTATTTAAAATTCCCAATTTCAATATCGATTTGCTGTATGAAGAATATGCTCTGTTGAAATCATTCCGCAAAAATATTGAGACAAAAGACCTCAAAAATACCACAGATGTTTCGATAAAAGTTTTAAATGCATACGAAGTACGTACTACAGAAAAAAACATTAATTTTGTTTTTGCTTTTCCTCACTCAAATGCAATGCGTGAATGAGTATTTAATAAGAATTTTGAAGGAGAACTCTTGCCAAAAACCAATCACAATTTGTCTTGCAAAGAATTTTACACAAATGCACTAAAAAAATGAAAAACTGTTAAAGAAAATTCGCTCAAATGAGAAGTATTGCTAGGTAAATATTTTCTTTTCGATAAAATAAATCAGGTATATTGAATATGTATTATAAATAATTATGTAAAACATTTGATGTTAATATTTATAAAAAGTTTCCTTTAGTATTTACAACTCTTGCAATAAAATTTTTCGAATTAAATGAATTAAAGCACAGGCTATGTTTCGGTTAGTTCTATTAAAATTTGACTAATTCTGCATTCCACAAACTTGTAAAAATCAACAAAATATAGAAATAAAATGGTTGTTATTAAAATTGTTCGGTTTTCTTTTAAGATATAATGCGTGTACCCCTAAACGAGGAATGAATATCTCAAAGATAAGCATGAGTACCTCGAGATCAAATTTTTAATATGGCCACCGTATGTTACAGTGATGTTTCTTCTCTGACCGACTTCGCAGTTTACATTAAACTGGGACCACAGAGTACTACTCTGTGACAGGGACATGATGAGATTCACATGACGTGATAATAGTGTGTTTCTGTCCTTAGAAGCTCCATCATATGTTCTTAGTGAATTTGAAAATGAAATGCACAAGGCATAATCCTTATGAGTTTTGGTAATTAACTATATAATATCGGTGTAGATACACCACAGTTAACCTATAAATTTGAACTACGTATGTAGCGTAAAAGGCATCGTTTTAATAGTATCTCATATTGTGGGTGCCTTCACCGGGGTCAAAAAATATCGTGCATGAAAGTTTGGTGAAGCCAGATAAAATACTTTTACCTCCACTGCATATCAAATTAGGCATAATGAAGCAATTTGTTAAAGCATTGAATAAGGATGGCAACTGCTTTAAGTACCTTTGAAGTAAATTTCCTGGTTTATCTGAGGCAAAACTTAAGAAGGGTATCTTCATTGGTCCCCAAATTAGAAAATTGGTTCTAGACAGTCAGTTTGAAACTATTATGACTGATGTTGAAAGGGAAGCCTGGATTGCTTTTAAAAGTGTAATGGAAAACTTTCTACGAAATCATAACTCACAGGATTATGAGAAAATTATTCAAAATATGCCCAAAAAGCTTCGCAATTTAGGTTGCAATATGAGCATCAAAATTCACTTTTTGCATGCCCATCTTGATTTTTTCCCAAAAATCTTGCACAGATGAGCAAAAAACAAGGGGAGAGCTTCCAAAACAAGGGGAGAGGTACCAGGAAAGTTGGAATACAAGCATGATGACTGACTACTACTGGTGTTTAAAAAGATTCACTTTTTGCATGCCCATCTTGATTTTTTTCCCCAAAAATCTTGCACAGGTGAGGGAAGAACAAGGGAAGAGAGATTCCATCATGACATAAAGGAAATGGAGCAGAGGTACCAGGGAAGGTGGAATACAAGCATGACTGACTACTGCTGATGTTTAAAAAGAGAGAAACCTGGCACTGTACATAAAAGAAAAACGATTAAACGTCCTTTTCAAACAAAGAGATAAAGGTCTGATTAATGAAAGTTTCAGAATTTTGGTTAATACTTGTTAGTATTTTTTGATATACGAAAATGTAATCCTATCAATTTGTCATTACTAAATACAATAAAGTTATATATTTTTGTAAAAAACAATTCTTTTTTATTTCTTAAATTGTGATATATCTGGATATGGTAGGAAAAAATCGAGGTCATATTTGAAATCACAGCAACATATTTTGGCAGTAGGACCTACTGAAATTCAAACCACAGTAAACAAACTTAAATTTGTAAACTAGTGTAATCAATGCAAGACCCTATTTTATACAATAATTAAAACAAAACAAAGAGTACCAATATTTGTTGCAGAAGTGGCAACTCTTCGATAAGACAAATTTATATTATGCTGGAACCAAAAGTAACAAGTTGACGTGTAGATAAAAATAGCACAGCAGCACAAATGATTGGGTATCATCTGAAACGTTCATTCAACATATAACTATCAGTAAACAATAACTGTTCAGTTCCAAAATTACCAAAGTAAAACTTCAATTTTGTATGAACCGTGGGCTATTTATTAAATCACAAAAAATTATTTCAAGTGTCCTGTGCAAGCACTTACAGGTTAACAGTGTAAACAATATTACTGCAGCATGCCAGTATATTTTTTCATGCATATCATGCATGTTTTAAATTCTGTAAGTGGGATCAACTGATGATGTTACCAACGTTGAATTCTAAATGGGAAGCCTTCAGGGACTTTATTTTGGAGGCTACAAGGCTCTTCATTCCAACTAAGAAATACTGTTCAAGGTTTAGTCCTAAATTGATGTCATGAGGCTTGTAGCAGAGAAGAAAAATGCATGGGATGCATATAACGTATCAGGTGACACAGAAGCTTATGGCAGATATAAACTAGTTAGGTAGAACAAAGGAAGTTAGGCAGATTACGAGAAATCCTTGGCAAAAGATGAAAATAAAAACGACAAAGAGTTCTTTACTTATGTAAACCCTAGAAGGAAAGGAATGAATCAGATTGGACCACTTAACATAGCTGGATTGACTATTGATGATCATGCTCAGGTAGCTGATAAACTAAATGAGTATTCTGCATCTACATTCACACATGGGGAGTTATTCAATGAGGGGAGTGCCAGAAGTTTATCAAACTAACAGGGAGCTAAGTGATTTTGTAATAACTGAGAGCAAAGTGGAGGAGAAATTGTTGAAGTTAAACATAAAAAAGGCACCCGGGGAGGATGGGATCTATCCAGTTATATTAAAGGAGGCAGCAAAGGAAGTAAGCAAACCCTTAGCCATAATCATGAGAGCTTCCTTGGATTTAGGGGAGGTCCCCATGGACTGGAGGTGTACAAATGTATTACCAATTTTCAAAGGATGTTCAAAAGGTGACACAAGTAACTATAGACCTGTTAGTTTAACTTGTGTTCTGGGGAAAATAATGAGATCACTGGTTAAAGAAGCATTGCAGGATCATCTAGACAAGACTGCAGTAATCATCTAGACAAGACTCCCTTTAACAAACCCATGCTGTTAAGACACAGCATGGGTTTGTTAAAGGGAGGTCTTGTCTGACCAATTTGATTGGATACTATGATGTGGTCACAAAGGAACTGAATGCCAAAAATAATTTTGATATCATATACTTGGATTTCCGGAAAGCTTTTGATACTGTTGCACATGGAAGACTGCTATACAAATTGGAGAGATATGGCATTAAGGATAAGTTGTTACAATGGATAAAGGGATGGTTGAGAAGACAGCGGGTGGTAGTCAATGGACACTGCTCTTCGTGAACAAATATTAATAATGGAGTTCCCCAGGGTTCGGTGCTGGGCCCATTGTTGTTTTCTGTATTTGTCAATGATATTGATGAAGGTATATTAGGTTTAATGTCCAAGTTTGCAGATGATACAAAGGCTGGCAGGGTTGTTAACGACAGTAAAGACAGTATGATACTACAACTGGATCTAGATAAGTTGAGCAAATGGGCTGAGAAGTAGCAACTAAAGTTTAACATTGACAAATGCAAAGTACTGCATGTGGGTAGCAATAACCGAAGAGAAATGTACCAACTGTGTGGTACTACACTCAGGGAAGTGGAATGTGAAAAAGACCTGGGGGGGGGATAACTGTGCAGTCAAATATGAAGTTCGCTGAGCAGCAGATGGGCTTCCAGAGCAGGTCATGGAGTCTTGTCAATGATATATAAGAATTTTGCTAGCAGGGACAGGGAGGTGATTATCCCACTATACAAGGAAATGGTCAGGCCACACCTAGAGTACTGTGTACAGGTCTGGAGGCCTCATTTTAGGAAGAATATAGAGTTAGTAGAAAGAAGGGCAACAAGATTGGTGAGGGGAACAAAGGGGGTACTCTTACAAAGAAAGGCTTAAGTTCTGCAAATTGCAGTGCCTGGAGAGTAGGCAACCGCGAGGTGATTTGATTGAGGTGTATAAGGCCTTGGGGTTGAGCAAGCTGAATGCTGATGCGATTCTTCCTCTTGCTCAGATTAAGAACCTGAGGGGGGAACAGATTCAAATTAAGGAAAGACAGTTGTAGAATAGATGTGTAGAAATCTGCCTTTAGCCAGCAGGTAGTTGATTGGTAAAACAGACTACAATCTTTTGTTGTGGAAGTTGACAGCATTAATAAATTTAAGGCTGAGCTGGACAGGCATTTGAAATGAATGGAGGGGTGAAAAGGGAGGGGGTTTTTTTTGCTGATGCTGCATAAGCTTGCTTTCTTGCATCGTATGCCTCTAGTAATGCTAATGGTGCTGTTTTTACATCACTGGCATGCACATTTGTCAGGGATACCACAAGAGGAGGCAACATTCTTGATTTCGTTATCAGAAGTGATTCAACATGTATTAGAAATCTTCAAATTAAGGAACCACTAGGTAGCAGTGATCAGTGTGTTTATATGGCATTTATTAAAAGAAATAACTGATGTCAAGGAATTTTGTTTCCATACAGGCATTATGATGGCCTAAGACAAAACAACCCTTGAGTAAGACAAATTTATATTATTCTGGAACCAAAAGTAAGAAGTTGACGTGTAGATAAAAATAATACAACAGAACAAATGTTTGGGTGTCATCAGAAATTTTCTTTCAACAGATAATTATGGGTAAACAACTATTCGGTTCCAAATTTACCAAAGTAAAACTTCAATTTTGTATGAACCTTGAGCTATTTATTAAATCACAACACATTATTTCAAGTGTCATGTCAGGTCCTGTGTAAGCTCTTCCAGGTTAATGGTATATACAGTAGACTCTCGATTTTCCGGTATAGAGGGTAAAAAACAAATCCCCGATAATCGATTTCCTGGTTAATCCAAAAATACAGAAGACCCTGACATACGTAAGAGATACATTCCAGGACATCTTACTTCGTCGAGTTTTACTTAACTATGGAATGACTAAAAACATATTGCTACTATATTATTATTGACAAATCTGAATTCAGTGCGATACTTGATTATTAGTTTAATTTTCTGATCGAAATCTATCGCTTTCCTTTTCTTGATAGATTTACTAGTACCGCTGTCACTTATTCTCTTAGTCGGCACCATGATAATGGTCAAAATGAATTTTCTATAAAGAACTTCACAGAGTTAAGGCGAAAACTCACTATTATCAGGGTGATAAGCGCGAGCTCACATTTTACTAAAGCACGTTTCTGGAGGTCACTACCAAAAAAAAAAAAACAATTTGCACTTTGTGTTATTGGGATTTTCTGTTCGTGCATCTAATTATAAAAAGGTAGTAAACTCATCTCATTGCATTTGTGAAAATACCGATAACTGCAATTCTGTGGATTTTTATGTTATTATGGTGAAATCTTCAGTCATATAAAAAAAAATAATAAATTGTAAGAATCTTCTCTTCTTTCCTATTTTTTTGCTTGTTACTCCGTATCTCACTTGTGCAATTTGTGCATGCCGTGATCATCGTTATTGATTGCTTATTTTATGTGTTTTTTTTTTTGTTTTAAATTCTACAATCCTAAAAAAAAAAAAAAAAAAAAAAATTTGAGTGAGAAAAAATTTACGCAAGTCCGAAGTTGCATAAGTTGAGGACTAACTGTATCAAAAAATGTTCGGCATACAATGCTTTCCTATATTTTTTGTGATGTCAATATTAAATCTAATAGCATTCCTTTATTTTTTACGATGTTGCATATGGTCAGGTCACCAACATTATAATGGTTCAACATTAAAGATTTGACTGATGCACCGTTTTCAAACTTTTCAATAATTTCAAGTTTTTGTTTAACTGAAAGCACAACTCCTTTGCGTTTACCCATCATTTTAGCGATTTTTAAACAAAAAAAAATTTTATTTACCATAAAAAAAAAATTGTCTTTTTGCGGTGCAACGGAACACAACAATCGACACGACGCACTAAAACAAACCAAACATCTCGTCTCTTTTTTTTTTTTTTTTTTTTTTTTTTTTTGAGCAGCGGGTGGTGTGAAGACAGCAGTACATTAATCTCCCAATAACGACTTATAACACCGCTTCTTGTCGCTTATTTATGACTTGCAAAACATCTGTTTATACCTATTCTAATTATTACTTGAATTTTATGATTTTTTGTTGATTTTTTTTTTTTTTTTAAATTTGGAGTCTTGAAGTGTCTTGGTTAATCCACTTCCCGGTTAATCCGTGAATCTGCTGTACTATATTACTGGAAGCATGTCACTGTTTTCTAAATCACTGACATGCACATTTGTCAAGGACATCACAAGAGGAGACAATATTCTTGATTTTCATTATCAAGATTTGATATGTATTAGGAATTCTCAAGTTAAGGAACCACTAGGTGGCAGTGATCACTGCATTTATATGGCATTTATTAAAAGAAACAACTGTTGTCAAGGAATTTTGTTTTCATACAGGTAATTATTACAGACTAAGACCAATTTTAATCACACTAACATTTCTGGAATTATTTTCAATAAGATAACCTAATACTTTTAAAAAACAGGTCGAATGGAAAGCATTCAAGGAAGTACAGTAAACCCCCGCTATTCGCGGTATCTGTTTCGCGATCGCCAATTTAATATAAAATGAACCCTAAAAAAATGTGAATTTTAAAGCGCCGTGAATATTTTCCGCCATAAAAAAACATGGGCGTGGCTAAAATTATCTTTCCCGGTCAAAACAGCACTCAGTGGGTGGAGGGAGAGGGGTGACAAAGTCGCGAGCGTGGATGTTTCTTGCTAATCCTTGTTCAGTATGTGTTATGCGCTTGTCATGAAAGGTTTCGTCGTTTGCTTTTAATTTATATGCTTATAAATTGAATAAATTTATCAATTTATAAATTGGTATGCTTACAAAAGTGATAAATCTACCGTTTTGCAGCGTAAAACAGACTTTTTCGAGTGTGTTAACGAAAGAAAGTGACTTTATTGTGGACAAGTTCTTTTCTAACCCGTCCAAAAATATGGCTACGAATAACAAGTGAAATGTGAAAAGATCAAAGAAGGTGATGACATTAGCAAATAAAACTGAATTATTAGACAAAATTCAGACTAATGGTGAAAGTGTCTTCTCAGTGGCAAAACATTATAAAATCAATGAGTCATCGGTACGATCAATCAAAAAATCGGAAGAAAAAATCTGCCGTAGGGTCCGTTGTTGTTGTTGTGGGATTTATTGCCGCAAGGGCTACTATGGCCAAATTGCGCCTGTTATTTTCGAAAATTCATCAAACATTATAGATGGGTCTAGAAGTGGTTGTATACATTGATCATTTTCAGATAAATAAACAATTCTGATAAATTGGCATCATCTCCTAGTATATGTTTTAGTTGCAGTGGGTTTTGTGAATTCAGTAGAGGTCTGAAACATGCAATTCTAGCTGAATGGTAACGTGGACACTCAATGATAATATGCTTCACGGTTAGTGTGGTACTACAAAGCGAGCAAAGTGGAGGATCTTCACCTAGCAGTAAAAATAAGTGTGTTAGATGTGTATGGCCTAGCAAGCACAACCTCTTCTTGCCTGTTTAATCGGGAACTGGATCTCCAAAGCTGTGGATTCTGTTTTATTTGAAGGAGCTTGTTATCTGTTTGGTGATGCCACATTTCAGACCATATCTCAGTGAATATCTGCCGTATGATTGGTTTGAGTCGGAATATGGAACTGGGATGTAATTGAAACAAGTAGGGTGTTTTGCTGCTTCATCTGCACTCTCGTTTCCTCAAATACCAACATGGCTGGGTATCCAGCAAAACGTTACGGTTTGCTTATTTTCACTGAGGTGATATAACTGAGATCTAATTTGTGGGATAAGTGGATGGAAATTTCGTGATTTATTCCGTAGGGCATTGACAACACTTAAAGAGTCAGTGTATATTATGATCTGGGTGTCTAGATGATCTTAAGGACATTTAAAGCCATTTTTATCGCATACAGTTCAGCAGTATAAACACTGCATTCAAGTGGTAACTGGACAGAAACAGTGGTTGTAGGACTGATTACTCCAGCTCCTACGGATATATCAGTTTTGGAGCCATCTGTATACAGGTGACCCCCGCTTAACGCTGATAATGCGTTCCGGAAAAACAGAGCGCTAAGTGAATCCGCGCTAAGCGAGCTCCGCATTCCCATAAGGTAACATATGTATTTGTGAGTTGCGGTCGGTGCCATAGGATATTTCCTAATCAATAATAAACGGTAGTGAAAAGATGCACAAATGTCGGTCAAAATATTTAATATTCAAATATTTGTACATATAAAGTATTCTGCATTACATACTATATAATTATATGGTAACTACTTACGTATCAAAATTAAACTTAAAATTCTAATTAAAATCATGAATTTAATTGATCTAAATTGATTTAATTTAATTGAATTTAATTATGAAAAATGTGTCGATTTTGGGTTGAACTTTGGCCCTCTTCCAAATAAACTAAAAGGGGTATTAATTTTAAATCTCCCGCAGTTTAATTACCACCCAACAATAAAGTCAACCGATCCTTTGCCGCTTTGAAACCTGGCATGTTTTTTTCTTCTTTCAGTATGAAACTTCTTTTAGGCATTCGTTTCCACAAAAGTCCTGCTTCATCTATGTTATAAACTTGTTGAGAAGTATAATGCACAATACCCCTCTTCAATAATTTTAACAAGTTCTTTTTTGAAAGTTTCGGCTCCTTGATCTGCACTTGCGGCTTCTCGCTGGATTTCAAATCTATTCAACCAGCCCTTACTAGTTTTAAATGGTTCCATTTTTTTTTTTTTTTTTTTTAGGTGAATTTTCTTCAGATCGTCATATAGGCTAATCTCTCTCTCTTTTTTATTATTTATAATATTTAACTTAACTGAATTCTGCATTGGATATTATCTTCAATAAAATTAGTTAGTCTTTCCATTTCAATCCTAATAGCCGGTCTAGCCCTAGTTGCTTGCAGTGGAACAGCTATCTTTCCCACTGCTAAAATTAATTCTTTATTATTTTTTTTTTTATAATTGTTCTTACAGTTAAACTTGCAAATCCTAAATTTTGGCACACATCCGCTTGTCTTTGACCGGAATCGATTCGCTTCAAAACGTCTAATTTGATTTTCAAATTCAGTCTTTTTCCTTACATTTATAGTCTTCGTATTGCGCTCAGATGTTGTTGCTTTTTCGTTATTATCGGCCATTATTAACTCTTCGAAAATGTAACTGCGTTGGTTGCATTCATTATGATACAATGATCAAGTAAACTGTCCGTTTCGCACGATATCTAATACGGTACCGAGTGATCACTAGACTTCGGATAAATGCATATAACGCAAACATTACAAGCAATATATGTGATCATTTATTAAAATGTTGATCTCCGAACTACGTAACAAGTCACTGTACTGCAATTAAATTAGCGCGCGAGAGAAATTCACTGAGCGTGGGAATATTTCTCAGGTCGGCGTGGGAAACGTTTTAACCGTATTTTTATATTCATTTTCAAGCTATCGACTCCATCAAATGAAACGATTTCGTTAAGTATGCCAAAAATGCAATCTGTAAAAGAGCGTTATAGTGATCTATAACAGCGTATAGTCAGATACGGGTTATAATATAAGAACAGCGTTATAGCGAATCAGCGTAAAGCGAACCGCGTTATAACGAGGGCCTGCTGTATATTTGGAGACTGCGAGCATTGGCCAATGCATGAGACGCATGTAAGTGTCTAATGTTGTTGTTCGATAGGGAGTGTTTTACCCACTGAAGAAAATAGTTATCGCAAGGAAGTGTATACATTGCCCATGGTGCTTGTACTGCATCTGCAGCTTGAGATATATTTCCAAGATAGATGCCCCAGTCTTCTGTTAACTCTTGTAGCCGGATACCTGCAGGTTTATTTTCATTTGGTTTGTTTCTGTATAAGTTTACCCACTGAGGTTCAAAGAGATATGTCCAGATGGGGTGAGAAGGGAGGCTACGTAATTTGGCCTGCATAGCTAAGAAGCAATACTTTCCTCCTGAGATTTAGTGGAGGCTCATTGGCATCTATATACAGACTTTGTACTGGGGATGTCTTAAAAGCTCTGGAGGCAATCCTCAGAGCGCTATGTTGGACTGGATTGAGCCAAGTCAGAGTTGTCTTACGTGCAGAATCATATACTGGAGCTCCATAGTCCAGACAAGATCTTATTAAGGTTCGATATAGATGCAGAAGCGTGAAGCGATCGGTTCCCCATGCCATGGAAGAGATAACTTTGAGGATATTCAACTTTTTCATGCACTGCGTCCGTAATTGCCTTATATGCGCCTGGAAAGTAAGTTTAGTGTCAAGTACTAGTCCCAAGAACCGGATATTGTTGCTGAGTGGTATTTGTTGCATTCCTAACCTTAGTTCAGGATCTGGATGCAGCTGACGCTTTTTGCAAAAGTGGATAGCAGTTGTTTTTGTTGCAGAGAGGCGATAGCCATTATGAGATGCCCATGATTGTATTTTGTTTACTGAGAGCTGTAATTGACGCTCGATTGAGCGCATATTTTGTGAGTGGCAGGATATTGTAAGGTCGTCTGTATATAGATATGTGTCAACATTAACTGGAATGTCTCTGTTGCATTGTTTAACTTAACTGCAAAGAGCGTCGCACTAAGAACTGAACCTTGTGGGACCCCTTCTTCTCGGACAAATGTGCAGGATAGAGAATTACAGTAACGCACTTGAAAGGTTCTATTTTGTAGAAAGCTCTGTATGATTAGTGGTAGCTGACCTCGGAGTCCTGTGGCATACAGATTTTGAAGAATGCCATAGCGCCAGGTGGTATCAAAGGCTTTCTCTATATCCAGACAGACCATGACAAGATGTTCTTTACGGATAAAAGCATTCCGTATGTTGGATTCTGCCTTGATCATAAGATCTAGAGTTGACTGATTTTTTCTAAAACCGTACTGGTTCCTGTTTATTATCAAATGAGATTCTAGGTACCATATTAATCGAGCGTGAATCATTCTTTCTAATGTTTTACCAAGGCAACTACTAAGAGATATTGGCCGATAGTTTTGTGGATTTGATTGATCCTTTCCAGGTTTGACAAAGGCTAGGACTATTGAGTGGCGCCAAGAAAGAGGGTAGTAGCCTTCAGAGAATATCCGGTTGAAATATATCAGTAAGGAGTTCATAGCTTTCTTCTTTAGGTGTTTGAGCATGATTAGCATTAGCATTAGCATTAGTAGAGGCATTTGATGCAAGAAAGCAAGCTTATGCAGCATCAGCCAAAAAAAAAAAAAAGAAAAAAAAAAAAAAAAAAAAGTAACATAAATAAATAAAAATAACCACTTCCACTTCACCCCTCTGTTCGTTCGAAATACCTGTCCAGCTGAGCCTTAAACTTATTTAGGCTATCAACTTCCACGACAAGGGATGGAAGTCTGTTCCACCCACCAACCACCCGCTGGCTAAAGGCAAATTTCCGCACATCTATCCTACATCTGTCTTTCCTCAATTTGAATTTATGCCCTCTCAGGTGATTTTTCTGAGCTAGAGGAAGAATCCCATCAGCATTGAGCATGCTCAAACCATTCAAGGCTTTGTACACCTCTATCAGATCACCCCGCTGGTGCCTAGTTTCCAGACACTGTAATTTGCAAAACTTAAGCCTTTCTTCGTAAGAGAACCCCTTTGTCCCATTCACCAATCTAGTTGCCCTTCTCTGTACTCGTTCCAGCAGCTCTACATCCTTCCTGAAATGAGGCCTCCAGGCCTGTATACAGTACTCTAGGTGTGGCCTGACCATTGCCTTATACAAGGGAATAATCACCTCCTTATCCCTGCTAGAAAAATTCCTATATATCATTGACAATACACCATGAGCTACTCTTGCAGCTCGTCTGCACTGCTCAGAGAACTTCATATCTGCCTGCACCACCACCCCCAGGTCCCTTTCATTCTCTACCACTGTCAGTGTAGTACCACAGAGTTGATACGTTGCTCTGGGGTTGCTGTTTCCCATATGTAGTACTTTACATTTGTCAATGTTAAACTTCATTTGCCACCTCGAAGCCCATCTGCTCAACCTTTCCAAATCCTGTTGCAGCAGCATAGTGTCAGTAGTGTCCTTGACAACCCTGCCAACCTTCGTATCGTCTGCAAACTTGGACATTAAGCCTGATATACCATCATCAATATCATTTATAAATACAGAAAACAATAAAGGCCCCAATACTGAACCCTGAGGGACTCCACTAATAACATTAGTCCACGATGAGCAGTGTCCATTGATTACCACTCTCTGTCTTCTCCCCCTCAACCACCCCTTTAACCATAGCAGCAACTTGCCTCCAATGCCACACTGCTCCAATTTGTGCAGCAGTCTTCCATGTGCAACAGTATCAAAAGCCTTTCTAAGATCCAAGTATATAATATCAAAGTTATTCCCTGCATCCAGTTCTTTTGTGACTGCATCATAGTATCCAATCAAATTGGTCAGGCAAGACTTCCCCTTAACAAAACCATGCTGTGTCCTAGCTATAACTGAAGTATTGTCTAGATGATCCTGCAGTGCTTCTTTCACCAGTGCCTCCATTAATTTTCCGGGAACAGAAGTTAAACTCACAGGTCTATAATTACTTGTGTCAGCCTTTGATCCCCCTTTGTGAATTGGGGTCACATTTGCACATCTCCAGTCAATGGGTACCTCCCCTGAGTCCAAGGAAGCTCTCATAATTATGGCTAAGGGTTTGCTTACCTCCTTTGCTGCCTCCTTTAATATAACTGGATAGATCCCATCCACCCCAGGTGCCTTTCTTGTGTTTATCTTCAACAATTTCTCCTCCACTTTGCTCTCAGTTATTACAAGATTCTCTAGCTTACTGCTAGAGTTGAATACACCTCTGGCATTCCCCTCGCTGAATAACTCCTCATGTGTGAATGTCGATGCAAAATATTCATTTAGTTTGTTAGCTACCCGAGCAGGGTCATCAACAGTTGACCCATCGATCTCAAGTGGACCAATCTGATTCATCCCCTTCCTTCTAGAGTTTACATAAGTAAAGAACTCTTTGCTGTTTTTCTTCGCATCCCTTGCCAAGGATCTCTCGTAATCTGCCTTCGCCTGCCTAACCTCCTTTGTAACTTGGTTACAGATCAACTTGTATCTATCATAGGCGTCCGTGTCACGTGTTAATTTGTATGTATCCCATGCATTTTTCTTCTCTGCCATATGCCTCATTAGTTCATCTGACAACCATTTAGGCCTAAACCTTGAACAATATTTCTTAGTTGGTATGTAAAGCCTAGTAGCTTCCACGATAAGTTCTTTGAATGCTTCCCATTTTGAATTTGCTGTTGGCAATATCATCAGTTGATCCCACTGTATAGAATTTAAATACTGTCTCAGTCCATTGCAGTCGCCTTTACGAAAGCAATACCCCTTCCCTTTACCCCTAATGGTAGTTACCTCTTTGAGTAACTCCCACTTCAGCACACTGTGATCACTGCCACCAAGTGGTTCATTTATCTGCAGATTCTTAATGCATGAAGAATCACTACTGATAATCAAATCAAGAGTATTACTCCCTCTAGTTGCTTCCCGAACATGCTGATGTAGAAAACAATCATCCAATAAATCCACAAAAGCCTTGCTACTGTGTGAGTGACCAGCCCCCAAATTCCAGTCAATATCTGGGAAATTAAAATCCCCCATTATAAGACTCTCTGATTTACTGGCCCACTCTATTTCTCCGAACAGTTTCTTATTATACTCATCAGAGTCATTAGGCCTATAGCACACTCCTACTCTCAATTTTGATCTCCCAATGCTTATGTCACACCAAACTGACTCGACACTGCACTGTCCAGCGATGTCGACTGGCTTCACTTCCTTGGATTTTATGTGTTTTTTAACTAATAGCATAACCCCTCCTCCCTTCCTATCCTGTCTATCCTTTCTGTAGACATTGTACTCCCCAAATTCCAGTTCTGCATTTCTTATATCTGTGTGACACCACGTCTCTGAAATCCCCACAAGATCTGCCTTTGATGTTTTGAGCAATACCTCAAATTCATCAAATTTATTTACTAAACTCCTAGCATTGGTGTACACACAAGTATACATGCACCTGTTCTTTTTCTTAGCTACCCTAACACAACCCATGTGTTTACTTGTACCCCAATGATTCCCAGCAGTCTCTGAAATATCCTGCATCTTATTTTCCAGGCTGCGGCTCATTCCAATAGAAGCAGTGCAAGAATCACTTTCACCTCTGCCAGTGGCTACTGTTAATCTATTAGTCCTTGTATCCCCCTTGTATGGGGGATATCTATTAGTCCTTGTATGATATAGTGTATCCCATCAGACCCTGGTGCACTATTAGCTGACCTATTTAAGGAGCTCTCTAGTTCGAGTAGTGTAAAAGGTCGATTATATGGAAGAGATGCAGTTGTTTTAAAGGTAAGTTTATGCTTTTCTGCGTTGGCTTTTATCTGTTTAAAGGCTGACTCATATGCGGATGTGGCAGAGATTTCAGAAAAGGATTTGGCTAGGGCGTTTGCAATTTCTATTGCAGAGGAGTAGTCTCTACTCTTCCAACTTATAATAGGTGTTGATTCCGGGTGGGATTTACCATTCAGCTTTTTAATTTTGTTCCAGATTTTTCTGCTCTCTGTATTTTTATTAATGGTGGAAACAAACCGGATCCAAGAATCTTTTTTCGCTTTTTTCTGCACATAGCGTGCCTTAGCTTTACATTTCTTAAAATTTACCAGGTTGTCAGTTGTTGGGTTTTTGCGAAATAGATTCCATACTTTATTCTGTTCTTTTTTGGCATCACGGCATGCATCATTCCACCAGACATTGGCATGTCTATGAGGACCAACTCTGGTTTTGGATATAGCACAAGTTGCAGCTGTTTTTATCTGTGCAGTAATGTGGTCAGTAACAACATCTATAGGCTGGCTTTTGATGACTTGATCATCAAAGAAAATTGCATTGGTGAACTTGTTCCAATCTGCCTTGTTAAATTTCCATTTTCTGTGGCTGGTTATATGTGAGGTCCTATTTGTTTGCAATTTGCAAATGATCGGATAATGATCACTATTCAGTGGGTTACTTAAAACTAACCACTGAATAAGTGGAAACAGTTTTGGGGAACATATTGATAGATCTATGGCAGTAGATACTCTGGTGGAAAAGTGGAAATAAGTGTTAGCACCAGTATTTAATAATGTGAGATTCTGATTGTCAAGAACTGTTTCGATGAGTTTTCCTCGTTTGTCTATCTTGGGAGATCCCCACATAGGATGGTGCCCATTGAAATCCCCTAGCAGAATGAAAGGAGATGGAAGCTGATTTATAAAATCCTCCAGCTCTTTTACAATAAATTCTTTGTTTGGGGAGAGACTACGGTTAGCATAAAACTGAAAACAATACGTACCGCTACAGCCTCTAATGTGGTCTGTAGAGGGATTTGTTTGGTAGGAACCTTGTTGTCAATAAGTATGGCTACGCCTCTTCTTGAGTTAGTGCTGCTTCTGTCTTGTTGGTAGATACTATAGTTTTTGATCACTGGAGTCACCTGTGGAGTTACATTAGTTTCTTGCAGGCAGATGATAACTGGATTATGCTGTTTGATGAGATCATAAATGTAAAAAATATTGCTTCGTAGACCTCTACAGTTCCATTGTATAATGTTCTGCATTATTTAGTTTTAGAGGTTGTAAAAGGTTCTGTCTGTTTTTTGTATCCAGTCTGTTTGGATCGATCTAGTTTCATCCTTTCTTTTTCCGGAAGGCAGGACGCCCAGTGTCCATGTCGTCTTCTGCGTGTAAATCTAAAATGGTCTCTTCTTGCAGAGTACCAGAATCTATATCTATATTTCCTGAGCATGGTTGGTCTGCATTGTTTGACGCTGATGCTTTCAATTTTGTAGTTTCTGGCAAAGTATCATTTGCAGTTGGTGGTACTGTTAGCGGAGTATTGCTAGCGCAAGTTACTTACCATTGTTCTGTAGATGGTTGTTGTGGGGACGACAGCACTGATCGAGCCCAATCGGCAATTGAAATGGATGGGGATACTGTGACTGCTGTTTGTGTACCAGTTGATTGATATTTTTTGGTTGCTGCAGCATAGCTAACTTTTGGCATACTGAGCATAACTTGCTTCCTAGCTTCTTGGTAGGTGACCTTTTTTTCAACTTTGTATTTTTGGATGTTTTTTCCTAACCTCCAGAGTTCACATGCTTTTGAATACGCAGGGTGCTGGCCTTTACAATTTGGACATTGTGGCGTTTCTGCAGTGCAGTCAGTTTGTGAATGGGCTTTAGAGCCACAGTTCGGGCAGGTAGGGTCCCCTCGACATACTGTTTGTGAGTGTCCAAATTTTTGACATTTGAAACATCTGATTGGATTGGGAATGTAGGGACGTACTCAGCAGTTAAGGTATCCAGCTTTCACACATGATGGTAGGGTTGGTGTACTGAACGTTAGAATAATGTTCCTAGTGGGAACAAGTTCACCATCTTTTTTTAACATTATTCGTTTGGCTTGAACGACTTTTTGTTCTTGCAATTCTTCTACTATCTCATCTTCAGCGACATTCATCAGACCCAACTCTGCTATTACTCCTTTGGAGCTATTTAATGTGGCATGAGGGGTGACCTGTACAGATATTCCGCCAAAAGTTGACAATTTCAGTAGAGCCTGGGAATGCTGATGTTTCGTTGTTTCAACTAGTAAGTCTCCAGAACGTAATCTTTTCACCATTTTCGGTGAACCAGCCACACTTTCTAAACATTTCTGAATTAGAAATGGTGAAAGGGCACTCATAGGTTTGGATGAAAGAGAATGCAATATGAGGAATGTTGGATATTCCTGTTCATTCTCATTTTTGCGTAATCTCTTAGATTGGGATGCGTCACGTTCGGTTTCATTAATGTCATAACATGAGCGTCTGGGCTCAAGTGCTGGTAGTTGTCGCAATCCATGGTTGCTCCTTTTTGCCCCAGAGGATAACTTTTCCCCCAGGTTACCGGCCCCGCCATGTGGAGGCAGGAGCGGTGCTACCAGTGACCAAGCGAGAAGAGATTAGTGGTTAGTATGTTATGTAGGTTAGTTCTATATACAGGAAGAAGAAAGGTACCTTTCCTTTCTTTGAAAAGCTTACTTCTTTATTGAGAAGAGCAGAAAAGAAATAACTTAGTAAACAAAAGCTTGAAAATTCTCTGAAAACAGCTAATTCTAGAGAAGGTGCTTTGAGATTTGCTTTTAGACTCACTCTGATCACTCGCTTGGCACTCGGGGCCATAGGGTCCGTGAAAACGCGCTAATTGCTTCAAAAATTTCTCTGTAGCTCGTGATATTAAATTAGAAAAAATGGAAAAGGCTTTAAATCTGTGGATAGAAGACCGAACTCAAAATAAAATTCCCTTAAGTTCACTCATCATTCGTGAAAAGGCAAAACTACTTTATCAACACTTTAGCGAAACTGGTAAAAGCACTGGCGGGATAAGTTTTTTAGTTAGCAAAGGCGCTGGTTTGAAAGATTTGTTTGATATTTCTAAAAAATATTACATTTAATATTAAATTGTTTCTTATTTTCATTTCGATGCCTTATGCTTGCATTTCACTATGTACTGTCTAGGTACATAGTCATATTATGAAGGTACATATAATACATATACATACATAGACAAAATTTTAGACTAGTTTTTCTTATATATTTCATACTTTGGAACGGAACCCCTTTATTACTATGGGAGCCATAACTCAGTATTCGCGGAATTTCTCAGGAACGTTACCCCCGCTATTCGCGGGGGGTTACTGTAATTCTAAGCTTTTTACACCAGGAAAGAAGTATCTCAAGGTTTAGACCTAAATGGATATTAGATGAATTGATTAGCTTGGTAGCACAATAATAAAAGATACAGGATGACTATGAACTCTAGGAGTCAGCTCCAGAGGCAGCAGAATTCTAGAGTAGATAGTAATAAATGTTCACCAAATTTTTATCCACTTTCAAAGGGAAACATATCAGTCCCCTGTTCAGCACACTTTTTTTTTTTTTATGAAACCCCAAATGAGAGGTATCAGAACCTATAGTACTTAGTATCATGCATGGGTTGAAGGTTGAGAAGATGAAAGAAGATACTTATTGACATTACACTTGAACTTCTGTATATTGTCATTTTCAGGAAATACATATGCAGGAGGTGGTTTACAGAAAACGGAAGTTGAAAGAATAAATGAGGAAGAAGAAATGTTGGTTCTGTAAGTTTGAAACTGGACAAGGTAAGGTATAAGGTATGTTCGTGTCAAGCGGCACCTGTGATTTCTCCCAACTCCACGTGTGTTTCACTGTATCGAGGACAGTACACTGTCAAGACAGAGACTTGAAAGTGTGTGGGCTGATATGTTGTATCCATTGTTTGACCAGCTTATTGGCTGCCAGGCCCCAAGTGGGGCCTGGCGTTGCCCATACCCTACCATGTGGAGGCTAGCCAGGTGTATCCAGTATCACAACAAATTGCTCTGGCAGGTCCTGCCACCTAGTTTCCTGGGATTTCAGAGGCTAGGACCTAAAAAAAAATACGCAGTTGACATTAGTGCTTAATGGGATTGCTTTTAGGAAATCGCTGGTTGGGGTTGAACACTAAAGAAATGTGTTAAAGGCCTAATAGGTCGGGCAAAATTTTGATGTTATTAAATTTAGACGTGAGGCTATACGCTAGATAAAAGCTAATAGTGTTTGTTGTTTTAGAGATTTAGACGAAACCGGTGGAATTTAGACGTTGATTAGAATTTGGCGGCATTGTTAAGGGTGTACCTTGGTCGATTTAGTGAGGGGGGAGACTGAAGACTGGGGGAAAACAGAAGAATAGGGATGATAGAGTAGGCATTCCCAAAGAGGTCAGTGGAGACGAGCCCACCAGGCGAAGTATGGGGGGTGGGCAGGGAGGAGAGGAGACAGAGATCCGTCTTCCCCCACTGCCTGGGGATGGGGTTTTAAAGGGAACCAGGTTAGAGTACCCAGTTCAGATCGCCAATGGCGTGTTGGCAGCAAAGCTGCATAATGCTTCATCAATGTCATGTCCAAGCAGTGTCGAATCCGGTATGAAGATCAAGCCACCTATCACGCTCCGGGGGTGGGATATGTTAGATGACAGTGGGGAACCCACCAGGTGAGAGGGTGGGAGAGACATACATTTATTTCATTCATAATCTGCATTGTCACTCTACTTGTATTCTATTTTTTTTTATATATATATATATATTTTTTTTTTTTTTCCCCCACTCAACTCATTCATCTTTTTCTACACACCAGGAGGGGATGCAATGATGTGTAGTGTAAATTTAAATACTAATTAAAACGAGCTAGTGTGTGCTTAACTGTAGCATTTATGGTTTGAGTTTTTTTTTTTTTTTTTATCTCACACGCTTACACTTTTATTCATTCTTCTAGATCTCATCTCATTTATTCGACTCTTACTTTCTGCACTGCGCTCTCTGGGCACCTCAACTTACTGTTATTCTTCAGTTGTGGTACAGGCCTAGCCGCAAGTTTTTTTTTTTTTTTTTTGCAGGCCAGGGGAGAATGCAGTGATGGTGTTTACGTGGTTAGTAAATGTTTGTTAGTACAGTATATGTAAAGTAATGTAAGTTATTTTTAACTTTGTATTCTTTCGGCCAATTACATTTGCTCTTCCACTCATTCCCATTCACTCTCTCTTTCCCTCATGCTAGGTCACTCTTTCTTTCACCAAAACTGCCATTTATTCCCGTTTACCATAATTCTAGTTCAATCAGTGCCCAGACTATTCATTCTATCTTTCATTTTCATTCATTCATTCTTCTTTCATTCTACATTGGATCCCCTTGCCACTAGCTTACTGATATTTTTCAGTTAATCTGCTTCCCTGGCTGCCTGTACATCTCCCTCCCCAGCATGGTTACCTATTTGGTGTGGGGCCCCAGGTTCCTACACATGGCAGGGTAGTCCTGGGGGAGTTTTGTTATATCAGGTTTCTGCCAGGGTGCAGAATACTGCTGTCCTAACAGTTTTTAAGTCATTGTTTGGGAGTGGTGGGAAACTTGGGCAATTTTACTATTGATTATTGTCTAATTGCTGGGGGGCTGAATTGCCATTCTTTGGATTGCTCCGTGCCTTTCGAATACTTTCTGTGTGAAAGATGTAAAAGCTTTATAATCTTGCTCTTCTATGATGAACAGATGTTCTTCTCCCCTGGGAAGGGAACCAATCTGTCCTATTAGCTCTGTTCTGGGGATGTCATTAGCATTAGCAGAGGCATTTGATGCAAGAAAGCAAGCTTATGCAGCATCAGCCAAAAAAAAAAAAAAAAAAAAAAACCCACTTCCACTTCACCCCTCTGTTCGTTCAAAATACCTGTCCAGCTGAGCCTTAAACTTATTTAGGCTATCAACCTCCACCACAAGGGATGGAAGTCTGTTCCACCAACCAACCACCCGCTGGCTAAAGGCAAATTTCCGCACGTCCATCCTACATCTGTCCTTCCTCAATTTGAATTTATGCCCTCCCAGGTGATTTTTCTGAGCTAGAGGAAGAATTCCATCAGCATTGAGCATGCTCAAACCATTTATACACCTCTATCAGATCACCTAGTGGTGCCTAGTCTCCAGACACTGTAATTTGCAAAACTTAAGCCTTTCTTCGTAAGAGCACCCCTTTGTTCCATTCACTAATCTTGTTGCCCTTCTCTGTACTCGTTCCAGCAGCTCTACATCCTTCTTGAAATGAGGCCTCCAGACCTGTATACAGTACTCTAGGTGTGGCCTGACCATTGCCTTATACAATGGAATAATCACCTCCTTATCCCTGCTGGAAAAATTCCTGTATATCATTGACAATACTCCATGAGCTACTCTTGCAGCCCGTCTGCACTGCTCAGAGAACTTCATATCTGCCTGCACAACCACCCCCAAGTCCCTTTCATTCTCTACCACTGTCAGTGTAGTACCACAGAGTTGATATGTTGCTCTGGGGTTGCTGTTTCCCATGTGTAGTACTTTACATTTGTCATTGTTAAACTTCATTTGCCACCTTCAGCCCATCTGCTCAACCTATCCAGATCCTGTTGCAGCAGCATAGTGTCAGTAGTGTCCTTGACAACCCTGCCAACCTTTGTATCATCTGCAAACTTGGACATTAAGCTTGATATACCATCATCAATATCATTTATAAATACAGAAAACAATAATGGACCCAACACTGAGCCCTGAGGGACTCCACTAATAACATTAGTCCACGATGAGCAGTGTCCATTGATTACCACTCTCTGTCTTCTCCCCCTCAACCACCCCTTTATCCATAGCAGCAATTTGCCTCCAATGTCACACTGCTCCAATTTGTGTAGCAGTCTTCCAGGTGCAACAGTATCAAAAGCCTTTCTAAGTATCAAAGTTATTCCCTGCATCCAGTTCTTTTGTGACTGCATCATAGTATCCAATCAAGTTGGTCAGGCAAGACTTCCCCTTAACAAAACTATGCTGTGTCTGAGCTATAACTGAAGTCTTGTCTAAATGATCCTGCAGTGCTTCTTTAACCAGTGCCTCCATTAATTTTCCTGGAACAGAAGTTAAGCTCACAGGTTTACTTGTGTCAGCCTTTGATCCTCCTTTGTGAATTGGGGTCACATTTGCACATTTCCAGTCTATGGGTACCTCCCCTGAGTCCAAGGAAGCTCTCATAATTATGGCTAAGGGTTTGCTTACTTCCTTTGCTGCCTCCTTTAATATAACTGGATAGATCCCATCCACCCCAGGTGCCTTTCTTGTGTTTATCTTCAGCAGTTTCTCCTCCACTTTACTCCCAGTTATTTCAAGATTCTGTAGCTTACTGCTAGAGTTGAATACACCTCTGGCATTCCCCTTGCTGAATAACTCCTCATGTGTGAATGTCGATGCAAAATATTCATTTAGTTTGTTAGCTACCTGAGCAGGATCATCACAGTTGACCCATCAATATCAAGTGGACCAATCTGATTCATCCCCTTCCTTCTAGAGTTTACATAAGTAAAGAACTCTTTGCTGTTTTTCTTTGCATCCTTTGCCAAGGATTTCTAGTAATCTGCCTTCGCCTGCCTAACCTCCTTTGTAACTTGGTTGCATATCAACTTGTATCTATCATAGGCTTCTGTGTCATGTGTTAATTTGTAAGTATCCCATGCATTTTTCTTCTCTGCCATATGCCTCATTAGTTCATCTGACATCCATTTTGGCCTAAACCTTGAACAATATTTCTTAGTTGGTATGTAAAGCCTAGTGGCTTCCAAGATAAGTTCTTTGACTGCTTCCCATTTTGAATTTGCTGTTGGTAACATCATCAGTTGGTCCCACTGTATAGAATTTAAATACTGTCTCAGTCCATCGTAGTCGCCTTTACGGAAGCAATAACCCCTCCCTTTACCCCTAATGGTAGTTACCTCTTTGAGTAAATCCCACTTCAGCACACTGTGATCACTGCCACCTAGTGGTTCATTTATCTGCAGATTCTTAACGCATGAAGAATCACTGCTGATAATCAAATCAAGAGTATTACTCCCTCTAGTTGCTTCCCGAACATGCTGATGTAGAAAACAATCATCCAATAAATCCACAAAAGCCCTGCTAGTGTGTGAGTAACCAGCCCCCAAATTCCAGTCAATATCTGGGAAATTAAAATCTCCCATTATAAGACTCTCTGATTTACTGGCCCACTCTATTTCCCTGTACAGTTCCTTATTATACTCATTATAGTCATTAGGCCTATAGCACACTCCTACTCTCAATTTTGATCTCCCAATGCTTATGTCACACCAAACTGACTCAACACTGCACTGTCCGGCGATGTCGACTGGCTTCACTTCCTTGGTTTTTATGAGTTTCTTAACTAATAGCATAACCCCTCCCCCTTCCTATCCTGTCTATCCTTTCTGTAGACGTTGTACTCCCCAAATTGCAGTTCTGCATCCCTTATATCTGTGTGACACCACGTCTCTGAAATCCCAACAATATCTGCCTTTGATGTTTTGAGCAATACCTCAAATTCATCAAATTTATTTATTAAACTCCTAGCATTGGTGTACACGCAAGTATACATGCACCTGTTTCTATTCTTAGCTACCCTAACACAACCCATGTGTTTACTTGTACCACAATGGCTCCCAGCAGTCTCTGAAATACCATGCATCTTGTTTTTCAGGCTTCTGCTCATTCTAATAGAAGCAGTGCAAGAATCTCTTTCACCTCTGCCAGTGGCTACTGTCAATCTATTGGTCTTTGTCTCCCCCCAAGCTAGCAGTTTTCCGACCCACCTAACACTGATGATGAACAGATGTTCTTCTCCCCTGGGAAGGGGACCAATCTGTCCTATTAGCTCTGTTCTGGGGATGTCATATATTATACATTCATATAGAATGTGTGCCCAGTCTTCACTTTTGCCACCTGCGCAGTTTGGTTCATCGGTCAGGCCTAAGGAGGTTAGTTTTGCCTTTAGGGAGCCGTGACCTGTCAATATAAATTGTTGTAAAAAGTCCAGGGGCATACCACTTAGGTGGCTCTGGGCTAACCATTGACACTCGTGGCAGAAACCGTTTTGTAACCAGACCTCTGGTTTCCTGCTCCCACTTTGTTTGCCATAGCTCATGGAGCTTTGTGGCTATTCTTTTTCTTTCATCATTAAAGGTGTTGGTTGTGTCAAGGGCTATCGCCAGAAATTCTGTGGATATGCCCTTTTTTAAATCTATAATATAAGCCTCTTTTGGCTACTTCCAGGTAAAGTGGGAGGGTTCCGGCCAAAAACTGTAGTGCAGGTGTGCTTACTGTTGCAACATGCTCTGGTAATAGTGAGTAGTATTATCCGTTGTACTGATTCTAATTTATTCCTTTTTCTTACTATGGCCAAGCAGATGAACCATGCACCGGCTCCATAGGTGATAACAGGTAGGAACATTGCACGGTATATGACCACCAGGGTCTTTCTTTTGAGCCCCCAGTCTGCTCGACTGATCCTGGCAATCATACCTGCATAATTTCTCACTTTCTTCGCCAAGTAGATCAAATGGGAGTAAAAAGTTAGTTTTGAATCAAAGACCACTTCAAGATATTTCAGTTCTGTTACCATTTTTTATAGTGGTTGTGTTAATTTTGATTTGTGGACGTCTGCCTATGTCCAAATTGCCTTTTAGAAGTATTTGTTTGGCTTTTTTCAGGCGATATTTTGAGCATGTGCATTTGTGCCCACTCCTGCAGCTGCAAGAAAGCGGCGGTTGCTCTTTGCTCTACAACTACTCGTGAGTTACCTTTTACAAGGAAAATCATATCATCTGCAAAGGCCAGGCTTTCCATGGGGCCCAGATCCAAGGCCAGAAATTTGTCCAGAACAATGTTCCAAAAGAAAGGGCCAAGGATTGAACCCTGCAGGCAGCCTTTAATTCACAGGGCGTGTCAATTCCTGGAACCTTGTGCGTATTGAGACACTTCTGTCTGTAAGGTAGCTGTTTATTACCTTATAGAGGTTTTGTGGGGCATTTGCCTGGCAAAGTCTCCTAAGGACACTAGGTCACCAGAGTGAGTCAAATGCCCCAGCAGTCAATGGAGATTGCCAGC
This sequence comes from Mastigoproctus giganteus, assembly GCF_048544385.1. Taxonomy (NCBI): domain Eukaryota; kingdom Metazoa; phylum Arthropoda; class Arachnida; order Uropygi; family Thelyphonidae; genus Mastigoproctus; species Mastigoproctus giganteus. Next base: position 117,941,138 of record NC_143585.1, read on the forward strand.
ATATATTTCTCCTCTGTGTTTTTAACTCTTGTCAGTAGGTGGTGCATGGCATCCTCCGTGGAATTGCCCTGCTTAAAACCGTACTGATTGTTGGAATGCAAACTTGCTTCTGTGTAATATTGAGCTAATCTGCTATATATTAGTCTTTCATATATTTTCCCTAGTACAAGGAGTAGGGCTATTGGTCTATATGATTTGGGATCAGCAGGGAGTTTTTCAGGGTTTTTGAGAATTAATCTTAACTCAGCTTGTTTCCATTTGGGAATATACCTTCTGTCATACAGTTATTATATAGTGCTATTAATTTATCTGGTGCTATTTCTGCTAATTTTTTGATAAGCTCAACCTCTAAGAGGTCAAAACCTGGGCATTTATTGTTTTTGGTTTTAGATAGTGCTATTTCTAAGTCTTGTATAGTGAACAGAGGTTCAATATTGGCAGTCATATTCAGTGTTTTCTTTTATAATGTTTAGCTGGGTGGGGGAATGATTCCCAGTTTCAGTCTGAATGATACTGTCTATGATGTTATTTACAGAATCCACCCAACACAGGGTTGGGGTTCCATCTGGTTTGACAGTAGTTTCTAAGACATCTCCTCTTGGCAGCTTGTTGGTCACTATTTTGTAAACAACTCCCCAGGGGTTATTGTTTCCAGTAGTTCCCACCAAGTGCCTCCAGCATTCCCTTTTCTTGTCTCTTATGAGGGCTGTATACTGATTCCTGGGAGTTCTATAAGAATCACTCAGTGCATCCCCCTCATTTTGTTTGTTTATTTGTTTGTTGTTTGTTATTTGGTTTTTAGGAGCATTAGCAACTAAGGCCATATTGCTCCGGGGATATGCGGTGGTCATTCCCTGACCTTCCCGCATCCTCCATATTTGGTGGTCACGGGCTCGAACCCCGGTCTAATCAAGAAGCGTGTGCTATGCACTGCTGCTCCTACCCACCTGGCTACGGAGGCGCCACCTCATTTTGTGGCCAAGATGTTCTGGCTCTTTGAAAATGTCTCCTCACCTGATGTAAGCTACTTCTGAGTATAGTCAGCTTGGGGCACCACCAGGGAACTGTCTGCTTCCTCAGTTTTTTCCGTGGGATAGACAGGGTTGCCATTTTTGTTAAAATGCTTGTCATAGTCAGTTTTTGCTCGTCCGGGCTACAGTTGCCTGATCTAGACCACTCATTTTCCTGTTTTTGCAGCTCAGCTGCTTATGTTCTGCAAAAAATCTGCCAGTTTGCCTTTTTAAGGTTATACCTTTTGATATCCAACAGGGAGTGCTGGGTTGTTTGTAATTGCCTGTTTAGTTTGAAGGAAATGGCTCTGTGATCTGATGTGGTCCAGGCTGGCTGGGCACACCAGGCTGTGATTTTATAAGCTATTGAATTGGTGGCAAGAGTAACATCAATGTCACTCTCCAACATGGTACTGATAAAAGTTGGGAGGTTATTTGGTTGGTTTAGCACTTGAAAGGGTGAGGTGGCTATATAGTCTTAAAGTATCTGGCCATTGTGTGTGCCTGCTGTCTTCCGTATGGCTATGCAATAAGGCTGACCAGCAGTTGACATCAGCACACACTATGATATTTGCAGTAGGTAGCAAGTTTGTGACTACTTGTAGGTATTCAATGGTTGGGTTTATATCTTCCCCTGGTCTGGAATATAGTGAAATAATGTAAAACTGTCCTACAGCACTGGTGATATGGGCACACACTCCCACTGGGGAGCAGAGGTGACCCACCTTTGTGACTGTAAGGTCAGTATTTTTAACTACTATTGCTGTAGAAGGGACACCTGAGGTGTATTCTATTATTCTATTGAAGTTGATAGCCTAAACAAATTTAAGGCTCAGCTGGACAGGTATTTCCAACGAATGGAGGGGTGAAATGGGAGTAGTGGTTGTTTTTTTTTTTTTTGGCTGATGCTGAATAAGCTTGCTTTCTTGCATCATATACCTCTACTAATGCTAATGCTAATTTTATAGCCTCTTGGGTATCCTTGAACCCTACCCATATGTGTGTAGGGCTCTTGGAGTACCAAGATATCTATATTATTTTCTTCCAATTTGAGTTTGATCTGATCTACAATGGCTCTTGCTCTTTGAGCATTCAATTGGACAAGATTTAGAGCCCTAGTCACATTTATGTTTTCAGTCTGGCCCATAGTTGGTCCTAGATTGTATACATTTTACCGTTTTTTTATAATAGGGGCATTTATAATCCCTGATACTATGTGCATAGTCAGTCAGCCGTGCTGCTTTACAGGTAGCACATTTTGGCTGCTGATTTTTATTTTGGAAGTTCTTGTAATCATGGCCAGTGACTGCACAGTAGCCACAGACAGGGGAATTCTGACTGCAGTCTCTGGCAGTATGGCCATATTTATGACGGTTAAAGCACTGCTGTACAAGAAAGAATTCCCTGAATTTATGGCTGGTTTGATGGCCAGTGTAGACTCTTTGCTGTCCTTGTAGGTTTTTCCAAATTCTGGGTGACACTTCCACAATGACATTGAATTGCACATTTCTTTTGTTTTTTGTCCCTCTTTTTAGAAGAAATTCTTTGGCAAACTCATCCAGTTCCATTATATTGATAAAGTTTTTGTTGTAGAAATCCAACATAAGATCTCTTTCCAGAGTTGTCTCAGGGATGTCAAATATAATAACGGGGTTTCTGCCCCCTTGGCTTTTCTGTTTGCAGTCCCAGTTTTACTACCTCTGGGTTGGTTTCAATCTTTTTAACATCCTCCTTATTTGTTACTTCAATTAAAACTCCATTATCTTTTATTTTTCTCATGTTATTCACTTTTATTTCTTTCAAATTAGGTTTTAATTTTGTCATGACAGTATCTCTGACTGCCTCACTGGAGGATTTGTATGTAGAGTCAGGCTTAGCCTTTATAATGATTATGTTTGTTTCTTTTTGCCTTTGGTATTTCCTTAGTCTTATTGTTGGTTTGTTTAGTTTGTGATGAATCTGCTTTGGTGGCCCTTGCTACTTGGGCGTAAGTCAAAGCATTTATTTCTTTATAATTATTCTTCTCTTCAGTCACCGTTTCTACTTTTGCTTTCAATACTTTGTTTTCTGTATTAAGTTCAACAACTCTATGTTCCAAAACAGACCAGCAGTTCACTATCTGCAATCTTGTTATGTAATCCTATTTGTCTGTTTATAAAGAAACTCTTCTAGGAACAGTTTCATTTCTTTAATTTGTCTTATGGGATCCTCTAATTGATTTATAAGCTGAAATTTCCTCTCCTCCTCTGTTTTTGTTACCTGTGGTTCTAAATTACCATTCTCCTTTTGATCTGTTTTTTTTTTTTTTTTTTTTTTTTTGGTAGTTGTTGGCACATCAGCTTCTGTGGCCATAATGCACCTCCCAAGGTTTTTGCAGTACTTTGATCCAAGCCCGAGGCAGGATTCATACCCGCGACCTTTAGGTTGCCAGGCAGGCACTTTACCCACCCGGCTAGCCAGGTCAGCTCCTTTTGATCTGTATTTTCTACCTGGTTTTTGCATTTTCTAGTCTGTTTTACACTAAGGCGGCATGATTCTAAGTCTTCATTTGTGATTTCTTCATTGTTTAGTGCCTCTATCCCACAATCAGGCAAGTCCTTCAAGTTAGGATTGCGATCGATATTTTTTGATTTTTCAGTTTTTTCCTGTGAGGTTTGGTCTTTGCCAGTCATTCTGCTGTTATTATAACGTTTCTTATATCCAGGAGAGTAATTTAAGGTATATTTTATCATCGTGGGCCTATTAAAACCGAAGATGCAATGTTTTCCAGTTTTGGCGGGAAAACAGTCACACAAAAAGAAAGGTACTCTTATACACAAGAATATGTTTAATCTAAGTGAAATTTACATTTCCCCTCACAAATAACATGTATCCAGCTAATTTGATTGACAAATTTATCCCAATTTTTGGAATTTTGAGGCGTTGCAGTATCGAAATCGGCAATAGTAGGATCACTAACGCTGTAACAATCGTACTGTGCATAAACGCATTCAAAAAGCCAACAATAGCTAAAAACAACTATAACTAACATTGTTTTCATCTGTACACAGCGTGTAGAATCCAAGTTTTATGGTTTTGGAAGCCAGAAAATCCAAGAAATCCTCTCTGCCGCCGTCAGTTACTATCCGCCGTTTACATCAAGTAGAGATTCTTGAAGATGCATCCGTTCAACTCTGCGATCACCAGTACATCTTCGAAGTTGGACAGTAAAAGGGTGTTGACTGGTTGCGACACATGTTCAGACTGCTTTGTTTGTTGTTATTTGGTTTTTAGGAGCATTAGCAACTAAGGCCATACTGCTCCGGGGATGTGCGGTGGTCATTCCCCGACCTTTCCGCATCCTCCGTATTTGGTGGTCATCGGCTCAAACCCCGGTCTAATCAAGAAGCGTGTGCTACGTACTCCTGTTCCTGCCCACCTGGCTACAGAGGTGCCTCAAACTGCTTTGGAAGAGAGAGCAGGAATGATACAAGCCAATTCAGAAGAACTGTGCCCATGAAAGTATCTATAGAAAATGCATGCAGCAGAACCAGAACATTATAAGACAGAGTGGAGAGACTTTGTTAGAGCTGAGTCATTAATTAACCTGACTGCCTTATTTTGAATGGAATTTAGAAGCATGAAAGAAGTTTTGGAAGCACTGCCTCAGATGCGGGAACAATATTCTATGGTAGGGTGGATTTGCAATTAGTACAGAGTGAACAGCTATTTGCAAGAAAAGTAAAGCTGAGAACAAAAGAGAAAACCTAGTTTTCTAGATACACAGCAAGCAATATTTGTAATGTGCTTATGCCAAGGGAGATTAGAAGTCAGGGTAATTCCCAATAGAGATACATGATCTTGCCTAGAAATCAGAGTGTGATCGTAGATAAGCATAGGAGTAGAAGAATTTTTTTTTCAAGAAATAACACGGGACTTTGAAGGATTGAAATCAACTAAGTTATCTTTGCCCCACTCAAGAATTACCTGGAAATGAGCATTTAAGGAATTGGTAGCAGATATTGGAGAAGTTGAAGCTGTTGAAGCAAACTGGAGGTGGAATGTAATGTACTATCATTAGCAAAACAATGGATAGGATTTCCAGTTGATGGAAGGTCATTAATATACAAGAGGAAAAGACTGGGAGAAAGAATTGAACTTTAGGGAACACCAACATTAGTGGAGAGGTTGGAAGATAGACACGCACCTAGCATCAACCAGAGTGAACAATCAGAGAGAAAACTGGATACCCAATTACAAAAAAAAAAAAAAAAAGATGGCAAACCATAAGATGGAAGCTTATTCAGAAGACCTTTAGGACAAACACGATCAAAAGCCTTTGAAATATCAAGAGCAACTGCATGAGTTTCAAACTTTTCCACTGAATTTCTACACAGATGGGTAACTTTTTTTGTTTGTTTGGTTTTTAGGAGCATTAGCAACTAAGGCCATATTGCTCCGGGATATGCGGTGGTCATTCCCTGACCTTTCCGCATCCTCCATATTTGGTGGCGACGGGCTCGAACCCCGGTCTAATCAAGAAGCGTGTGCTATGCACTGCTGCTCACAGATGGGTAACTTAAGCCAGTATATCACCAGTGGATCAATACTTATGGAATTCATAATGGCGATCATTAATCAGATGGAAGGTTTCTAGATAGATTTAGGCTTTGCAGTTAATTGATTTCTCCACTACTTTAGGAAGATTAGAACTAGGTGCAGTGGGACGATAATTGGATGGGAGGGATTTGTCACAATTTCTGGGAACTGGCTATGAGCAAATTTCCAAGCAGAAGGGAAAACACCTTTGGAACAAGGTGAAAAATGGCAACACAGAAAAGGGTTAAGTTCGGGAGTACAGGTTTTGAGAACAAGTAGAGAAATATCATTAGGAACTGGAGCTTTCTTAGTATCAAGAATGTCGAATATCCTTCCAACATCCTTTTGACGGAAGACTACAGTACGCATTGAATGCAGTGTACTGGGAATGGCAGGAAATGGTTTACCAAGATCATCAATACATGAGTTGGAAGAAAAGCAGTGAAGTGAAGTGAAAAGTAGTGAACCAATGAATTGGCAATAAAACCACCTGGTTTTGACAGAGGTGGGAACAGAGATGGGCAAGAGTTTCAGCTAATAGCTTTGGCAAGAGACCAGAATGCTTGACAACCATTTGGACAAGAAGAGAGTTTTCTACTCTTATCCTGTTCGAAAATCTAGTTTGGACTGATTAATAACTGCTTTATAATTGTTGCGAGCTTTGGTGTAGGCAGAAAATGAACCTGGAGATTTGGATACAAGCCATTTACGACACGCAACATTCTTCTCTTGAACAGCCTTAGAACATTTATTGGAAAACCAAGGTTTGTATAAAGGACGAGATTTTAAAGTGGAGTGTGGAATAAAGGATTTCATCCTTACAAGAATAATTTCACTGATCTGAGCAAACGTTGACATCAGAATATTTGAAATAATCCAACCAATGAAAAGAAATCTTGCAGATCTTCCCATTTTGCATTCTTGTAATGCTAAACAACATGAGGTTGAGAATGGTAATGAGAGAAAGGCTCCATTGAAGAAGAGACCATCATCAAGTTGTTGTTGTTTGGTTTTTAGGAGCATTAGCAACTAAGGCCATATTGCTCTGGGAATATGCGATTGTCATTCCCTGACCTTTCCGCATCCTCCATATTTGGTGGCGATGGGCTCGAACCCCGGTCTAATCAAGAAGCGTGTGCTACGCACTGCTGCTCCTTCCCACCTGGCTACGGAGGCGCCCCATCATCAAGTAATGATCTGAGGTGCCTAGAGGACCACTCACTTTGACTGTTTACTTAAAGGGTTGTTTGTAACAAAATGATCAAGCATGTTGGCTGCATGATTAGGATTTTCCGGTGTTCTGGTAGATAAATGAACAATTTGTGAGAAGTCATTAGTACTTGCAAAAGACTCAGTATCTCAATTAGCTGGGTCCATGTGACTAGAAAACAGAAGCCAGCTGAAGTTGTGAACATTAAAATCACCAAAGAAAATCACCTCACAGTTAGGAAAGTTGGACTGGACAAAGTTAAGTTTCAAAGAGAGAAACTCCAAGTGATTTAGCATAGTTGGGAGAATGATAGAAACAACAGATGAATCTGGAATCTCCTCTTTTCAATCTTCTCTGGCTTAAAATCTCTCTACCACATTCTGTCAAATTAGGTTTGGCAGACTAAGTGGAAATGGACATCATTGAGACCACATTTATTTGTGAAATGAATAGGATGTTTTCGGGAGGTTTAGATCTTTTCGCAGATCAGTTTGTTCTATTAATTTGATAATTCATGGTGTATTCTGGAGTAAGAAAAGATGGCAAGGACATGCTGTACGAAGTAATGTAATTTTGGTATGGTGTACACATGGCAAGAATATACCCAGCTCCTTGACATAATGTGGCCTCGACACTGGCTCCACACGCGCGCACACACTACTTACACTCCCTCCAGTCACTATCTGGCAGAGTAGATGCAGGGAGATTACAGTAGCTGATCCAGAAGCCTCCTAGAGAGTTACCAATTGGTTTGATCTAGTGGACTCTCTAGCAGGTGGCCTGTGAAAACTCTTATAGAGCTGTACCCTTGAAATATGAGGAAAATTGGATCTCGCCATGATTTTCATCATAACCTCAAAAGGCATCATACTACACGATGGAAGTGATGGGGTGAAGATTGCTGGAGCTTTGCTGTGGCAATCCCCACCCCATCTCTTCCATCGTGTAGTATGATGGAAGAGATGGGAATTACTGAAGTTTTACTGTGGAAACTAAACATGGATTCCACCACTTCAAGCCTCCAATAAGCAAAGTGGTGGTAATGCACATCACTCATAGCTGTGCCTTGGATCTGGTGACTAATGACATTAATACTGCCCTTGATTTGTGTTTGACTAGTAGCACATGTTTAACAACTCTTTGTTTTGCCAGATCTAGAAGGTCGTGTATTTTTTAACTTACCTGTTCCCATCACCCTCTGGGGTCAGTACGTTGTGATGTCTTTGGTGTTGTCCCTCGGGGATCAGAAACTCAACTCCTACAGTATCTCAATTCTCTTTTACCCATTATTCAATTTACTATTTAGCTGGAAACAAACAATATTCTTTGTTTCTTAGACATTCTGGTCCAAAGTACACGCTTTACAACCTCCGTCTTCAAGAAGCGTATGTGTCCAGGCCAATTTATTAATTATGGGTTTTCGCAGACACTTATGTAGTACTGCCCATACATGGAAGCATTCCAGTTCCATTAGTGATAGGCAATTAGGGATTTCTAAGGTAAGAACAGAGCTTCCTAATTGCAGTTATCCTCCTAGTATTCTGGATAAGTGTGAGTTACAAGCCATGATGTATTCACCCAATCATATCTTCCCCACAATAATGAGTTTATCTCCTCTGCCTACATCCCCTACTATCCCTGCACATCTGAAGATCTTGCTAGAATTTTATGCTCTTACCACATATGGTGTGTGGTAGGAATATGTCCCTGGTAGGAAATTACATTCTATCATTTCCAGACCGGACTGTCATTATATGTCTGGATTGTGGGATGTGTTATGTTGGCGAAACTGCTAGGAGGTTAAGAGAGAGTGTTTCACAGCATGAAGTGGCCTCTCCGTGCCACCAACGTTGAACACTCTGCTGAACATTATTGGTCAAGCAACATAACCTTGATCCCCATTACAACATTGAAAATGTCAACTACTCACGTAATTACCACCAGCGACCATGGCTTGAAGCACTCCACATTGCTAGCTACAATCGTACTATGAATCACAATAGGGGAGCTCATATACACCCCATTATGGAGTCTGCCATCCCTACAGTATGATGAGCGCTGGTGTGCAATATATATCAGTAATATTAACCAGTGGGGGGGGGGGTGTCAGTGCACCATACACTAACTAGCTGATGAAGGTACACCTTGCCCCCCTAAAAAATGACTATTTTATTCCTTTATTTAAACACTTTTATCTTGTTTTTTATCTATTGTAATGCTTTATTTATGTATATTTCATATTATATTTTATTTTAATAAAGTCTGACTTTATTAATTTGTCAGTTGTGGCTAGAAATTATAGTGGTAAAATTATCTATAATTTTTTTAATATCTAATGGCGAATTTATTTATGTTAGCCACATGTTGAAGTTAATTTGCCAACTTGAAAACATGGTCTAAATTCAAATTAAAAGCAGAAATTTTCTAGAAAAAAAATGCAACAGATGTACCATATTCTTCAAAAAAAAAAAAAAAAAAAACCCAAATATATATAACTGAAAAAGGTCATAAATGGTCTAGGCCAGTGTTTCTCAACCTAAGTACCGTGAGTAGACTTGGAGAGAGAGAGAGAGAGAGAGTGCGTGCGTGTTATGGGGGAGTTTAGGGGTGCATAAGCTGCCGGGGCTACAGTGCACCTAGGCTTCAAGTGTGCTGCAGAAAATGCAAATAAAATAAAATTAAAAAATCCAAGTTTTATAATAAAAATTAATTCAAACAAAATATGCTGCACAAATCCGAGCACCTTCTGGCAGTCGATGTGATGTCCCATTTTGATTGCTAGTACTATAACTGTTCACCTTTATTCGGCCATTCTTATCACTTGAGTCTCTCCCAGGCACCCTGCAGTGCATTTCGCAGTTGTATATAACTGAATATCTTGTAAGCAGCATAGTAAGAAATTTCTGTTGTGTTTTTAAAAGATCTCTAAAATGTCATTCTGTTAATTCATATAGAACAGGTATTTTCAATGAACTATATTAGTATATTCCTTGTATTAAAAAACTGTGCCTCCGATCAAACCCAACTGTCTCACTGATTAAAATGTTATAATTGTATTTTTGTTTGTTTTTATACAATTATGTTAATTTTTACATATTTTCTTTTAAATTTCATGTATGTTGAAAAAAAAAAGATATTAAAAGCATTAAAAACAAATAATATGTGTACAGTCCGTCCTCGTATAACACGTGTTTATATTACACGAATTCGATCATACACGATTTATAAATAGGGGAACGATATCTTATATAACACGAACTGAATTCGCTTATGCACGATTCGCCTTTGTGTTTACAAGAAATGGCAGTCGAACGCAAAATGATAGGAATGAAGAGAAGATTCTGAAAATGTATTTATGTTTTTTATATCAGTGAAGGAGAAACACATTTCACCATAATAATGTAAAAACCAACACAATTCCAGCTGTCAGTATAATCGCAAATGCAATTAGATCGAGTTTACTACCAGTTTACAACAGATTCCACTAGCAGAAACGCAACTGGAAATTGTTTTTATTGTTTTATGGTAGTAACCCCTAGAAATGTGCTTTAATAAAATGTGAGGTGTTAATAGTGTATCTCTGCCTTTACGGTGTTGTTTATTCAGTTGCTACACGTATGCAGCTTTGTTTATGTGTATCAAGCGTACCTCCTCATTTTGTAATTGTGCTTTATTCCCTAAAAATGAGTAAAATACTAAAAGGTGTGAAAAGGAACCGTCCTGGTGACAACACTGCAGATTCAGTGAGAAAAAGAAAACCAATATCGATAAACAGCGGCGGACTGGATCAAAAATTCTTACCCGGGAAAATTTGTAGTGGCCTCATACTATGGCTTATGGCCAAAATCACACCGGCCTCCGGCCCACCGGGGTTTCCCTGGTAAGGCTTATGGCCAGTCCGCCTCTGTCGATAGAGAAAAAATATGAAATTGTGAAACGCTTTGAGCAAAATGAAAGACCATGTGATATTGCACGTGCTACAGACCTAAATGAGGCAATGCCGAGAATTACAAAGAATGCAGAGAAAATAAAAAAAACTTTCAGAGCAGAAACAACTCAAAGTGTAATCCATTAGATTAAGACACAAAGAATTGGAAGAGATGGAACAGCTGTCATCTGTTTGGATCGAAAATCAAACAAAAAACAAGTTTGCTTATGATAGAAGCAAAAGCATTAGTAATATTTTATTACGTAATAGTTGGAATAAAATACGTAAGTATTTTATTATGATTATTTATTGTGTTTGGTAATGTTTTGGTTACAAATGTGGGTTCAATCTTGGGTGGTTGGCACCTAACCCTATTTTTCCTATAGGGCCTGTTGTTTATATTGCACGATTTTGCATTGCCCAAGGGTTTCTAGGAACACAACTATCGTGCTATACGAGGACTGACTGTATTATAAAATATACCCAACAGAAATAGCTTTGCATTTGTCGATATGAGCATAGCAGTGATTGCAGCGTGCCACAAAATTTTAGTGTCTTTAAAAGTGTGCCGCAGCAACAAAAATATTGAGAAACACTGATCTAGGCAGAAGGACTGCCAGTCACAGCTCTTCCACTCCTAGAAACCTGACTGAGCTTGCTTCAGCATTTATACCAAAATGGGAACTGATGCCCTTAGAACCAATTAACAGTCCCATTCTCAGCACGAGTGATTGATAATACTTGTATGCTACCCACAGAGAGTACCCACCTTATTAGGGTGTGCTTCTAGAGATTATTGATGTGGCATTTTTGGCTGCTCACAAAAACTCCAATTTCAAATTATTGTAAATTATTACATTAATTATATTTCTGCATATTTATTGAATGGAATAATAAAGATATAAAAAAAAATTGGAATTACACACACACCAGAGCCAATTCAGGATCTTCATTGGGATCTACTCCAAATTCAAAGCCCATTCCACCTAATCCCACTGCTCCTGCACCATCCTCTCCTTGGACCACTGGGGAACTAACAAGTGCATCAGACAAATGGGGACCTGGGGGGACTGTTACCAGATGTGATCTAAAAACAAAACAATAAATAATGTTTGCTTTTTTATATTTTATTTAGTTATTTATTTAAAATTAATCTTTCAATTAATATATTAATAAATAATTTAATATATTTATTCTATTTATATTAAAGTTTTTTAAAATTGACAAAAAAAAAATGTTAAGCACAAGTTCTGAAGTAAAATATAAATTTGAGTCTGATAACCCTAAAGTAAAATATGCTTTTAAAAAAAATTTTTGACAGTCATAATCAGTTTTTTTAATCATCATTACTATTCATTAGTTTACCAGACTAGTATATTTTGCAGTGAATGTATAAAATTAATGGGTCAGCATCTAGTTTCTATGTGGAATATTTACTCAATACGGATTAGGCAATTTTGATTTTTCAATAAAATTATTGATTTGTAATCGTCAAGATCTTGTGTATAGCAAGATGCACATCAGGAAGCAATGACATCCATTAAGAGAAACACATAAGTAAGATGTGTGCCCAATCCTTAGTCTCGATAATATTACTTCCCTCCCTCCTGCTTCGTTGGAAACTGGAGAACCAGTTCTAACATTTTTTTTTAATTTTTGCCTGTCACCAAACATCCCTTTCATTTTTAAGTTTAAAATGTTCCAAAAATGATCATGCTTCAACTTTCTATATTCATATAATCAAAGTGCTTATCTTTTCACTGTCCAACATATTACAACCAACCCCTGTATTGGGGTTGGTTGTAATCCGCCTTGAGGTTGATTGTACCACACAGACTGTGACATGCAAACTATGATACACAAATATTTACAAAACAGATGTCCATTTCTGAAGACACTAACATGCCTAATGCAATTGAGATCCAAGGATTGGCCAGGTCAGGGAGATGTTTGGAGTCTTTGTTGTGTTCCTCAAACCAGGACCGGGCCAAGCCATTTTAGTACCTGAGGCAAGAATGAAAAAGTGCATGCTCCCCTAAAATATTTTTTAAAAAAAATTAAATTAAAAAAATATGACATATATAAAATATATTATTATTATTATTATTATTAGCTATATTTCTGGTACACGTTTTAATAAAAATAAAAGGATGGCAAAAAAGTAAAATAACTGTTTAAAGTGATTTTTATTCCCACGAGCAGTGTTTATTATAGCTCCTCCTTTTCCCTCAGTATTGGAGCTATCCGACATGTCATTGATTCAACAAGATGTCGGAAGCGTTCGGGAGGTATGGCCAACCAAGCTGTGTGTAATGCGGTCAGCAATGCAGGTATGGAGGTGATTGGTTTATCCAAACGCCTGATATGCCTTTCCATATCCTACAAGTTCTCTATGGGATTGATATCGGGGGAGTTCAGAGGCCAATTGATATGCTGGAAGTCAGAACTGTGTTCCTCAAACCATTCCTGCACAGCAAGTACCCGATGGCTCGGCGCATTGTCATCTAAGAAGATACCATCACCATTCAGGAAAAAGTGTAACATAGCGGGGTGCACACAGTCAACAAGCAGTTGACACTAGCGGAGACCACTGATACGTTCTTCCACTTGCACCAGGAGTCCAAGTTCCTGCCAGTGAAGCATGTCCCACACCATACAACCGCCTCCACCAGCCTGCACTTTTTATACCATGCATGATGGATCAAGAGCCTCGTGTTGTTTACACCAAATCCATTCACAGTCTTGAGGATATATGTAACATCCGACCAGCACACCTTCTTCCAGTCTTCTAACGCCCAACTTGCATGCTCTTTTCACCAGGCGAGTCTTTTACGCCGATGAACCTTGGTTAGGAGAGGATGTCGTAGGGGTCGTCTGCTGGCACAGCCCATATGTGCGATGCATAGTCATGCCAGATATTGTTCCGGGTTGGCCCATGTTGTATTGGGTAGTCAACTCTTCAACAGTGTTGCGCCCCTGTTCGTGTGTGTACGAGTCATTGGACCTGGCACTCACCTCTAATATATGAACCTTTCGCTTACCTTTGCAGTTTTGCCGACAATCCTCTTACACTAATTACAGCAGCTCTCGAACACCCCCACCAGTTCAGCCGTTTGGGAAATCGAGGCACCAGCTCATTGCACACCCACAATCTGTCCTTTATTAAAGTCCGATAAATCCTTCCTTTTACCCATCACACTCAGAATTTTACTACCTACTGAACCACTGACACCTTATCTATGCTACGTAGGTTGACTAACTCCGCACTCTTGTACCTCACGTGGTCAATGGGTCGCATTCAGTTTTCGTAGAGATGTCATAATTCAGTGATCACTCAGTGTATAACAGATTTAATTAGGTGTCATTCATTTCAAAAATTATTTAATCTTTCTTTTGGCACCCCTTTCAGCTTTTAACCTGAGGTAAGAGCCTCATTTGCCTCACTCTCAAGATGGCTCTGCCTAAAACCACATTTGTTGTGGCAGATGGTAGTACTTTCACTTTGACATTACCCCCTGTCCACATCAATAAATGTGCAATGTTACCAAGTATATCTGATCTGCAATGACATAATCAGATATTCTGGCATTCAAGTGCCCTCCAATGGGACCAAAAGTATGTCAAAAAAACATTACACACCATTGCCCCACACATCATACCTCCTCCTCCAGCAACTTGCAGTATCGGTACACAATAGGATGGTCCCTTATGTTGTTTTCTCCAAATGTATACTCTTCCATCAGTGCTGAAATGTAGCATGATTTGTCCCACTCTTTTAAGTCAACCTTTTATATTCTGACACTGCATATTTTCCAGCTGGTGTTTAAGACCACTGGCTTCTAAAAAGTTCTATTTTGATACATCACTGTTTGTAGAGTTCTTCAGATAGTGCTGATACCTAGTGAGGGCTAATTGCCCTGAAATGGTGCCGTGCCGTCTGGGTGGTGGTATCCATCTGAGAATAAGTAACATTAGTCTTCTCCTTAGGTGAAGCGTTACTTATTCGAAGTAGTGCAATATCATGGCAACTCGTGAAGGCATTCGCAATATGAGATATAACTTAAAACGATGCCGTTTTACTAATATTCTGATTTGTTCAGATATAGCTATGTATTTCTGATGCACTTGCACTATATTTATACATAGTCCTGACTCACCCATAGCTTGAGGCTTACACCCTAAATGTTTTAGAGTCTAAATACATGATACACCATCAGGCATATCTCATATTATGGAGTTATACTTCATAACTGTTTTGCCATCATTGCATCACTCGGGTACCTACCCACCCACCGAAGAAGGGCCAAATAGCCCTGAAACGGCACCAGGGGGAGCCTGATGATGTCCAGGGTTTCCAAGAATAGGTAACAACAGCTTTCTCCACTGGGGAAGCGTTGCCTATTCGAGGAGTTTGAGTGGTGTGAGTTGAACGAGTTACTGTCCCTTTCATTCTTCTACACTGTTTCTTTTCCTCTTCCACTCCTATTATTTTCCCTCTACCTTTTTGCTTTTCTAAGTCTAATAGGGAAAACTGAATAGTCGAGTTATTATCCCACACAAATACAAAATAGCCCTAAAATGGTGCCATCTGGGTGGTGGTATCCATCTGAGAATAAGTAACATTAGTCTTCTCCTTAGGTGAAGCGTTGCTAATTCGAAGTAGTGCAATATCATGGCAACTCATTGTGAAGGTATTCACAATATGAGATATAACTTAAAACGATGCCATTTTACTAATATTCTGATTTATTCAGATATAGTCATGTATTTCTGATGCGCTTGCATTATATTTATACACAATGAGTCCATTCTTTAAACACTTTAGAAATAAATGTTAAAACAAAGAATCCTCTGAAACATTAATAAATTAAAAGAATTTTGTTACTTCCCTGAAGCGGACAGGGCTTTTTGACTAGGGTCATGATCGCAGGAAAGTGAAACCGCAAGTTGTGTTATGGAATTTATAGCATGGAGGTTAGTTGTTATCTTGGCGCATGCACATGAAGGACCATGAATCTGAGATGGGGTAGGGATGACATACAGTAACCAAATTTTGATGTAATTTAATTTCAAGACAGCAATTAATAATTAGGTGTAATCATATTGGATGCTAAGTATTTCTGCTTCGTTGAATAGAAAGGTGTGGCCTTTACTGATTGCATGGAATGCAAGTTCTGAAGCAGAGGAGCAGGACGCATGATGGACGCAAGGATTGACGTTCAGGGACGTAACAAAATTCTTTTAATTTCTTAATGTTTCAGAGGATTCTTAATGTTTTTTTTTTATGTTTTAACATTTGTTTCTAAAGTGTTTAAAGAATGGACTCATTGTGTATAAATATAGTACAAAATTTCTTTTCAGCTGTACTTCATTCTCGTATTGAGAGTATAGAGAGTTGATCCCTGGTATGAAGAATTGCAATCCTTGCAAGATACATTGTAGACTAAATCATTTATTTGGAACATGGTACAGAGGAACAGACTTAGTGATTATTAAGAGCTGCATGTAGTTTCCTAGTGGATTTGGTATTGATTTTGAATTGTCTTTAAAAATACTATTTAGTTTGTTTCTACCATTGTTCAATATACAGCCAAGAAATATAAAATATTTTTTTTTACATTATTATTATTATTGATGATTGGTGTGGTATAATGTAATCTATTTTTGCCTGTAACTTTATTTCGTTTATAATAGGCAGGGGGTAACCTCTATTTTGAAATCCATTTCTTAATGTTTAATCTTGCATGAATATTATTAAACTTCTGTATGGCCCCCGAATCTGTGAAGCAAAGTATAGCCATTCCCCAACTTACATAAGGGTTGTGTTCCAAGGAACTCTACGTAAGTCGGAATTTCCCTAAATGCTTATGTAGAACTTGCAAATTTTATTGAAGCAAAAAAAGAAATGCTCGACAAACATGTAAATAAATTTATTTATTAAATTTTTTTTATCTCATGCAGAGGAAAAATTACAAAAGTGTACAAAATTACAAAGAGAGAGAGGAGACAGGCATAACGTTAGCAAGTTTTATCTTTCAAGCATCATTGCCAGAATTAACTAACTCTGCAGCTGATAAGCATGCTGCTGCAGAAGTTAAGGGATGTGGAGATTTAGAAGGGGTTTTTTCCAACCCATCACAAAATTTCTTTTCAGCTTCAGAATCGGCACTGGCAATTTCACTGCATAGTTTAATGTTTTGGAAACCAGCGCAATGCTTGAACCTATTAAACCACCCAATGCTTGTCAGGAACTTGGTCTGGGGTTTGCTGTACTTATCTTCATAAATACTTCTTGCTTTTGCTTGAGTGGCCATTGGACACAGGGGCACTCACTTCTCAATCTGATTTTCCATCCATATTATTAATAGCGTTTCCATCTTCGATATAGCACCTGAATGCTGTTTTGTGATCACTGTTGATCTTAAATGCATTGATCCTTTAACAAGTTCTTTTACATGCACACTGTCCCTTAAAATGGTATTCACTGTTGAAGCAGCAAGACCTAATTCTGGAAACTTTTTCCTGCTTCGTACTTCTTAATTAATCATCTTAATTTCTAAATCAATTTTGTTTCGTTTCCTAGCACTGCCAGCACCTGCACTTTCCGTTGGTCCCTTTCCCTTCACCATTGTAATAAGTAAATAGGAATAAAGAGAAGATTCTGAAAATTTATTTATGTTTTCATATGATTGAAGATTTCAGTGAAGGAGAAATACATTTCACCATAATAACGTAAAAACCCACAAAATTCAAGTTATTGGTATTATAGCAAATGCAATAAGATCAAGTTTACTACCCGTTTATAATAGACGGGTAGTAAACAGAAAAGCCCAATAAACTGGAAAGTGCAAATTGTTTTATTGTTTTATGGTAGTGACTGCCAGAAATGTGCTTTAGAAAATATCACAAAGCCGTTCAAAATTTATTCTTATAATGGAACATATGATAACGATGAAAGTGTAGTACAATTTCCATTATAAATATGATCTTTTAGAGAGATATATAGCTTAGTTATATAGCGAAAATTTCAACTTCCGAGGTCTTGGAATGAATTACCAAAAAAAAAAAAAAAAATGTTATTGGGTTCACATTATGATATTTTCACGATACCTCCATTTATTCCTACGGGATGTAAAATATGTTTCCACGATTTTTTTTTTGAGTTTGCACCAGCCAGCAAAAACTTACGTAAAGTCGAATTTCCGTAAGTAGAATATTATGTAAGCCAGGGGGCTTTATATCATCAAGATATCTACCATAGCGGGTGACACATGTGTAAAAAAGGGTGTTGAATATATTATTTCAATAGTGGTAAGGTATATTTCCGCTAATAAACCACTAAGATTTAACCACATAGGTAGACCAAAAAAACTGTTTCGAAAACTTTACCTTGGAAGGTAATACAATTGGCTTCAATTAAAAGTTTTATCAAATCAAAAATAGCTGTAATTGGGAGTTTTGTATGGTTCATAAGTAAGGAGTTATTGTTTAACATGTCTTAGACAATGTCCAAGGTGTATTCAACGTTCATGTTAGTGTATAAAGAGGTGACTTCTAGTGAAAATAGATTGTCATTATCATTAAGTACTTTAAGGTTATTAAACAGCGAATCATTGTTTTTTTTTTTTTTTTTTTTTTTTTTTATCTCAAACTTCATAGTTTGCCTGAAAGGTTTGATTATATATAAAAATAGACTCATGACAGACAGATCATCATTAGTTGTTTCATTCAGTGCCTAGCACTGAATGAAACTACCAATAGCAGAATTCTTAGTACTTTTTCTTCCCACATATATAAAAGTATCCCAAAAAATTATTTTCACATTACAATATATCAAAATGTAATTTCAATGAGATCTTGGCATTTTGAGTGAGAAAATTGTGGAAGCAAATCTGTTGCTGTTTTGTTTACTGCCTGCTGTAAGCATAATTCATTTTCACTATGCTGGCAGGATTTAAACTGTCTAGTAAATAATACATTTCTGAAAGTAGAAGAAACTTTGCTGTTGCATGCTTGTCCTGCTATTGCACTACTTTAAAACAAATGATATCACTAAATTTTTTGGGCCTTTTTTTTTTTTTTTTTTTTTTAATTTAAAAGAGACCACTTGCTGTCTCATAAGGAATCAGCAAGTGCTGAAAGAGGCTACCCTAGCAGTGTTCCATATTTTAAATTGCACAATTAGCCATTTTTTGAAAGTGGTGCAATATCAGGGCAACTCATTGTATGTCCAAGTTTTTAGGAGCATCAGCAACTTAGGCCATATTGCACCAGTGAGTACTACGTCTGAACAAGTGTGCATTCCCACTGCATGTTCTACATATTATGCAGGCTGAAACATCAGAACAATTTATGACCAAAAACTTCCTACTCGACTGCCATCAGCCAAACACAGCCCTGACTGCTCTGGTATATGAGGAATTGGGGCTGTGGTTGGCCTTCTCCAAATGACTGACAATGATTTTATACTACTGCCAACTGCAAAGTTCAACAAATACATATATATTGCTTTGTGGTGGTTTGTTGGTTCTCAACTGTTTAATGTGTTTGAGGGAGGGTCAGTTTATGATTAAGTATTAATAATAAAAAAATTAATTAATTAAAAAAAAAAAAAGATCTGCTCTTGACCATATACTGATATTAGTTGGTTGTCCAGTTTCAGTCCAAGATCTGGTTATGGTGAACTATAAAACTACTGCAATAACTAGGCAGTTTAAGTCCTGCTGACAAAAAAGCGCACAAAAGGACAACTTCATATAATTTTGAAAAGGCCATATAACATGAGCTGTTTAATAATTTTGAAGCCCTAACTTGATTTTGAAGCCCTAACTTAACTAGATAATTTAAAAAATAGTGACTCTATACTTCAGTTTTATGTATTTTTATTTTATTTTATAAAATAAAATAACAAATGGGAAATACAAAATAAAAAGCATGCAGAAAAGCAAATAAAAACATTTTGGATTACTTAATAAATTTTTCAGTATAAACCACTGTAACGAGTTGATACAGAAGCGCTCCATTGCACAGTTGAAAAAGCATGTCAACTGCTTGTCTAGTTTCAAAAATGCATCTGTGTGTGCAGGGAGAATGTCACATGTAGCAATCTCCCCATCAACAGCTAAACAAATGCTGTCCATGTTTAAAATGCTTGTCCAGATG
Source organism: Mastigoproctus giganteus (assembly GCF_048544385.1). Classification (NCBI taxonomy): domain Eukaryota; kingdom Metazoa; phylum Arthropoda; class Arachnida; order Uropygi; family Thelyphonidae; genus Mastigoproctus; species Mastigoproctus giganteus. The sequence goes on from NC_143585.1 coordinate 117,961,026, forward strand.
GCCTCACAGAAATACACTGGTTATCTACCAGTGTGTAAGGCACCGCACATGGGTGGAAAAGACCTGAGTTTGAGTCCCATAGATGATGGGAAAAATTTTCATGGGTACCCAGACAGCACCGCCCTTAGACTCTCCATGACTCTGGAATAAGAAATGCCTATGACTAAATCAAATTCATCCATCTCATTTAATCTGCTATGGTAATCTTCGAAAATGGAAATAGAAGATTTAAAAACAACTGGTATTTATCTGCAAGTATATTAGTTGCAGATACATTTTCAACATATCTAGGAGCAATGACCTTAGTACGTAGATATGAGATAATTAGACTGAAGAGTTACATTCATTTTTTTAAATGTTGACATAACATTTAAAAGAAACAAACACAATGCTTTATTCAAGCCAGAAGAGAGGCACAAGAACAAACTTTCCACATGAGTGACTAGAATTATCAGCAAGCTTGGATTGCTGTTAGCAGAAGTTTGTAATTCAAATTGTTTGTAACAAACTTTAGGATCATGAACTAAATTTGAACCAGTGACCATTTCTTTAAATAGACTTGTCAAAGGTTGCCACTATTCCACCAATCTAGTTAGACATTTAACCAAAAACAGCCATGTTTCCCTTCAGCCAGCAAGTATTGATTGCTGGAACAAACTTCCATCTGTCGTTGGAATGACGGATGGAAGTTTGAGTCCACTTCTTCCTTAAATAAATTCAAGGAAGAAGTGGGAAAACTTTTGGAGTAAATGGATGGGTGAAATGGGAAGTTTTTTTTTTTTCCTTTGGCTGATGCTGTATAAGCATGCTTTCTTGCATTATATGCCTCTACTAAGCTAATGTATGCATACATGTTTCAAAATCTTTTCTTTTTTTTACTTCAATGGTATTGGTGAAATGCATCTTTCCTTTTGGCAGGATAGATATAAAAATGGATTGCTAGTCTAAATATTACCCCACTTTCAGGAAGGCATGCATTGCCCCCCCCCCCCCTTTTGGAGCACAGAAACTACTACTCCAGTTTTTAGGCCTACAATAATAGGCACATTATCAACACCTAAATGCCAGACAGTTTTTAAAGAAAACAGACATGCTTTCAGAACAAGATGCCTAACATTGCACTAGGGATGATTTTTTTTTTTTTTTTTTAATTACAAAAGGTACGAACAAAGGGATATACATGCGACTATAAAATAACGAGTTTGCACCTGCAGCCACTACACACCAAGCACCACCTATGAAACAAAGGCACAGCAGTTGACCTCAAACTTTTTCCTAGTTGACTGCCAAGTCACATTCCAACATGCTCATTTGCTTTAGCATAGGCATACGATGCAAGAAAGCAAGCTTATGCAGCATCAGCCATAAAAAAAAAAAAAACGCTCCCATTTCATCCCGCCATTTGTTCCAAATGCCTGTCCAGCTCAGCCTTAAATTTATTTAGACTATCAACTTCCACAACAAAAGATGGAGTCCGTTCCACCAATCAACTACCCGCTGGCTAAAGGCAAATTTCCGCACATCTATTCTACAACTGTCTTTCCTCAATTTGAATCTGTAACCCCCCCTCAGGTTCTTAATCTGAGCAAGAGAAAGAATCCCATCAGCATTCAGCTTGCTCAACCCATTCAAGGCTTTATACACCTCAATCAGATCACCTCACAGGTGCCTACTCTCCAGGCATTGCAATTTGCAGAACTTAAGCCTTTCTTGGTAAGAGCACCCCTTTGTTCCCCTCACCAATCTTGTTGCCCTTCTTTGTACTCATTCTAGCAACTCTACATCCTTCCTAAAATGAAGCCTCCAGACCTGTACACAGTACTCTAGGTGCGGCCTTGTATAACGGGATAATCACCTCCCTGTCTCTGCTAGCAAAATTCCTATATATCATTGACAAGACTCCAAGACCTGCCCTGGCAACCCCTCTGCACTGCTCAGCGAACTTCATATTTGACTGCACAATTACCCCCAGCTCATTTTCACTTTCCACTTCCCTGAGTGTAGTACCACACAGTTGGTACATTTCTCTTTGGTTATTGCTACCCATATGCAGTACTTCGCATTTGTCAATGTTAAACTTCAGTTGCCACTTCTCAGCCCATTTGCCCAACTTATCTAGATCCATTTGGAGTAGCATACTGTTGTTGTTAACAACCCTGCCAACCTTTGTATCATTTGTAAACTTGGACATTAAACCTGATATACCTTCATCAATATCATTGATAAATATACAAAACAACAATGGGCTCAACATCGAACCCTGGGGAACTCCACTAATAACATTCGTCCATGAAGAGCACTGTCATCTCCCACTCAACCATCCCTTTATTCATTGTAGCAACTTACATTAATGCCATACTACTCCAATTTGAACAGCAGTCTTCCATGTGCAACAGTATCAAAAGCTTTTCTAAAATCCAAGTGTATGATATCAAAATTATTCAATCAAATTGGTCAGACAAGACCTCCCTTTAATAAACCCATGCTGGGTCTTAATTATTACTGCAGTCTTGTCTAGATGATCCTGCAATGCTTCTTTAACCAGTGATTCCATTATTTTCCCCAGAACACAAGTTAAACTAACAGATCTATAGTTACTTGTCACCTTTTGAACCCACTTTGTGAATTGGTGATACATTTGCACACCTTCAGTCCGTGGGGACCTCCCCTAAGTCCAAGGAAGCTCTCATAATTATGGCTAAGGGTTTGCTTAATTCCTTTGCTGCCTCCTTTAATATGACCGGATAGATCCCATCCACCCTAGGTGCCTTTTTTTTTATGTTTAACTTCAAAAATTTCTCCTCCACCTAGCTCCCTGTTAGAGTTTGATAAACTTCTGGCACTCCCCTCATTGAATAGCTCCTCATGTGTGAATCTTGATACAAAATACTCATTCAGTTTATCAGCTACCTGAGCATGATCATCAATAGTCAACCCATCTATGTTAAGTGGTCCAATCTGATTCATCCCTTTCTGTCTAGAGTTTACATAAGTAAAGAACTCCTTGCTGTTTTTCTTTGCATCCTTTTCCAAGGATTTCTTGTAATCTTCCTTCACCTGCCTAACCTCCTTTGTGACTTGATTACAGACTAGTTTATATCTGCCATAGGCTTCTGTGTAACCTGATACTTTATATGCATCCCATACATTTTTCTTCTCTGCCACGAGCCTGATTAGTTCATCTGACATCCATTTAGGCTTAAACCTTGAACAGTATTTCTTAGTTGGAATGAAAAGCCTAGTAGCCTACAAAATTAAGTCCCTGAAGGCTGCCCATTTAGAATTCTTTGCAGTGAGACAGGTTTTCATTACCTTGTGTTTTTGCAGTTAGCCAGAAAAATGACAGACAAAAGAATCAAACAACAAATCATTCTCTAATTTTAGCAAAACTAAAGAAAACACCAACTGTCAAGTTTATGGGGAAGATATTATGTCAAGAGCTCGCATGTTTGAATGGCATTAAAGATAAGGAAGAAAGAATGTGGAAAACAACGCACAACCAGGCTGTCTGTTATCCACAAAACCTGATGAAAATGTGAACTGGATAATAACATTGATTAGAAGTGATTGTCATTTAAGTATTAGAAATGTTGCATCAGATCTCAATATGGGCAAAGAAACAGTAAGACAAAGTTTAACCGAAAATTTAGGCATGACAAATGTGTGCGCCAAAAATTTTGATAGAAGCTCAAAAAATATGAGAAGACTTCATCTTTGTGAAGTGGTTTTGAAAAAAATTGAAGAGCCAGGCTTTCTGAGTACTGTAATTACTTATGATGAAAGTTGGCTGTTCTAATACAAGCCAGAAACCAAAAGACAGTCAATGCAATGAAAGACAGAAAAAAACAAAAAAAATCTAAAAAAAAAAAAGCAAAAGCGCCAAAATCAAAACCGAAAACCATACTTTCTACATGTTTTCTAAGATATTAAACAAATTATTATGGTGAATATATCCCACAAAATCTGACTGTCAGTCAAACATACCACATTGAAGTTCTGACAAGGCTGCATGAAAAATTTCGAAGGAAAAGAAATTGTGAAAGGATGGTTGGATAGTCCATCAAGACTATTCTCCAGAACAATGTGCTCTCTGTTCATCAGTTTCTGGCCAAAAAACAAATCTCTGTGTATGAACATGCACCCTACTCACCACATCTAGCCCCTGGTGACTTTTTTCTCCTCTCTATACTGAAAAGTGTGATTAAGGGAACAGATTTTCAGTCAACTGAAGACATTCAGAAAAAAACAACCAAAGTATTAAAAGGGCATAAGCCCTTTTAACACTTTTGTTAAGATGACTTCCAGAAATGTTTCTGTGCTTGGAAGAAATGTATGGAACAGTACGTGCAGGCCAAAGGCAATTATTTTGAAGAGGATAACTTCCATCTGTTAAATGGTTATACGAAACATTTCATTATATTTATTTTATACATACCAGTCTCGTTATTTAATAGCCACCTTGTAACTTAGACTCACTTGGCAATTTTACTGTTTTTATTCCTCTGTTTTTATTCACCATTTTACTGTTTTTATTCACCATGCAATTTTACTGTTTTTATTCCTCTACAACTGAGGAAAATTAAGTCAAAAGATTCAAGTAAACATTCATCACATGATATCACCATCACTATGAAATGCTACATTTATTTTTGCATTTCTTTCCATGCTATCTTTATCCTTAATTGTTTGCAAATATCTGACTACATAGTGTTTCCTGCCACTTGAAACTGAAAAATCACAGATATACACAGTACACAAGGCAAACATGTTACCACTTTCAGATTTTACAATACATGGAAAACCTTGCATATAAGTCTTTTGAAATTTTACACTATTTTTTTGGCATCTTACTGTACAATGAAGTAGTCATAAAATAGAAAGCAAGGCCATTATCAATTTTCTATTTTGCAATGTACACCAGCATACCTGAATTTAACGAAAATAAGTGTAAATTTTCAGAATATTTAAACAATTTCAATTTTAACATAGTAAAACTATGTTAAAATTAGAATTTCATTTTTAAGAAAAAAAGACAGATTCTTCAATTTAAATCCAGAGAATTATCAGCCACAAGAATGTATGATCTCAACTTTACAAGCTGAGTTGTAGGGTTAAAATTCTGTAAAAAAACTAGTTTACATAAAATAAGACTGAGCAATTCTCAATGAAAGGAACAGAGATTTCCATCTGTTTAAATGGAAACTTGTCTTGTCAAAATATCTTGGTTCCTAGCCAGGAAGAGATCTTGAAGAATGACAACATCAGGTTGTATCAAAGGCGTTTTTCAGTGTCTAGGTGACAAAATGTACACGTCGAAAAAAAAAAAGCATTTCTTCTACCAGATTTATACTTAATCATGAGATGGTTGGTTGGTTCTTGGGTTTTATTGGCGCATTAGCAACTAAGGCTATAATGCGCCACAACCTTAATCATGAGAACTAATGTGAACTGATTTTTCAGAAACCATACTGGTTCCTATTCATCACTATACTAACTGGTTGTGAATCACCTTTTCCAGTGTCTTACCTAAGCAGCTGACTTACTTTTGCTTTGTGCTTATGAAGTAAGATTGTGATGAGCTTCTAGGACAGGTTCATACTTTCTTTTTTAGTATGATAACAGGCATGGCTGTGTGAGTCTGCAGAGGTTTACAGTATAGTATTAGTTGCCAATGTTAGAATCTGTATTTTGTGTGGTCAGTAACATCAATAGGTTGCTTAATACTAGAAAATTACTTAATTATTTGACAGTCAGAGGAGATAAGAATAATGAATGTTTCCAATTTGCCTTGGAGAATTTCCAGTTTATGCTACTTTTTGTTTATTACTCAGAAAGTTTGATCAGAATTAGTTCCAATTATAATTGGAACTAATTCTGGAGAGCATAATTAACGATCAATAGCTGTGATGTGGATGTTCCAGTTGGGAAGTCGATATAAGTATTAGCACCAGTGTTCAGTAATATGAAATCACCCAATAAGACAAATAGAAGGTAAAATCAAGTCATCTAGAATTTTTTTTTTTTTTTCCCTTGGGAGTACATTCCATTTGGTGAAAGATATGGAAACTATGGCAAACATGAATCCTGAAGCAATGCTTACAGCTACAGACTCTAATAAAGTATACATGGGATATGTTTAGACGGAGCTTCAAAAATTCACAAAGATGGCAACACTATCACAAGAGCAGTCATAATATTTCTGTCTTATTGATAACTAGTATAATTCTTAATTGCGGGGCAACCTGAGGGGTTAGGATAGTTTCCTGTAAACAGATGTTTACGGGGCTATAACATTTGATTAAATCATATATATTTTCAATAATGGTATATAAGCCTACTATTCCACTGATGATTTATTGCATTATTCAGTTTCAGAAGCTGCATATAGTTCTGTTGGTTGTTGAGCCCAGTCTTGTGACAATCAGTTCATCCTGATACAAAACTGGAGTCTCTTAGTTGAAGTCAATTTTACTGCATGTGGAATATCATTGATACAAATGAGAGATGTAGTGCTCCTTAAAGCAGTGTTAGTTGGCTAGGTACCACCAAAGAGAAAAAGAATGAATGAGTGAGTAAGCGAGCGAGTGTGTAAATATATAATTATTTTCTGTTTTATACAATCATCTGAAATCAGTCATACAGAAAAACTTGTGCAATTTTCCACACAAAAATATTAAACTTTGGAGAAAATCATTAAATAAACTTCAATGATTCTAAGGAAAAGAGGGGGAATTTGAATGCTAAAAACATTTTAATTTTACTTAAGAACAATTAACTGCTGACAGTTACATCCTAGAATTTCGTCCAAATATACATTCTCAAAAAAATAAGTTACCAGTTTGCAGGCACCACTTGCCCATATCAAGGGTTATACAATGGTACCCTTGATAAGTTCTGCCTCAGAGGGCTGTCGTGGAGACAAGAATATAGTTTGGGCCCAAACTATATTCTTTCCCCCTATAAACCTCTCTAAAAACAGGGTGCATCTTAGAATCGATGGCGTCTTACAATCGCAGTTTTTTTTGCCGAATTTTCCCAAGATTTGCACACCGCACCACACGTTTTGATTTTACGCAGAAAGTTTGACCATTATTGCATTCTCCAATTCCATTGGAGAATAAAGTGGCATGTGTGATTTGACGTGCTTTAAAATGTGAAGCCACCATTATTTCATTATAGTGGAGCTCACTCGGTGAAAACTAGGAAGTTTTGTTTGTATCTTCAAAAGTATATAAGTGGAGTTACTGTATTTTGTTCATTTTGATTCCTTATTGCACATTAAAATGTTGTCAAAAAGATTGCATTACGAAGCCGCATTGAAACAAAACGTTGTGTATGCAAAAGAACATGAAAATAGAACTGCGGGTCAACACTTTGACATTAGTGTTCGTCGTTGGGGAGAAATGATCACAATTCCATATTTTCGTGCAAAGCAACAACCAAGTGCTTTACAGGGCCTAAGAAAGAAAGATTTCCACAAGGTGATGAAGCTGTGATACATTCTGTAACGGAGACACGCGCAAAAGAATTACCTATCACTTGACAAGCCATGCAATTGAAAGTCAGATAAATTGCCAAGTCCCTCAAGGATAGAGAAAATAATTTTTAAAGGCAGTCGTGGCTGGTGCAATAGACTCATGCATCGTAGCAGATTATCGTTAAGACACCAAACGTCTATCTGTCAAAAAATTCCTGCAGACTTTCAACAGAAGCTGATTAACTTTCAGTGACAGGTGATGAAATTAAGGGGGAAAAAAACTGAGTTTAGTCAAATTGGAAATGCTGATGAAACCCCGGTCTTCTTCAATATGTCTCGAAATTACACCGTTAAAGCTAAAGGTGCTAAAGGAATCAAGATTATAATACATCACAGTGATATACTACGAAAAGCAGCATATCACTGTGATGCTATGCATCACTGCTGATGGTAGAAAGTTGCCACCATAATTAATTTTAAATCGAAAAACCATACCGAAGAATGAAATTTTCCCCAAAGATGTTATTGTACATGCACAAAAAAAATGGATGGATTTCGGCAGAGCTTACGGAAGACTGGCTAAATGTTGTGTGGAATAGATGTCCTGGAAGTCTTCGTAAACCACCTAGCATGCTAGTACTTAATGCATTTCGTGGACATTTGTCCGAACGGGTCAAAAATAAAATCGTGCAAAAACGTGGTGACTTGGTTATGATTCCTGGTGGCATGACTAACCAACTGCAGCCACTCGACATTTCAGTCAACAAACCATTTAAGGATTAGTTGAGAAAGGAATATGAATCGTGGCTGTTGACTGACAACCTTCCACTGACACCTTCCGAAAAAATTAAGAAAGTGCCGGCATCAAAATTGGCAGAATGGGTATCAACAGCTTGGAAGCTAATTCAGAAAGAATAGTGCAGTACTCGTTTAAAAAATGTTGCATCACCAACGCTCTCGATGGCTCAGAAGACATATTATGGAATAATGAAGATAACAACAGCTCAGAAGAATCAGACTCTGAATGTGAAGTAGACTCTGATATTGATTCAGATATCGACAGCTCAGAAGATTCAGAAGGAAGTGATGAATAACATGCCTACTGATAAATACTACTGTTGTTAGTAAATTGAATTCTATTATAATAAAAATATTTTAGCGTTTTATTTTTTTTTTTCTTAGAATCAAAGTTTTTTTCTGTTGGTGGTACTGAAATTAAGGTGCGTCTTACAATCGATGCCATCTTAGAATTAAAGAAATACGGTAGTTGGAAAAAACGAGACTTCCATTGGTGTTATACTGTCAGCTAGCATTTCTGATTTGCTGCTGCATAACTTGCTTCATTGCTGTTGTTGTTATTTGGTTTTTTTTTTTAGGAGCATTAGCAACTAAGGCCATATTGCTCCGGGATATGCGGTGGTTATTCCCTGATCTTTCCGCATCCTCCATATTTGGTGGTGACGGGCTCGAACCCCGGTCTAATCACGAAGCGTATGCTACGCACTGCTGCTCCTTCCCACCTGGCTACAGAGGCACCTTTTGCTTCATTGCTACTTGACAGCTAACTTTTTTTTTTTGCTCTACTTTATACTTCTGGATATTTTTCCCTATTTTAAAACTGCATGCTGAAGACTGGGTGCTAAAATTTACAATTTGAGCAAGGCAGTGCTTCTGTAGTACAGTTCGCTTGTGAATCTTACGGTTGTTGGACATACACACTGTTATGGTAACCTGCATCTCACTGAAATACTGTTTCATTTTTTTTTTTTTTTTTTTTGAATGACTGATCAAATGTTTGACACGTACCATTTGATAGGGTTATGTATATAGGGCCATACATGGCATTAAGGTAAGGCTTGAACATGTACAACCCTATATACCCAACACAAGTTCACCATATTTCTCAATTGTTATTTGTTTGGCCAAGATAGGCTTCTTTTGATCTTGTAGCTCTTGGACCAATTTATTTTCTGAGACATTTATTGGGTCTTCTCTGTAAGGATCCATTTAGAGCTGTTTTGATTGTAAGCAAGCATTGCAAGCATTGTAAGGCTTTTATGGATATACTAACAAAGATTAAGAGCCTGAGCAACTTTTCAGAATGCCTATGGCTTGCAGTTTCAACAACAAATGAGTCATTATTCAAGTCTTCACACCATTTTGGGTGAACTTTCTGCATTTTAACATTTCTGTAGGAGAAAACAGGAACAAAGTAAGAAGTAAAAAACAAGGAATGATGGGTTCCTGTTGCAGGTCTGCATAGGTAAATAATATTTTTGATTGTGACAAATCCTGATCAATATCATTTATGTCAGAAAAACACCACATCCTCCTTTGGGGGAGGCACTTTGGGAACCTTTGGTCACATTCAAGTGGAGGATAGGTGTTGTATTCCATGCTTTGTTTCTGTTCATGGACAATGCACCCATTCATATGACAGAGTTTACACACCTGCTGAAATGTTAATCAGTAACTATAAAATTACTATTAAGTAGTAAACCTTCGTTCTACACCACAACAGAAAGAAAATTAGCTATTAAGGTAAAAATAGTAAGGGTAAAATCAAAGCCATAGAAAAATTTCACAAATACTCCTAATCACAAGAAGTTTACCTTAAATATAAAGCCAAAAAACTTTTACTTACCCGCTGCCATCTTTTCCATTCAAAGTATTGACCAATGTTGTTAATTTTTCAGTGTTCACAGTCTAGAAAGGAAAACAGACTATTTAAAATGCACACCCCTTAAAAGACTTATCAATACTTTTCCCATAAAATTTCATTTAGTTCTTTGAGCTTTACTACTTCAGAATGTTGCTATGATAGATAATTATTACAATGGTTCAGACCATGATTTATTTTTGGCTAAGAATCATAATTACTATATCCTTTATATTCATATTTATAGCCATATTTATTTATGTATGCAGCACCTACTCACTTCAGCATGTCTGTTCATCCATCTGCCCATGCATAACAACTTGATTCCCAATGAAAAAAAATTAAGAAATTTCGCAATAGAGTTTTTTAGAAAGATTTGACAATTATTTCATGCGGTGGAACTAACAGTAATGAGTGAATCTTAATTTGTGCACACCAAATAATACAATTCTATATTTATTAATGACATTGATGAATGTATATATCAGACTTAATGTCTAAGTTTACAGATGATACATAGGTTGGCGGGAATCAGGTATGCTACTGCAACAGGACAAGGAAAAATTAGGCAGGTGGGCTGTGAAGTGGAAACTGAAGTTTAACATTGACAAGGCACTGCATATGTGTGGCAGCAATCCCATAATAACATACCAACAGTGAAGTACCACACTCAGGGAAGTGGATAATGAAAAATGACCCAGGAGTAATCATGCAGTCAGGGTCGTTCCTGGCTCATTGGCTGCCTGCATATAGCAAGTACTGTCACCCCCCTTAACACCATATTTTTAAAAGGAAAAAAACTTAGTTTTTACTAGTAATATGAACACAATGTCACAAATTTAAATTTAATTTTTACTGAAACTAATACAAAAAACTAAATAATCCTATTCTATAAAGTATTTTAGGGCAAGAGCCTCGTGCTACATGATAGAATGAGGCTTTCCCTAAAATACTTTATAGTCTATACGACTGACCACCATCAGGCATCTCTCATATTGTGGGGTTATACTTCATAACTGGGTTGTTCCTATTGCAACAACCAGTGTACCTGAACTGCTGAGAAGAGAATAAGCTTCGAAATGGTGCCGTCTGGGTGGTGGTATCCGCCGAGAATAAGTAACATTAGTCTTCTCCACTGGTGAAGCGTCACTTATTCGAGGTAGTGCAATACCATGGCAACTTTTGTGAAGGTATTCACAATATGAGATATAATTAAAATGATGCCAACTTAACTAATTAGGTAGATGACTACGAATTAAACTGATGCATTTGCACTAACCTATATGCTAGTCCTATCTTATACATAACTCTTGAAGTATCCTTCCACCAGCCTATCCCCCATTCTATTTTAAAAATCGTTTGACTTAGGGAGATACAGTTTCTACTCACTATTAGGTGTCAGGAAAACTATTCTCATTTTCGACCCCAGAAGAAAATTGTTTCCAAATTAATAAACATAAAATTCAATTTTTCAACTTGCGGCATCATTTTATTTTGCAGAATTAAATTACTATTTATTAACTAACTACAATGGGACATGCATGATTTTAAAGAAAATTCCATAAATATTTGGTGTAATTTTTCCAGATTTCATTCCATATTCATGACTGAGAAACATGAGATACCATTTAAGAAATAATCAGATGAAGGTATTATTACGTAATACATTTAAGTGATGCTTAATGGGTATTTTTGTAATTCCTCCAAAAATTTATTTTGATTAAAACGGTATTTGACGAAATTTTAATAATTTTCATGCAATGAACTTCTTATATGCTCTTGATTTTCCAGGCTTCATTTAACAGCTAATCTTATGGAATTAAACACCAGTCAAATTGATTTTTTTGCAAGTCTTGTTCTCAAAGTTGCCCCTGCAGGAAATTTGGTTTCCAAATCCAAGTCATTTGATAATGAGAAATACACTTTTCAGAAATACACTTTTCAAAATAAATAAATACACTTTTCAAAATAAACGTCAAACCTTTTCATTTCAAAATATTTTATTAAATTGTTTAAGGCTTCTGTACATTCTGCAATATTTATTTTAGGATTTTGCAACATCTTACTAACAACATTGACTTTATTTAGAATATCATACCATACGATAGTCGATATAACAAATTGAAAAAGAACAAATCTTTGTGGCAAGGGTTTAAGCAAGATTTTTAGTATTTATGTCCCTATTTTGGTCAAATATTAATTATAGCAATCTCAATCTGCCATAAATTTCACCAAGTTGAAATTTTAATGGCGTAACTGCTGTTACTCTACTTTCCCAATGTGTATCACTCACAGATTTTAATGTGAATTTTGGAATTTTTCCCATCTGTATGAGGAGGAAGAAAAGAAAGTGTAGAACTCTTGCACAATTTCAAAAAATTGAACAATTTCGAAAATGACTTTTGCTGCATCATTGATTACTAAATTTAAAGTATGAGAATTACATGGTACAAACATTGCATGACTATTTGCATCTTTATAAGTTTTTTAAGGCCAATATATTTTCCACTTATACTGGAACCGTTGTCGTAACCTTAACCCCTCATGTTATTTAGTTTTAAGTTATATTTTGGGAATAAATCATTTAATACTAATGTACATAACCCCTTACCTGTTATCATTAATTTGATGAAAAATGTTTCCTTATTTCTACGTCATTGCCCGATACAACAAAATGTATAATAATGTTAATTGTTCAACATGGCTACTAGCGGGGCTGCAATTGAGAATAACTGAGAAATACTTGCTATTTTTGCCTTTACCTAATCTTTCTTTCCTTATTTGGTCAGCAATTAAAGAAATAATTTCATTCTAAAATTTACTTCCCAGATAATGTGGCATACAGCTAATATATATAAATATTTTTTCATATTGAAAAGGTGATCCATTATGTACAGTCATCTTTAGTTAACATTTCAATTGCTTTCAAAATATTACCATTATTGGGAATGTACAATTCACTTGAGGAACCAAGAAATGCAAGACACTGGCCAGCTAAATATTGAACAGCAAAAATTAATTTCAAAATTTCAGTCCAATTTTTCTCTAGTTCATAAAGGTGACGTTGTTCTTTATCTACAGTTGTTCGTTTTGTTAACATGAACTTCATTGTAAAGTATTCATTGTAATTAGAAAAACGAGAAGATATTTCATGTCGTTGCAAATTAGTACTAGTATACTTTCAAACAAACAGAAAAACCAGTTGAATATAATTGAATATTTGCAGTTCCAAATATTTTACAACAAAAACAATATATACTATTTGTTGACAGTGAATATATTAACCCGTCAGGATTTACCTTTTCATTGTTTGCTAATGTCCTTGTATAATATTGGTGGGTGCAAGAGTACATGTGAACAGGCAAAGATTGTTCGCCTGTTCACATGTACTCTACGGCAGGTCTGGCACCCACAGAAGATTGGTGGGTGCGAGAGTACATGTGAACAGGCAAAGTTTTTACGGCTCCAGCAAATAGAGAAGTTTGATTTTATATTGACTTAAATTGGCATTTTAATTTATTTTTTAGAGTTGCTTTATATTCCTAATAACAATACTTTAGTTTAAATTGAATTTAGATAGAGATTTTGTAGGTTATTACTTAGTATCGGTAAGGGTATCAAATCCACGTGTGGGCAGGTTTTGCAGTTCCCGCAAACGCGAAGTTTTTAATTATACTTAGCTGCTTTATTGACTTAACTGTTAGATTAAATTATTTTCTATAAGTAGCTTACAGACCTAGTCAAGCTCCATGGTTTATTTTGAATTTAGACAGCACGATTTGGAAAGTAAATAATACCTCGTGTCCATAGATTAACCGTTCGTAACTTGCCGCCATTGTTATACAATACATGTGCAAGCGTAAGGTTTGACGCAAAACTAGATAGCAAGTATAGTAGTATCAATTAATCAGTAAAATTTATTAATCTTATTAAATTTCATTGTCAATTGAATTGTACTTTTTTAACTAAATAAATATAGCGACCTAGTTATTACAAACGTAACATCATAAATTAATACATATAAGTTGACAGGGGATAAGAAAGTCATATAACATAACTCAGATATAATATTCGATACCGAAATACATATATTAGTGTTATAACTATACATGTATATATGTTTAGGGTTACGTTTTGTATTGGAATTTTATTTGAAATTGAATAGAAATCATGACTCAGACCAGAGCAGCAAAGCAAAAGGTTCAAACTAGGGGAGTAAGAAGAGGTGGGGGGGTTAAAATTGGCAAAAAGTACATATACAGGCTATTAAGTTTGCAGATGATCAGGCCAATACTAACAGGTTGCCCTGCTATGCTGCAAAAAATGATCAGAAGGCTAAATAAGTGAAGTATGGAATGAAGATATGGTAAAAGGTCAAAGATTAAGACCAAAATTGCAATGGCAAAACAATCTTTCAAAATAAACTATTGTTTATTTTTGAAAGGAATTAGAAAGAAGATAATAATGACATATCTGGTCAGTGGCACTATATGCGGCAGAGACAAAAAGCAACTTGAGGCCTTAGAGATGTGGTGCTGGCACAGGATGGAAAAAATTGAATGGACTGAGGTGTAAAATGTGGAAGTACTAAGACGTGTATTAAGAACAAAGTAAAATTCTAGGTAGAATTAGATCAACTAGACTCAAATGGGTGGACCACGTGATTCGATATGGTGGTTTGCTTCTGGATACCATGAAGGGGACTGTGGAGGGAAAATGCCCTAGGGAAGACCAAAAAAATACCTTCTTTGAGACGTTGCTGGATGAAGCAGGACTTTGAAATTTTGAGGAACTAAAACAAATGGCACAGGAGAGACAAAGGTGGAGACAGCTCACCAGAGGAACTGACAAGTCACAAGAGAGAATTTGATGATGAATGCTGTATAGACTTGCTTTTTTGCATCATTTGCCACCATTAATAATAATAACAATAATAATGGGGGGGGGGGTTACGAAAGTCATTTCATTGGACCTACCTCCCCAAAGGATGAAGTGATAGCTGAGGCAGAGAGCGATGCCATTTGGCGTTGCTCCCAATAACTTCTACTCACCACTGAATGAAAAATTCGAAGCTAAACGGGTCCACCTCTATACCGGAATGGAGATGAGAAGTAGAAATATTGAACATACTGCATCGAATGTGTAGCATAATAAGGTCACTTGCTTTCAGACTTTAGGCAGAGAGGTTGGTATGAAAAGTCTGAGACAGTCTCTGGAAGATGACAGTGAAGCAAGTGACGCTGTCCTATATATGGCTACCACCACAAAAGGGCAAGGCTATCCAGCCCAACCACCTGAAGTGCTTCCTGTACAACTCCACTAGTGACCAGCCAGAAAGGAAGAAAAAACCAATGTACAAAGTGGAATAATAAAATGAATACTATGAAGTAACAAGGCTAGATACCAACGTGACAATGTACAGGATGAAACTATGAAGCTACACAACCATTCCAATCACAACAAGTGATTGGAATGGTTTCCAAATATCAGGTCACCACTAAGAACTTGATGGCTCCTGCAATCTTATAAAAAAATCAAGCAGGATGTGAGTGACCAACAACAAAGAACAACCAAACCAGAACCGGACGAGGAATGATAAGTATAAGTACAAGAACTACAACTAGGAGTAGTCAAAGTGGAAAGAGATGTGATATCCAGAATAGAAGAAGGCTCTACCAGAATTCAAGGGGAATGGACCTCAAAGACCCACACCATATCAAAGCAGCAGAGACCCAACAGAACCCTGTGGCAAGTCACAGACCACCTCTAACAGCGAATAATACCAGATTACCTCAACAACAAAGTAACACTAGATACCACCCACACAGCCATTTACTGGGCTGCTGTAGCAGCCACCAAGATGAACAAAAGAGAAACCAGAAATGAACAGAAAACAAAAAAATGCAAACAAGGAGCTACTAGCCTAGGCAGGAAAGCTACAGAAGGTAGAAAAGCTAAGAGTGAAGATAGGCTATCTTACCCATTACCAATGGGGTGACAGAAGTAAGAAGCTGATTGGAAAATTGCAGACTGCCCTATAGAAAGGCATGCAGAGCAAACATGACACCTATAATCAGAGGATCAAAGAATATGTGGACACCCTCAAGAACCTCCTTGCACTCAGTAAGAGACTTTATAGATACAAAGTGAGTGCCCAGATAACAGACAATAGGATATTTGCCGAAACCAGAGAGCCTTCTACAGGAACATCGACAAGAAGAGGGCATCCGACTCCCCCCCCCAAAAAAAAACAAGAAGGAACAAGTTCTGGGATAACCTGTGGAGTAGAGAAATTAGTCACAATGCCTGTGCCTCTGGATAGATCTAGAATAGAAGAAAACCAAGGACATATAAAAGATGACAGAACAGGATATTTATGATCTCCTCCACCAAACTGGGACAGATTACGACATTGACCAGGATAATGACCAAGAGTTGCCAAAACCACAGCACCTGAAGTTAGCCATCGCGTGACTGACCGTGGGTGGGTGGGTGGGTGGGTGGGTGGGAGGGAGGGAGGGAGGGAGGGAGGGCTTTTGCTGACCTAATTAAATAACAGAAGGCAATTAAGAACCTGAGAGATTATGTCCATGAAAACACAGCGGCAATCTACAAGCCAAAAAGGAAGATAGCACAAATGGCCCACGTCACTCAACCTCAACAAGGAGACTCCACTTACACAGACAGAAGAAACAAAGACAGACGGGGTTAAGGAGGCACTCCATGACAGACACTACAATGAGCTCATCAAGCTTACAGAGATAAGATGACTTCGAACATATGGCTCAAGAGCTTGGGGCTCTTCCCAAGACTGAAGAATTCATGTTCACCATCCATGATTAAGTAATGAAGGCCAGGAACTACTAGAAATACATTGCCAAGGGCCCCGAGTGACAGATAACATGTCAAAAATACCACCTAGCTCCAGAAATAATCCAGCATCACCGCAGGATGCACAGTGATCACCCAGATGGGGTAGTACTCTCATAGACACAAAAAGGTTGCCAGATAATACATCAGTAGCTAGTGCAAAAATGCCAGTTGATTAGTAAGTGTACCATATTACAAGATGAACCTCAAGCTGTACTAGAGACCTCTTCCTGCAACCATGCCACAATAACAGACAAGACAATTCTGCACAACAGACCAGGCATAACCCTCATCAACAAGAAGGAAATGGCTACCTGATCAACATAGCAATTTCTAACACCAGGTTGCTGGTGTTGGTCACCACTTAATACCAATTGGACGGTGCCACCCAAATGGTATATTTTGCATTCTCCACTCAAGGTAGTGTGTGGAGAATGAAAAATGACAACCACAACCATCAGAATCAGTACTAATATAAATAAATAATACAAATCACAACACCACCAATAACTGATTTACTATTGCTGTAACAACCAGGTGCTTCAGAGGTTTGACATTGAATGTTCTTTCATGGAAACACTCAATTTGCAACATGTATTTGACTGTGATTGTTAGATTGTGATTGTCAACCCAAAAGAGACATGAAAAGAGTGCATAATGTCTTTAAACTGAGACATCACAGCAAGTTGCAACATGCAACTCATTCGATTCATCTAGTTCAAAGAAAGTGTTTTATGTGTTTAGTCATATTTTAAATTGAGTGATTTTAGTTAGCAGAAAATTTACATCAAATTTTGTTTCAAATTAGAGAGAACACAGCAGAAACCCATGAAATATTAAAAACATGTTTCAGAGACGATGTCATTCAAAAACTAAGTGGTTCACAAAGTTTATTTAAAGAGGTCTGCTTGTCTGGCAAAGATTATTCTCCCCCCCACTTCAACTTAAAAACTAACGATTCAATAACTCATGTTCATGATCTGATCAGGAATGATCAAGAATTAACTCTATGCAAAGTTACTACTAAAATTGTTACTTCTTATGGGATATGTCAATAATTTTATCCCAAAATTTGGGAATGAAATGCATTACAACCTAGTTTGTGCTTCACATCCTCACTGATGACTGCAGAGAGCAGCATACTGACAAAGATAAGACATTTGTCAACATGCTGCTAATCCATACTGTTTCTTTTATCATTACTAGTGATGAATCATGGGTGTTTGGCTATGATCTGGAACAGAATCCCAATCCTCTCAAGGGAAGACTGTTTTCTCAAAGGCCCAAAAAAAAAAAAACAATCTCAATCAAATATGTATTTGACTCTCAGGTATTTTGTTTATTAAAAATTTCTCCCATATGGTCAAACAGCTAAACTAGGAGCACTAACAAAACAGTTTTATGGTGACCGCTTAATGCTCTTAAGAAACTGTTCCAAGGATCGCAGTTAATGACTGAAACAGGGAGGTGACAAAATTCAGAAATTTTTAAGCAAAACTGATGGAAACTTAACTCAAAGAAAAATTATAAAAGTGACACATACAAGTGGTGAAAATTTCAGAAATTCTTAAGCAAAATTGCTGGAAACCTAACTTCAAGAACAAGAATGATAAAAGTGACATGTACAACTAATATTGCAACGTATCAGTGGTTTATTTGGAATGGTTTTATGGAGCGAAGGAATTCCTTTAAAAGGACCAATGATAAAAATGAAGACCCTTGCTATAAATACAAAATTCTGCATGGAATTCAACAACTATCTAGTGTTAAATGGAAAAGCTTAATGCATACACAGTGCAGCATTATAAGGTTACAATAAGAAATTTCTATCTCAACTAAAGAGCTATGGATTAACCTGTAAGAACAAGTAAAAACTACTTCAAAAATCCTAACCTTATCATATAAAACATGTAAAGAACAAATCACAATAATGGTGTATTATAATGCTGGTACAAAGGTTGACCAAAAAGTAATGCCTGTTGTTTTATAAATTATGTACTGTCCAGTTATTAATATTAAGTAAGCTAAATAAGAGTGACACATACACTATACTCTCCACAACATAACTGCTTGAATTTTCACACGATTCAACAGATTTGTAATAATAATATTTGTATTATTAGGCAACAATAACATTTAGATTTTAACTAATCTATTTTTTTATATAAATTTAAAATTCGTCATGATCGACCAAAATTAAAGCCACGATCAACTTGCTGGCCACCCCTGATATAGGGTAAGGTCTTCATTTGCCTTTAGCTATGTCTCCTAAAAACAAAAGCACTCTTGGTGGAATGTTGACAAAATTCAATTCATACAATGGAACTGCCATGGATTCTTATGAAATGTTGATGACATTCCCTCAAAATCTATGGCAATTCCATTGTAAGAACTTGGCCATTATTTGGACCTTGTGGATCTGTTGGACAGCTTCCAAAATTCTGAGAGCTTAGTTTTATTCAGTCTTGGATTTATCTTGTTTTGGGGAAGTATGGATGCTGTCCTATGTCCATTTCTTCCTCAGCAGAGTTTTGAGACTGAATCGCCTGGCACCTCCTTTACTCCAATATCCATATTATCTTGTGTTACAGGGGTTTGTTTGTTATTTGGTTTTTAGGAGCATTAGCAACTAAGGCCATATTGCTCCAGGATATGCTGTGGTCATTCCGCATCCTCCGTATTTGGTGGTGACGGGCTCGAACCCTGGTCTAATCAAGAAGCATGTGCTACGCACTGCTGTGTTACAGGGGTACTTGCAGGTTTTTTTTTTTTTTTTTACTCTTATCTCTATCACTTTTTGATACATTAAGAGGCACCAATATAGGCTTCAATTAGTAAATTGAAGCCTATATTTACTAAGCTAGGCCCCCCCTAGGGTTTTTTTTGAGCTTAGTAAATGGCAGCCGATGGGAGAAAATACTCTGATAGCGGTGGTCATCTGTTTGTATTCTGACAGTACACTTCACAAAAATCTTCAGGGCATATGAGGGTCAGCTGCTATTTACTGGCTGGATGTGTTTCCTGGCTTCCTGATAAGAAATGTTCAGCTCTGTTTTCAGTTTTCGTTTTCTTTCGCTTCCTTTCACTGCTGTCATGCTTCAAGAGCATGCAGATTGCTTTCCTTGGTAATTTCTACAAATCCGCTTTGAAGATAAACATTCCTTGCTGTTGTTACAATGGTTACCATGACAGGCTCTTTGTGAGTATTCGTACTTTTGGCACTTAAAACACCTCCATGAATTTGGAATATAAATCCTTACCGGCAGTTTAAGTAACCGGCCTTGATAGAACTTGGAAGCTATGGTATGTTGCATAACGATGAGAACAAGTAGAAACAAGATTTCCCATCCTTTTGCATCGATATTCACAGCTAATATTCACAATTAAGAGCAAATCTCTTCTTCAAAGACATTAATAAGATTCCATTCTAATATGACACCACCTGAATTTTATGGGGTTATGGTGACAGGTATTCCTCTATCGATGTGACTTTTAAAATTTGCTGGGCACATTTCTGACATGAAGCTTCAACTAAAAGGTCTCCAGAATACACAGATTTTGGAGATCCTGCCAACCTTTCTAATCCTTTCTAGATGAAGAAGGGTGCCACAATTGCCTGCTCTTCAGTGGAACGGAGAATGAGGGAACGCGGTGTCACTGATGGTGGTGTATTCTCAGTTCTGGATCTTTTTACAGAAGTGTTGTCAGTAACATCTGGTCGATTAGGCAGGAGACTTTTTTGAACCCCTGAAGTAAAAGAGGAATTTAAATGATTCATAAGAGTAATATAAAATTTCTGATGCCCTAATGTCTCACTCCACCACGGAACGGTGCAAGGGGATACCCACTCGTGAATTAGCAGGTACTGCATACGCAAATGGAACGCCAAGTTCATTTAGAGCAGGGTTTACCAAACTTTTTCGGACTACCCCCCCCCATTTTAGAGCATATATTTCATCAATGCCCCCCCATAAAGTCAGTCAAATATGACATATTTAAAATTAAATTTTAATAAAAACTATTTAAAATTTAAGCATTTATTTTATAAACAAAAATATAATTATACAACAGTATCTAAAAGTACTTGAATTAATAATATAAAAATAATTAATGTGCAGGATGGTCTGATTGCCATGAGAATAATTTTTCAACATCTGGCTCAATATTAGTAAGCAGCATTCTTAAATCGCCCAATTCCACTATTTATAGTCTGTTTCTCTTTTTCGTCAAAAGGTCCGTAACGGCACTAAATCCACATTCAACTAAATATGGCACTGGGAAAGCAATTAGGAACTTTTTCACAACGGTCCATAATTCAGGATAAAGATTTGTAATTTGTTGCTGCAACTAGAAATGATGGTACCGATTCTTAAATTTGATCTCAAACTCTTTGTTGGTTTTTAATTCAATCAATTCTTCTTGTAATTGCATTACTGTTTCCTCAACACTTGAAAATGGGTCTAAAACCCAATCTGGAATCTTCATGGCAAGAATATCTTTAAATCGTTCGGAAAAGTCCTTACGTAACATTTCCAAATGATGACAGTAGACGAACATCATCATCATGTATTTCTGTCATTTCCTTGAGTGCCGAAAGACTCGGTAACTGGTAAAATTCTCCACATCCCAAGTTGCATTTGAACAGAACAAGCTTGGAAGCAAATGCAGATATAACATCCTTCGTTTCAATCAAATTCAGTTCATCTCCTTGCAGCTGCAAATTCATTTCATTAAACTTGAAATATAAACCTGACACATAAGCTATGTCACTTTTAAACTTTTACAAGTTGTCTTGCAGGGAAGCATCTTTGTTTTCAATGAATTATAAAACTGTCTCAAAAAGACTATAAAAGTGACTCAGACAGATGCCCTTCGACAACCAGCAAACTTCTGTGTGGAGTAGCAAATGATTAAATTCTTCGTTTTGTAGGCACAACTGGCTGAATAATCTGTCATTGAGAGAATTGTTTCTGATTTTGTTAATTGCTGTAATGGCATATTGCAATCAGCGATGCAAGTGATCACTAAGTTTTTTTGCAACTAAATGTTGTCGATGAATCACGAATGCACCGCCATTATTTTCGGCACTGACTTTAAGTGTGCAATGAATCCACGATGGCAGCCCACCATCGACAGAGCTCCATCAGTTGCAGCTGTCATTATATTCGTAAGAAGAATCTCCTTTTCTTTAAAAAACTCTTCCACAACAAGAAATATCGACAAATACTTTAGTATTTGTTACCAAATGTTTGACAAATAATAACTCTTGAGTTAATTTTTCTTCTTTTATAAACCGAACATAAGCTAACGGTAAGGCTTCATTTTCTGGTAGAGTTGATTCATCCAGATGTAACGAAAATTGGTTAGTCCTCAAAAATTTGCATGCGTCTTCCACATCCTTGCCCATTTTGTCAATTTATAGTTGTACTGTATTATTGCTCAAAGGAATTTTCTTGATTATGTCAGTCGCTGGCTTGTGCAACATGGTACGTAGAATCTCACTAACAGCTGGTAGAATTAATTCTTCACCAATAATGTGGCTTTCTAGATTTGGCAATCAGTAATTAAATGTTAAGAGGTGCGTAATCCATCATTTTCTTGCTTTAATGCATCTGAAAACATACTTGACAGCATCAGCTGTTTGCAAAATTGGTCTCGAAGTGGTTGAAAATAAGATAAATCTTTGTCTTGTCTGCATGAATTTTTTTCAAGTGCTCTCCTAAACTTGAAAGTTTCATAGATTCATTGAAAAACACTTTTTGGAAAATCAGGCACATTGGTAATAGCTTGTTTGCAGGTGACAGAATGAAGCCATATTTTAAATATTTGATACTATACTGCCTACATTTCTTCTTTGGTTCTGCCATGGTTATATCTATAAAAAATATATTATTATGGATATGTATTAATATTTATATTATTTATTAAATAAGATAATGCTATCACTGCGCTTAACGTCAGTGACAGTTTTATGAACAACCACTAATTTCTCTAATAATTTCATATTGAAATGATCAGTCTCTCCAATAGTTAATGCCAAAATTCTACAAAGAAAGAAAAAAATGTACTTACAAAATGTCTGGATCTGGGTAGAGTAATAATACCAATAACCATACGTAGCACACTATGTATTGCTGCTACCACCACATGAAGAATGCTGCAAAAGGGTGTAGTAGTAGTAATAGCACATGCACAGCATCAAAGAGCACAAGATCTGTACATACAAACCCGGCGGACGTGCACCAATTGATTGAAGGCTAGCCTCAGGAAAGATTATATTTATTGTATTCTGCACTGGACTTGCCAGAATGTGCACGATCGATCATCGCATCACACTAACATCGTGCGTGCTTAGTCCTGTTTAATCGTCCCAAAGAACGAAACACTGGACTCGACAGAACCTGTGCGAGCGCTCACAACATTACACGTGTTTAGTTCTGTTTAGTCTGCTCGATTCATATGGTTGACGCGTGTTTTCTCGCCATGTTACATCGAATGTGAGAAGCACTATTTTGATACTTCCTACATACAAAGTCGAATGCTTGAAAAGCTGATGTCACAGTAGAGCAGTGTGAAGTTTAATGGTAAGCTTTTTTGTTCCAAAATAATTTGTTGATTTAGTTGTGATTAAATTAGTTAAATAAGTTAATAGAATTCTTTAAATCAGAAAAATGGAAAATATTTAACCTTCAAACAGCTCTAAAGTAAACTCAGCTTTTCAGACATAACTTTATGCATAGGTGGTATCGATTTGTATTCTTTGCCCCTTTTGAGCAGCCTTGCATCCCCTTGCTTCCAATGCCCTCCTCCCCACTCCAAGTCCATCTTGTATTACATCTTTTAACTAATGATTCCATTATTTTCCATCTTTGCACATCTCTAATCTACGGTGACTTATCATGAATTTAAAGATGATCTCGTTATAACAAAATGTTTAGCTAAATCTTTCGCAGCTTCATTTAATATAATTGGATAGATTCCACCAGCCACACAAAGAAGATGAAGGTTCTACCTACATTTCAACATGAAGATTCTACCAATGTTGGTGCAAAACATTTATTCAGTTTATCATTAATTTCACAAGATCATCAACAGTCATACCTTTCATATCCCGTGGAACTTGAGATTCATATCTTTCCTTCTAGTGTTAAAACACATGCAAAGAATTCCTTGCAGCTTTTCTTTCTACTCTTAGCCAAAACAATTTTGGTAATCTACCATAGCCTGTCTAATCCTCTGACTCGTGCAAACTAGTATTAACTAGTAATAATTTGGTTACACTTGGTTTGTAATTAGTGTAGGATTATTATTCTCTAGCAATTTATGATATGCATACCCCCACTCCACTAAATTCCTTAGTTCATTTAACATCCATTTTGGTCAAAATCTTGAACAGTATCTTTAATCAGTATAAAATGCTTAGTGGCCTCTATGATTACCTCTCTGAAAATTAGTGGCTTCCATGATCTCTATGGACACCTTCCGGTTGGCATTTACATTTTTTAAAATGTTAAATGGTCCGGCTGAAAAAGTTTAAAAATGTCTGGGGCCATTACAATTGCTTGTGGGAAAACAAAATCCCTCCCTTTACCTTCAACTGCAGTTATCAATCTGAAGAAATCCCACATTAATATGCAATGATCGCTGCTACCTAAAGGTTCCTTAACATGAAGATTCTTAATACATGATAAATTACTGCTGATAACCAGATCAAGAGCACTGATTTCCCTTGTTGCCTGTAATAATATGTCGGTGTGGAAAGCATTCAAAAAAATAAAGAAATGTTTTCCTATTGAGCAAGTTGCCAACTCACGAGTTCCAATCAATATCGGGAAAGTTAAAATTCTCCATGATAAGGCATTCTGATTTGCTGACCCCACTACTTGTCTGTATAGTTATTCATCAGTCATCACAGTCATGTGGCCTGTAACAGATTCCAACTCTCATTTTTGTATTCCCACCAGACTGACTCAATATTACACTGACAACCTGTGTCTACTGATTGTACTGTTTTAGGGTGTATCTTCTTAACAAAAGCATCACTCTTCTCCACCCCCCCTGTTATGTCTGTCCTTTCGTACACATTATAATCACCATATTCGAATTCTGCATTTTCAATATAAGAATGGCACCGTGTTTTTGTTTATGCCTATAATGTCAACATTTAATGTTGACATTATAGGCATAAAAATTTAATGACTTAACATTTTGCACTCATTAAATTTATTTACTATACTGCTAAGTAAATGAATAAGTGTATGTGCGCCTGTTTGCATTTTTATAAACCCTTACACAACCCATGTAATCCCACCCCTCTGCCTTTCAAGCAAATGTCTATCACAGTACAAGCAATGCAAGAAGCAATTCTTTTTGGTGTCATTAAATTATTAATCTGTATATCTCCTAACAAACAGTTTTCCAACCCTGCTAACACTGCCTCATATAGCATCACAAAATAGTCCTGTACCTCTTCTATTCAAGCATATCTCATCTATATAAAAATAGTCCTATCTGTTAACAAGCATTGGTCATGTTGACAAAAATGCTACTGCACAATTTCTCCAGGGCCAAATTTATTAACAAAGCTCTCAATCATACTTTGCCTCCTATCATGTCTTGGCAAAATTGCAGACATTTTCAAATTGAGCCCTAACTCAGTTTTTTCTCATCACCTCATACTTGTTAGGTACACATGTCTACGCTTAATACTATTAATATCAACATGAACAACAATACCACCTTTTGTGCCCTGAAAAGATAATTGTTCTACAGTATCACCAAACTTCTGCCTCTGGCAGACACCCTGGTCCTATTCCACCTATCCTTATGATATAAAATATTTCCTGCTTCTCTGACAACAGTATCACCAAAAATACAATACATCCTGCTCACAGTGATCCTCCATCCAACCAGATGCATGAGAGGTAGGCTCTAACATTAAGGTGAGTAGCTGAGTGCTTAACAAGTCTCCTGATTTAATTCCCTTTTTTTTTTTGCAGGGTAATGACTCTTTTCTTCAAGCATTCAAATTCATCCAACACAACTCTAACCTACCATTCAATTTCCTCACTCTCTCCACACTTAGTACAAAGGCATCTCTCCTTTGGCATTACATCCAACTACAGTCATTGTGTGAGGTATGTATTCAGACAACTTGGTTGTCTGAATACATACCTCACACAATACATGCAATAAAACCATGATGATCATCTATCATACTACTATCAAGAACTGGATGTTTAATACACTGCAGCAATGGGTTGTGTTCCTGAAACAGTCCTAAACAAATATGTGCAAATTCAAGAGGAGATGCATTCCTCAAACACATAAATAGTCACCAATGTAACAATTTTTCAGCTTATCTTATGCAGATAAGCTGAAAAATAATGTCAACTTCAACAAAAATAATTGTCAATTGAAAATTCTATTAAAATTAATAGAATTTTTTTAAAATTAACATAAAAAAATTTGTAAATAAAATTTAATGTACTATATGAGAAAAAAATATTTTTACAAAAAATTCAACTGAAAGTTACCTGTACAGTACAATAATATTTACAGATACAGTTACCTGTACAGTACAATAACATTTACAGTTACCTGTATTTACAAGTTTTATTAATTTACAAACTTAATTTTTATTAATTAAGAAATAAACATGCAAATGTAAAAAAAAAACAAAAAAAAATTTATGTAAAAAACTTTATCCTGACTCTGCATGAATATATAGCATGTTATTTTAATTTTCCCACCATTAGATAGCAGATTACCAAGGTATCTGTATTTATCCACTAGCAATATCCTCTTATCCATTTTAATAATTATTTCCTATTCATCCCCTCCCACCACCACAGGGTGGTGGGAGGGGATGAATAGGAAATAATTATTAAAATTAAGGTTATGGGATGAAAATTTATTTTTATTTTCATCCCATAACCTTAACAAATTTCCTTAAATTTTCCCTACAAAATCTGTAAGCCCTCTTCTATATCAGATAATCTGAGTGCCACACATCTCCAAATCTCACTGTCTTTACAATTTTACCCATATCTTTACACCCTCCTTTTCCATCTCTCCTTCTGTCCCCTTATGATCTTTACATATATATTTAACACTGTTGAGGATAGGACACCCTTGTCTCATCTATTTGTTCATATTACCCATATCCATTTTAAACATAACCCTTGGATCCCAATATAGTTAGCTGAGTGGTCAGGAGCGAGAGTGCATAGCATGCATTCCTTGAATGGACCGGGGTTCAAGCCCATGACTACTAAATATGATAAATATTTGTATTGACAATTTTTTGTAAACTCTACTCACTTGGTTTTCGTGCCAGAGTATAAACAAAAAAATATTTAATATAGTTCATCTACCAATCTTCTCTCTCTCTCTCTCCAATTACATCCTTCAGTATCTCTATCAACTTTTTCAAATTTACCTTATCAAATCCTTTTCCCAAATCCACAAAAACAAACATTCATTCACCACTATATTTCTTTCCAACATCTGTAAAAATACAATGTAACCACAAAAAGACCATTTTTTCTTTTAAAATTTTGTAATCTACGTTCTAATTTCCATGTCATCCTTCAGAAGCATATAAGGATGACATGTGAATGTTTATACAGGCTGGTCTCGATTAATTCATCCCACAAGCACATTGCGCAAAACAGAAACACATTAATTGAATATAATAATCAATAGGAAAAATTATAATTGGTCCGTGACCTTCAGGAATGTCCATAAAGAATATCTTTTAAATAACTTTTTAACTTTATACCATGTAAAAGATAATGAAAATAATTGTAGAAATAAATGTTTATTGCATAAAATACACAATGAAGAAACTATATGTTACGGAAATATTTGAACAGAGTCATTTGAACAGTGTTGCCTTTTTTTTTCAATCAATTTTGGATAACAGTGTTGCTTTTTTTTTTTTTTATCAATCAATTTCGCATAACAGTGTTGCCTTCTTTTTTTTTTGATAACCGACAAAACAATCTTCTCTAGGCCCTTGCAAAATAAGTATCACAGAGAACCTCAAGCCTTTTGTTTGAGGTTCTCTGTGATATGAAAGATTTCATCTAGTTCTTTTACCGTTTAATATTTTCATCTGGCTCATTTAAAAATTATTTTTTTTCATCAATCAATTTCAGATAAAAAAAACTTATATTTAAAAATTAAATTTTTAAATGCAAGTCTGCATGTGACTTTATTAGTGGAAGACAAACAAGTAACATGTCTGCTTCTGATAGTTGATGGATCACACTGAGGTGGGCAAGTGTTTGCCCACCTCAGTGTGAGGTGGGCAAACACTTGTTTATTGCCTATCCGACGCGTGGTGAGCTTAGCACACAATTCAAATCTTTTTCAACTATCGCACAAACAAGATTGTGTTAACTGGAAATTTGCATCGTGTAAAGCGAAAAGTGGTATAATTTTTTCAAATAGCGGTAACTGAAAAATGAGTTAATCGAAATTGCGTTATGCGAGGCCTAGCTGTAAATGATAAATTTTTCAGTGGTTATTAATATTATCTATACTTTCCGTAGTCTGAAGCTTTTAGCTCTAAATTTTTTTATTTACACTACTGTACACCTGAAAATATATACTAAAAAAATAATTACTAAATACTGAAAATACTACTGAAAATAAAACAATGCCATGTAATTAACTGTGGTTGATGCAATGCACTAACTTGTATGTCTATTATAACTACTTTAAAAATAATCTATAATGTTCGTGACTACAATAGTTTTTTGAAAAAAATTTAAGATAGCTTTTTAGTAATTTTCCCATTCTTCTAATCACTCTCCAAGGTGAAAATAAAATAAAATAAAAATAAAACTTTCAAATAAAATGAGCCACATATGTAGAACTTTCTTTAAAAAAGTCAAAATAAAAATTATCTTGCCAGTAGCAAAAATATAGCATTTCCCATTGCCACAAATAGCCCACTGCACTGCAGGACATGTAGCTATGCCAGTCCACAAAACATTACATGAATGAAGGTGGTGGCAGTGGTGAGTGGATTGATCCACCTAGGAGCATTCTGACCATGGCTCTATCCACAATCATTAACCATAAATGGAGTTTATTGCTAATGACCAATGTTTTACATTTCTAGGAAAAGTACTAAAGATTACAACAGGATTGGGGTAAAAAAAAAATACATGTACTCTCACACCAGTGAACCATATACATTGGTTCACTGCATGATCAAATCACTTTACGATGGGCTCTCCATAATAAAATACCACTCGCTATACGATGTGTAGTAAGCGCCAGTCATTGTGATCACGTTTGCAAATTAAATTTTAAGGCAATTCTAATAAGCGAAAATAGGAGGAATATTATTCACAGGCTATAAAAGTCAAGATATAAAGCACAAATTTACTCTTTATTAGCTTACCAATTAACAAAATTAAATGATACATGAAAATCAGAATTATTTTCCATAGGTTAGCAAAATAAAAACATTTACGCTATGTACACAGCTTAATTAATACTCAAAGGTACATACTAATTGAAATTTCTGTTCACTGACATTACATTTGGGGGGGGGGTTGTAAAATTTAAAACAATAAAAAGGTTAAGCAATCAATAACAAAGAACATGGCCTTCCCAAATTGCAACTAACACAATACACAAAAATGAGATACGGAGTAACAAGTTTGCGAAGCTTAAAAAATAGGAATGAAGAGAAGATTCTGAAAATTTATTTGTTTTTTATATGATTGAAGATTTCAGTGAAGGGGAAACACATTTTACCATAATAATGTAAAAGCCCACAGAATTCCAGCTATCGGTACTGTCGCAAATGTAATAAGATCAAGTTTCCTACCCATTTATAATAGATTGCACTATCAGAAAAGCCCAATAAACTAGAACTGAAAATTGTTTTTGTTTTATGGTAGTGACCTTCAGAAATGTTACAGTCATTCAAAATTGCTTCTTATAACCGAACATATGATAACAATAAAGTTTGTGCACTTTAATAATTTGAATTGGTTTTTTTGAAATTTGATTCAATAAAGTGGTATTCTAAAGTATTCTATATAAAATAAATACAATTTCCATTATAAAAACTACCTTTTAGGGAGATAAATAGCTTAGTTATTATAGCGAAAATTTCAACTTCTGAGGTCAACTTCCGGCATAGAGTTCACAGTGTTAGGAATATGTTTGGTAATATGATTTATTCTCATTGCAAATAAGGTAACACTGAGCCCTGTGGGACTCCTTCCTCTTGTATAATTTGCGAGAAAACTTGCTGATAGCAAACTTGAAAAGATCTATACTGAAGGAAGTTTTGTATGCAGCATGGTAAGTGGCCTTTCGAGTCAAGGGAACGAAGATCTTTCAAGATACCAAAATGCTAGGTGGTGTCAAAGGTCTTCTCTATGTCAGGGCGGACCATAACGAGATGTTCATTTCGGATAAATGCATTCCTGATATTTGTTTCAGCTTTGACCATGAGATCTAGGGATGACCGATTTTTTCTGAAACCAAATTGGTTATCAGAGAATAGATTTTTTGAATCAAGATACCATGTTAGTCGTTGATGTATAATTTTTTTCTAAAGTTTTACTCAAGCAACTGGTAAGAGAAATAGGTCTATAGTTGTAAGGGATAGAATGATCTTTCCCAGGTTTGGGAATTGCAGTGATAGGAGTGATGCTAGTGAGTGGGGAATGAATGCTCGATAAATATACGGTTGTAGAAGGTCACCAGCAAGGATAATGATTTATTATCTAAGTGTTGAAGCATTATATAATACACTCCGTTGGGACCAACACTGTTTTTTGAGGTATATATAGCTTCTTGAAGTTCGATCATAGTAAGTATCTGATTGCATGGTAGAGAAGCATCGTTTTTAAGTTAAATTTTGATTTTTCGGCTGAAGCTTTAATTTTCTGAAATGAAGGATCATATGAGGTCAAGGCAGACAAGTGGGAAAATATGGACCTTAGGGCATTCACAATCTCTACAGGATTAGAGAGCTCTTGACCATTCTAGTTGAAAATTGGCGAGGATAATGGAGGAAATTTGCCATTTATTTTTTTCCATATCATTCTTACATAAGTATTTTTATTGATTGAAGTTGCAAATCGGATCCAAGAGATGTATCGGGCTTTCGCTCTGAGTTTCTTATATTATATAAGATTATTGGTGGTAGGATATTTGTGGAATATATTCCATGCTAGGTTTTTTGCTTTTTTGGCATTCTTACAATCCTCGTTCCACCAATAATTTATGGGTCTACAGATGTGTGACTATGATTGTGGGATGGCAATAGATGCAGCTGCTAGAATTTCTTTGGTGATATGATCAGTTACTGGGTCTATTGGGAGAGATTCGATGATCTGTTTATCAAATTAAACATGAGGTGTACTTTGCCCAATCTGATTTGGAAATTTTCTATTTTGTGTGTTTTTTTGCAGTTGAAGAGTGTGATGTTTAAATTTTAGAGATTAATGGGTAGTGGTCACTGTTTAGTTGATCATCAAGAGCTGTCCACTCAATACTAGGAAAGAGGATCAGAGTGCAGAAGTTAGATATATTGCAGAGACTGTTCCTGTTGGGAGGTAGATGTAAGTTGGTGAACCAGTATTTAGGATGGTTAAAATTTGTCTGTCAATGAGCATTTCAATGAGTTATCCTTGTCCATCTGCATTGGGAGAACCCCACAATGGATAGTGTCCATTGAAGTCGCCAAATAAACAAAGGGCTTGGCAACTGCAGGATAAGATCTTCAAATTCGTGAATAGTAACAAGGATGATTGGGTGGTAGATAGATCGAAACAAGTGTCAGAGTAATGCCAATTGCTATTCATGTAGCAATAGCTTCTATAGAGGTCTGTAAAGAAATAAGTCTGCAAGAGACTCATGAATCTATAAGAATGGCTACTCCACCACTAGCATTATTGCAACAGTTCCATCTTGTCTGAAAAGAGTATAATTTTTTTATCCGTAGCCAAGTGGTCAGGAGCGGGAGTGCAGTCTTTGAGTAGACCGGGATTCAAGCCCCTGACTGCTGAATACGGTCAATCTGCCAACCAGCGTGGCAGATTATGGTCCATTTCCCTCAGCATGAATTGTTGAGGAGGCTTCCATCCTGCAGTGGGTTGATAATGGCTGCACTTTACTTTTTTTTTTTTTTTTTTACCTGAGGCGTCAGATATGTCTCCTGTAAGCAGATGCCTACTGGATTATGCTGCTTAGTTATGTCATCAATATTGCTCCTAAAGCCTCTACAATTCAATTGGACAACATTGTTCATTGTTTCAATTTAGATGAAGGAACTGAATCTGACTGCTTTTTGGAAGTCTGTTTGACATGGTCAATTTTAATCTTATCTCTTTTTGAGAAAACAGGTCTTGTGTCTATTTCATCCTCTGGATGGATCTCCAGAATGATTTCAGTATCATCTTGACTGGAAATTTCATTACTATCCATAAGGGAGGAATCAAATGTCTTTTTTCAATTAGAATCTGTGTTTTCTGCTTGGACAGATCTTACGGGAGCTGCATCGGCAGTAGGTGGTATTGTGACTGGTGTGTTGTTAGCTCTGCTTGAAATCAGTTGCTTTGAAGGCTGAGGTACAGAGCTGAGCAGGGAACGAGCCCGTTCCAAAATAGAGATATTCCGAGGAATTGATATATCAGTCTGGACTAATACTGAATGAAACTTTTCAGCATACGTGCATCTAGGTATCTGTAGTTGTATTTGCCTTCTTGCTTCTGGAAATGAAACTTTCTTTTCTATTTTATATTTCTGGATTTTTTTTCTCGTATTTCCATTGTTCACAATTTTTAGAAAAGGTTATGGTTGCCTTTAATTGGGGCAGAGCGGAGACTGGGCATTACAGTTCAGCCTGGGAATGATCTTTTGAACCACAGTTAGAACATATGGGTCACCTCGACAAACTGTTTGTGAGTGTCTGAATTTCTGACACATGTAACATCTTATTGGGTTCGGAATATATGGGTGAATGCAGCAATGCAAATACTCTGCTTTTACTGATGAAGGTAAACTGGGTGAGCTGAATGTCAAAATTATGCTGCAGGTTGGAAGGACTTCGCCATCTTTTTTCATCATAATTCGTTTTGCCTGTGTGACTTTCTGATCCTGGAGTTCCTGAACAATTTCTTCTTCTGAGACATCATTAGGTCCCATTCAGAAATAATGCCTTTCAATGAATTAAGTGTGGCATGTGGGGATACCTTAACTGGAACTCCACCAAATGAGGTGAGTGAGTAAAGACTCAGTGTTTGGAGTTGGTGGTGTTGACAAGCAGGTTGCCAGATTTCAGTCGTACCATTTTCAGGGAGCCAGCTATGCTCACAAGACATTTTTTGAATGAGGAATGGCGATAGATTACCTAAGGACTGGTTAGTTAGCGAATGTAGAATGAGAAAACTTGGGTTTTCCATTCGGGGAGCAGCCATCCTCAGTCTCTTTAAATTGGATGAGTCATTATCGGGTATGTGCAAATCCAATGGATTTCGATTTGCAGTCCTAATCGGTGGAAAATTGTCACAGTCCGTGTTTTGCTCCTTTTGGCCCTGGGGGTTGGTTTTACCACCCAGGTTTCCGGCCCGGCCACGGGGAGACAGGAGCAGTGCCACAAGGTGACCAAGAGACTAAGTTAGTTAGTTAGTACTATTAGAAATAGAAACAGAAAGATAACTTTCCTTTCTAGGCCTTTGCCTACTTCTTGCAGTGCAAACGAGCTATACTAATTAATAAATAAAGAAAACGGTTGTTGAAAAAAAAATAATCTATCTCTTGAAGGCTCTTTGGAGATAATGCTTTGAGGAACACATACAAATCGCTTGGTCACGGAACGCTTGGCACCTGGGGCCAAGACTAAGGCAGTCTGGAGAGTGTACTGCAAGTAAATTTCAGCAGTGAAGGCATTACACTCATGAACTCCAATAATCTTCTTTTAATAATGAGAAAAAAACTAATCACAATACATCATTATCAACTTCCTAAAAATTCTTAACCTAAGAATTATTTCAAAAGATTATCAAATACTAAATTTAAAAAACTTATATCAAAAATAACTTACATCCTCTCCAAAATTGATGATGTCAACGTTGACTTTTTCTTTCTTCAACCGTTTTGCAAGTTTTATTAGCTAAAAAGAAAAGCAGAAATAGAAACATTTAAAATAACCCATTTCTTGCACAATTCACCTTATATCATGTTTAATAACATGAAATTAAATACAAAATGTCAAGTGTCAAAAATTTGTTTTGGGGATGAAAGGGAAGTGTAAAACTATCAAAGCTTCTTTACATTTTAGAAATTATAATATAACTAATACTTTACTTTTTTGTTGCCCAGATGATTATATAAAGCACAAGGAATACTCTCTCTTTTCTTTAAGAGATGACAGGCTTTCAATTTATCTTCAAAACCAACATGGCACATTAGTAAAAGAATAGTAAAGTTTGACTCATGAAGCTAGATTTAAGGGCGATTGTCGAGCTAGTGTTGTCGAAGAGTTTTTTTAGCCACATCTCACTGACGATCCTTTTGAAGCAAGTACATGTTGGACATACAGACTGAACAGTGATGTGTGATTCGTTATTACTGAGAAAGACAGGGCTTAAATGCATCAGAAACGGTTAAAGAGATGAGTGAAGCATATGGTAATGAGCGTCTTGGTAGATGGCCATATTCTGGTGTGGCCGATCTTTCCAGTGTGAACTGATTTCTCCATCAAGACAATGCCAGGCCCCATACAGCTAATATTGTGCAGGCAGTGATCACTGCCACAGGTGCCAAGGTTCTGCCACATCTCCCTTTTTCACCAGACTTAGCCCCGTGTGATTTTTTTCCTGTTTCCATAGCTGAAGAAAGCTCTGAAAGGCTCTTTGAGTCCAACACAATGCTCACAGAGCCACAACAGAAGCACTTCAGTCTTTCAAAAAACGGCTTGCAAGAAGCATTTAATGTGGTGGTACAACAGAGGTGAAAGTGTAATTTTCAAGGGAGAGTATTTTGAGAAGAAATTCACAGAATGTTCAGATGATGACAATTACGATAAGATCTTGTGCCAGTCCATGAAATAAATGATCGCCCCTCGTAGTAAACAAGTAAAATAACATTTTATAATATAAATTCATAAATATTTCATTTTCTGCAATCTCTGGACAGCATCTCCTGTTTTAATCTGACATACGAAGTGTGGAGATAAAGTCTGCAGACCAGTGCTGCAATAAAAAGAACCCAAAATGAAGGAGCTTGAAGTAATGACCACCCGACTTAATGCACTTATTACACCATTCTAAAAGTTTCTGAAAGAGTCAACGAAGGCATCCAAAGAGATGACATTCAGTTCATCAGAAAGAGAAAGGTGTCCGCTGGTATTAGACTGGGAAGATAGGTTGGATAGTTGCTCTATACAATGCCATGTTTCATCAGAAATGTCTTCACTACAAGAGTGGAATGGGTGGGGGCTACATTGTGCAACAAAAACCAGCCGCCTTTCTCTCGAATTTGCAGCCTCACCTGGGAAATGCACTTCAACAGTCTTTGAAGCACCTGTACGTAGAATGCAGCACTGACTCTATCTCCCTTCATGTAAAATTCCTTGTGCATTACATCCTGTTTGTCAAAAAACATGAACAGCATCATCTTGATCCTGGACCTCTAAATGAAACTTTTTGGGTCTTGATGATTTAAGTCCACTGCATATTCTGGTGATTCATCTTTGGATCGTACTAAAATGCCTAACACTCATCTCCAGTGACAATACAGTCAAGGAAATAAGTTTGTCTTAACAAGTCTGGACAAAATATTCACATGATGACACTGTTATTTCTGCTCATAGGAGCAGCACAAATTTTGAACGGTCTGTTCAAAAGACCTTCCTTTTCTCTAAATCTGCATGCAGAATTTGATGAATCATCTCCTTATTCATATCCAACTTATCAGCCATCATTCTGAAAGTCAAAAACAACAATTGCTTGCCACAATTTCCCAAAGATTTGTAACTCTGTCCTCATTTCGTGAGGTTGATGTATGCCACTTCTTGGATTTTTTTTTTTTTTTTTGGTAGTTGTTGGCGCATAGGCTTCTGTGGCCATAATGCACCTCCCAAGGTTTTTGCAGTACTTTGATCCAAGCCCGAGGCGGGAATCGAACCCGCGACCTTTGGGTTGCCAGGCACTTCTTGGATCATCACAAACATTCTCAAGTCAGTCTTTGAACAACTTGTACCATTCAAACACATTGGTACGACTTAATATTTCATCAGCATAAAGTTTTAAACATTTCATATGTTTCTGTTGTATAATTTCAGTTTACTGCAAAATCGTTGCTCCATTTGAAAATCATGACACAGGTTTGGTTTTGTTTGTTGTATATTGGTGCATAAGCAACAGAGGCTATAATGTACCAACAATGGATAATGAAAAAAAAAAAAAAAAAAGTTTTAAGTATGGTAAAATATAAATAGGGGCTTAGAGGGGAACAGGCATTTTGTGTGTTATCAGACACTCAGTCTAAAACACTGATGGATCCAATATCTTTCTATTTCAGAAGATTTAGAAGTCCGGTTGGCCTGCCTCTCTAAAATCCACTCATGCACACCCTCTCGATGGTAAGCCCTGTTACGTCACTTAGGTGGCAATGAACGTGTAGAGTGGTTCTCTTCACGACGCCTGGTCAGTGTGAAGAGGAAAAGACCAAACCCTCCAGCACATGACAGTAAGACGAAACAAATGGCCCTCAGTCCCCAGCGGCTTTCACTCTCCTTCTTATGGCAGCGAGAGAATCAGAGTGGAAGCAGAGGGTGCTAAGAATCTCTGGGTCTACAACCAGGGCTGAAGACAGGATATTAGAGCTGGAAAAGAAACTAGAAAATGTGAATTGGAATATCATCGGTTTGGCTGAAACAAGAAGAAGGAATGAATCACTTATAAGTTTATAAAGTGGAAATCTGCTGTACACCAATGGAAACAGTGAAAGGAGTGAAGGTGGAGTTGGGTTTCTGGTCCATAAAGATTTTAAAAACAACATTTTGGAATTCAAAAGTACATCACCAAGGGTGTCAAGACTACTACTCAGGATTTCAAAGAGGTATAAGCTAAAAGTTAATGATTTATGCACTAACATCAAGAGTTTTCTAGATGAACAGAAAACTCACTACACTATCATCATGGGGGACTTCAATGCTAAGGTTGGAAAGAGACAAAACAGTGCATTCAGAAGATTAGACTGGTCACAGAAAGGAGTCAATGTGAATGGAGAGTACCTAAACCAGCGGTTTTCAACCATGGTGCCGCAACAACATTCCAGGGGTGCTACGTAATTTGGGTTTAAGTTAAACTGATTATTTTTTAATTTATATGTTTATTTCATTATAAAAAGGTGTACAGTATCTTTTTAATTTTGTGGTGATCTATAATTGATGTTTACTTAGTACCTCTGTATAAAGAATAAAATTATATACTATATATATAATTTGTATTATGAAATGTAATTTTTATAATTATATTATTGTAATAAATATCATATAACATATATATTTTTTAATATTTTATAAATATATATATATATATATATATACGGATATATAGAGAGAGAATCGGATCTAACAGGCAGAAAATTGGGTAGGGGTGCCACAAAATAAAATAAATTACTTAGGGGTGCTGTTATTAAAAAAAGGTTGAAAACCACTGACCTAAACCATTTACGATTTGCAGATGACATTGTGGTCATAAGCCGTGAAATCTTAATCAGTTATGCAGAGTTGGTAAGGATTTTGGACTAAAGATGAATGTGGCTAAAACAAAAGTAATGATGAACAAGTATGCCACAGAAAGGGATATAATGATTGAAGGAGCAGTAATTGAAAAGGTGGAGTCATATACTTATCAGGGACAAGTCATTAGCTGTAAGAATGATAAATGGCTGGAAGTCAAGAGAAGAATAAATTTTGGATGGATGGCATTCAGGAAATATAGTCACATACTGAGGGGCAATATCCCAATTTGTCTGAAACGTAAAATAACGAACCAATGTATACTCCCCACCATGACTTATGGAAGTGAAGCTGAGAACTACACAGCGAAGAATGGAACGAATTATATTGGGAATCAGACTGTTAGATAAGAAGAGGAACACGTGGATTAGGCAGCAAACTCAAGTAAAGGACATTCTTATCAAAACAAAAGAAATAAAATGGTCTTGGGCAGAACACATAGCTCGAAGACACGATGACAGATGGACTAAGAAAATAACGGACTGGTACACAAAAGGAACTAGAAGAAAACCTGGAAGACAACAACAGAGATGGACAAATTAAATTTGTGAGTTTGTGGGTAGTAAATGGATGGCCACTGCACAAAACAGAAGGAACTGGAAAATTGCTCGAGGGGCCTTCATCCTGCAGTGGATTGAAAATGGCTGATGACGATAAAAATATAAATAGGTGATAAAATATCACAGTAACATATAAAACTTCGTCACTATGCCAGGAAAAGAATTATAAACTATATAAGAGTAGAAAATTGTCAAAAGGTTATCATTATATAATAGTCAATGAAAAATTATATATAAGTAAACATTAGAAGTACATGCAGTAAAAGAGTATATTTAAAATAGCACGTGGTTATTGTCAGATAGTATCTGACTGAGTTTACAGGGCTCAGACAGATGGCTAAAAGCAGTAAAAGATATAAATTGTTCATGCCTAGATTGTGGACATTTGGTTAAAATGTATGATGGCTAAAATGGTGTTGCAGTCCTCACATATTGGAGAGTCAGCAGAAAAGTAGTAGTAGTAGTAGTGGCATGTGATGCAAGAAAGCAAACGTATGAGCTTATGCAGCATCAGCCAGGAAAAAAAAAAAAAAAAAAAAAAAAAATCACACCATTCCCTCCAAATGCCTGTCTAGTTCCTCCTTAAATTTATTCAACCTATCAACTTCCACGACAGATGGAAGTTTGTTCCAGCAATTAACCACCCGCTGGCTAAAGGAAAATTTCCGCACATCTATTCTACATCTGTCTTTTCTTAATTTGAATTTATGCCCCCTTAGATTCATAATCTGAACAAGTGGAAGGATCCCATCAGAATTCAGCGTGCTCAACCCATTCAAGGCCTTATATACCTCAATCAGATCACCGCGCAGGTGCCTAGTCTCCAGCCACTGCAATTTGCAGAACTTAAGCCTCTCTTGGTAAGAGGATCCCTTCATTCCCCTCACCAATCTTGTTGCCCTTCTCTGTACATGCTCAAGTAAATCTACATCCTTCCTAAAATGAGGCCTCCAGACCTGTATGCAGTACTCAAGCCGTGGCCTGACCACTGCCTTATACAGAGGGATAATCACCTCCTTTTCCCTGCTAGCAAAATTCCTATATATCATTGACAAAACCCCATGACCTGCCCTGGCAGCCTGTCTGCATTGCTCAGAAAACTTCATATCTGCCTGCACAATTACTCCCAGGTCTTTTTCATTTTCTACAACCTTAAGTGTAGTACCACACAGTTGGTACGTTTCTCTGGGGTTACTTCTACCCATATGTAGTACTTTGCATTTGTCAAGGTTGAACTTCAGTTGCCACTTCTTAGCCCATCTGCCCAAATTATCTAGATCCTGTTGCAGTAGCACACTGCCATTACTGTCATTAACAACCCTACCAACCTTTGTATCATCTGCAAACTTCGACATTAAGCCTGATATACCTTCATCAATATCATTGATAAATATACAAAACAACAGTGGACCTAACACCGAACCCTGTGGGACTCCATTAATAACATTAGTCCAAGAAGAGCAGCACCCATTGATTACCACCCTCTGTCTTCTAGCACTTAACCATCCTTTTATCCATTGTAGCAACTTACCCTTAATACCATTCTGCTCCAATTTGTACAAAGAATGGGTAAGACAACTGTAATGCAGAGGCATGCAAGAACAACTTCCTCTGTACAGTTCCTGCGCAGACTACACTTCCATGCTTGGATTACAGGCTTAATTTGATACAACTTGTTTGTGGCCTGTCCATGACATGACTGCTACTACTGGGAGTGCAATATATTTCATATTACTTGCCTGTAGTCTGTATACAGGTATAGCAAGCTGTGATTGAACTGGGATTGTGGTGATCTAGCTGCAGCATTTACCAGATCATTACCCTTGATCCAATGTGGCTTGGGATTTAGTAGAAGCAAATATATTCTCTTTAATAAGTCAAATGTAGACTCAAAGAGAATATAACTTCTGCTGAACTCTGAACAGAACTAGATGAGAATTATATCTCACCTTTGATAAAATGTATTGGAATCAAAGAATCTGTGAAAACCAAAAGACCACTGATAATTATTCATTTTAATGTGGTTCAAATTAAGCTTGTTATTGTTATTTGGTTTTTAGGAGCATTAGCATGTTAGTTAGTTTGTTAGGAGCATTAGCAACTAAGGCCATATTGCTCAGGGATATGCGGTGGTCATTTCCTGACCTTTCCGCATCCTCCATATTTGGTGGTGACGGGCTCGAACCCCGGTCTAATCAAGAAGTGTGTGCTACACACTGCTGCTCCTTCCCACCTGGCTATGGAGACGCCGCCAAATTAAGCTCTATAGCATACAAGTCTGTGGTGTATGCTATATTAGAGGTCTGCACAGGCCTATGTTTTTTATTTATACCCAGCCCAGCCCAAAGTCTAGATGGCCCAACCCGAATTTGCTTTTCAAATTCATCCCCCCCCCCAAAAAACGAATTTTATCCCATCCCGATTGAAACTTTTTATATGAATAAAATCGCTAGCATTACTTTGAAGTTACATAATAAAAAATAAAAAAAACTTTGATTCAAAATTTAATATTAATAATTATATAACAATAATAATTATCCAAAATAATTATCAATATTAATTATATAAAAAAGAAAATTTAATAAATTTTCAATTTGCCATATTTAATAATATTATGGAAGTGTTCTACATATTATATTGTGGTAAACTTCTCTTATTATTTTACAAATATTGATATCAACGTAGAACGTATTGAGCATTACAGCTCTGGTTCATACTATCACATTCCAAAACAAATATCGATATCCACCTCTACTTAAATTAAAAAATTAGAACTGACTGTCACTTCTGTCACTGGCAATTCTCACTGTATGAATGATATGCAAGCATTCTCCTTACCTGTATTACTAAATTATTGGTCAGTATTAGATACAGTAAAGAAGTGGTTAGAAAGTGTTACAAGTGAACGTTCTTAGAATTGAAAGTAGGTCAATGCAAAATCTCGGATGTAGTAGAACTAGGGATTAATAGTATCACTCTTAATAAATATTGTACACATAACTAAAAAGGAACCCATTGCTGGGGAACATAATGACTCATATCATACTCTTGATGTAACGTAAATTGCAACTTAATGCCCGCTTAAGGGTAAAGGCTACTTTACTGAGCAAAAATACATAACCAGGTCATTTCCACAAAAGAGTACAAATTTCTGTGAATTTTGTAGATGTTGGCGAAGCATGCCTTATTGGTCAATTAAAAGTGCCAACAGACAACTAATACACATTTTTTTCTAAAAACTCTAATTTAAATACATTAAAAAATATTTAAAAAAAACATATGTAGGAAATAGCCCAAAAACATCTGATATGTTTGGAAATAACAATTCATTACAATTATTTGTACCCGAACCGAGTGTGAACATCGTTCGTGTTGCCTGACTCGGCCCAAGCCCAAACATCCTTCATGTTACCTGGCATGACCCGGCCCTCCACTGAGCCCAGTTCGATGTCTAGTGTATATACACTCATTGCTGGGGAATCTTCTTAGATACCATGCTATCAGGGAAGACTGCAGCAGATTCCACAGATGATTCTGAGTCATCAGTGAAGGCAGGAAGGAAATCAGAGTAATTGGATCAATGGACAACACAGAGTTGCAGGTAGAAAGATGGTGAATTTCTGGTCTATAACCTATTATTAATGGATAAGTTGCATTATGGATAGTCAGCATGCCAGGGAGGAACAGGTTGCCTTGGTGGCTGGACAACTTCGTCTACCATGATGTTAAGCTGATGAGCAGCTCTTGGACATTAATTGCAAAGGGAAAGTTGGCAGACTGACAGCTGTTAGAGATTTTCCCATCATAGCTCAAAAACAGATGCCCACAGAGTGATCTGGTGGGGATTTCAGTTTAAAACTATATTTTAGTGACAATTGCTTTAGTCAGCAACAGAGAATGCTCAATGTATAAACTCTGGTCAGGGGATGTTCTAAATGCAGATGGCTCAATGTTCAACTGAGTCTAGCCACTGGAGTACAGTCGGTCCTCGTATAACACGATAGTTGCGTTCCTAGAAATCCTCGTGCAATGCAAAATCGTGCAATATAAACAACAGGCCCTATGGAAAATATAGGGTTAGGTGCCGACCACCCAAG
Organism: Mastigoproctus giganteus; assembly: GCF_048544385.1. NCBI lineage: Eukaryota > Metazoa > Arthropoda > Arachnida > Uropygi > Thelyphonidae > Mastigoproctus > Mastigoproctus giganteus. Next base: position 118,003,477 of record NC_143585.1, read on the forward strand.
ATTGGACACACATTTTTAACCAAAACATTACCAAACACATTAAATAATCGTAATAAAACAGTTACAGTTGAAAAATGTAAAATTAATAATTTAATCATTTGAATTTAGATTCTTACCTTAAAAGTAAATGAAGACAGCTTGAGGGAAAGGGCTTGAGAAAGGGTTGAAGCAGCGTAATTATGGGGAAAGTGGCAGCAGGTTGTCATCATTATCGGAATTGGGAGGTGGAGGAGATGCCGATGAAGACTTTGGACGAAATGTGGTCACACCAGAACTAGAGGGCTGCGGCTCATTTTCTGTATTTTTCTTGGGTGTTTTCATAAAAAAGACATCTAGTTTCTGTTGTTTCGCAGTCTTCCTCCTTTCACAAAGCAGCTGCTTATATGGCTCTAAAGCAGACCAAATTGTATAAAGTGCTCTTCTGCTTCTTTCTGCATTATAATCGTTATCTTCTAGCCATTGCATACTTTTCTTAAATGAATTTAAAACTGAAGATAACTCTGAAGTACAAAGCGGTTTTATGGTGGTGTTCAGGCATTCAACTTCGTCGTCTTTCTCATCTTCCACCTGGCCTCCAGCCAACCTGCTTTGCGAGGGCAACACGATGTGCTTTTAATTTAGGAAGCTCATTTACAGGATCAAAGCCTTTAAAATCACGAATAAAATCTGGTAAAAGTGGCCGCCAAACGCCATGTAAGCATTCTTTTGTCACTTCGTTCCAAGCCTCCACAATTATGTAAATTGCATTCTTAATGTTGAATCGCTTCCAGAAGTCTTTAACTGTTGGTGCATTTTCGCCCTCTGTTTCTGCTATCAGCATCTTAAATGTCCGTCTTGTGTAATAGTGCTTAAAAACAGCAATTACTCCTTGGTCAAGTGGCTGGATAAGAGATGTTGTGTTAGGCGGTAAAAACAGGATTTTGATGTTTGGTGACAGTTCAGCAAGGGTTGGAGGGTGACTTGGTGCAGTGTCCAAAATAATTAAAATCTTAAAATTCAATTTTTTCTTTTTGCAGTAGCTTCGAAACACATCCTCAAACACATGTAGTAGAAGTTCAGTGAAGATCTGCCCTGTCATCCATCCTCTTCTGCTGTTCCTAAAGTAAACACCCAGGGTAGTCCTTGTGATCCCTTTTAACGCTCGTGGATTAGCTGCATGATAAACAATAACAGGCTTCAGTTTCAAGTCGCCACTTGCATTTGCTCCTAACATAACGGTAAACCTATCCTTAGCAGCCTTGAAGCCTGGAGCTCGTGCTTCCTCTCTTGAGATATATGTTCGTGATGGCATTTCTTTCCAATACAGTCCAGTTTCATCAAAGTTGAAAATTTGGTCCAGTGTATAGCCCTCTTCCTCAATTAGTTTTTTCAGTATCGGCGGAAATGCCTTTGCTGCTGCTTCATCTGCACTCGCAGCTTCACCTGATAATTTCACATTATGGAAAGCGTGACGTTTCCTGAAATTGTTGAACCAGCCACTACTGGCAGTAAAGGGAAGCACTTCTTGAGGGTTTTCAGCTTTATTTCTGAGGTCTTCAAATATTGCCAATGCCTTTGCTTTTATCGTAAGCAAACTTGTTCCTGATCTCTTCTTTGTTTGATCTTCTATCCAAACAGATAAAAGACGTTCCATTTCTTGGAGTTCTTTGTGTCTTGATCTAACTGATTTTGTTACACTTTGTGTTATTCCTGCTATGAAAGTTGCTTTTATTTTTTCTGCATTCTTTCTAATTGTTCTTAGCGTTCCTTCATTTAGGCCTGTAGCATGCACAATATCGCATGTTCTTTCATCCGGTCAAAGCGTTTCACAATTTCATATTTTTCTTCTATTGATATTGCTTTTCTTTTTCTCTCTGAAGTATTTTCACCAGAACGCTTCCTTTTCACACTTTTTTCAAGTATTTTACTCATTTTTTTGAGAATAGAGCACGATTCTAAAATGATCAAAAATGAGGAGGCAAGCTTCATATACATAAACGCACAGCAAACAAGTAGCAACTGAATAAACGATGCAACGCCCGTGTACAACTGAATAAATGCAGTAAAGGCGTAAACACACTATTCTCACATATTACATGCTTATGTTTTACTAAAGCACATTTCTGGAAGTCACTACCATAAAACAATAAAAACAATTTGCAGTTTCCTTTTATTGGTGGTTCCTGCTAGTGGAGTCGTTATAAACGGGTAGTAAAAGTCGATCTAATTACATTTGCAATAATACCGATAAGTAGCTGAAATTCTGTTGATTTTTACGTTATTATGTTAAATGTGTTTCCCCTTCCACGAAATCATAAAAACAAATTTTCAGAATCCTCTCTTCATTCCTACTGTGTTGTTTTCAGTTGTGGTGATTTCGCCGCATTCGACTGTCATTTATTTTAAACACAAAGGCGAATCATGCATAAGCGAATTACGTTCGTGTTATATGTGACATTGTTCCCCTATTTATAAATCGTGTATGATTGAATTCGTGTAATGCAAACACGTGTTATACGAGGACAGACTGTATGCTGTTTCTAGCAGATGCATACACTTCAGACCCATAATCTAATTTATATTGCATGATAGAGGCAGAGTAAAATGCAACTGTCTGCTCCCCCATTATTGGATGAAATGGCACATAACAGGCTCGGTCCCCCTTGTGCACTTTTACCACAATTGACAGATGTGTGGTAGGAATGTCAATTTACTATCAAATATAAAACTCAAAAGAATTTTGTTTCACGTGCTACCATCATTTTGTCCAAGCTTTAGTTCTGGTTCAGGTGAATATTCTGTTTGTGATAAAAGTATACATGAAAAGTCCTCTGAGACAAAAACCTGAAACCATTAGCCAGTGGTCCAGGAGGTGAGATGGTCGATGGTTTGTTGAAATTGCCTTTCAATGACACTAATATTACGACTGAAAGAAGATACTGAAATCATCAACAAATAGGTACTTTTCACGTTTGGAAGTTGTTGAACAGGAGAATTAACTTTAATAGCAAAAAGCATAACACTCAGAACTGACACTTCTGGAACTCCCTCCTATTGCCAAAAATGTGTGGGATCTGTTATTTCTTGACCAAAAAGGTCAAGAAATAACAGATCCCACACAAACTTGGAATGAGAGTTTTAACAAATTCTAATAAAAAGGACTAGATGACCCCAAGACCAAGATTACCAATATCTTTTAAAATTACAAATCTCCAAGCAGTGTCATGCAGTTTTTTTTTTTTTTTTCATATCAAAGAAAATCTAGGTGCTTGAATTTAAGGAAAGCACACCGAATAGACATTTCCAGTCTCATTAAATGGTTGAGCATTGACCCGTTCCTTCTGAAGCCACATTGTATTCTGGAAAGAAGGTAACTTGTTTCTAAATACTACGAGGTGGGCACTAGCATTAGTAGTGGCAAATGTTGCAAGAAAGCAAGCTTATAGAGGTCAGTCAAAAAAAAAAAAAAAAACTTCGCATTTCACCTATCCATCCCATTCAACAATTTGTCTAGTTCTTTCTTGAATTTATTCAAGCTATCCACTTCCACAACAAAAGCATTCCAAAGTTTCCAAAGCATTTTAGAAGCAAGTGCATGCTTATGGTTCTCATTACAATGCAATGAAACTATACTGCATCAAAATAATTGAAAATTATTTCAACATAATGCCAGTAGCCAGCTTCTTCGCTAATTTGCTGCAATTAGAGGTGAGCATAATTAATGATAGAAGTGATCAATTATATGCAAATTAGTTTATTATGAAATCAACAACAAGAAAACTGAAGATGATTCTGTCTGTTATATTATCAAAATGAGAGAGAGAGAAACACAAGGCGTGAGTTTTAATTTCAGGATAAGAGGCTGTCACAGTTTCAAGATAAGAGACAGGGATTGAGTGGTAACAGCACATTATCTTTAGTTTTGATAACATCAGATTAAATTCCCACTATTCAATTTTTTATGTCGATTTCATAATTTGCATATAATTGATTATTTCAATTACTGAAATAATTAGTTATTAATCATTCAATTATGCCCATCACCTGCTGCAATAGGCACCTCCGTAGCCAGGTGGGAAGGAGCAGCAGTGCGTAGCACACACTTCTTGATTAGACCGGGGTTCAAGCCCGTCACCACCAAATACGGAGGATGTGGAAAGGTCAGGGAATGACCACCGCATATCCCGGAGCAATATGGCCTTAGTTGCTAATGCTCCTAAAAACTAAATAACAAACAAACAAACCTGCTGCAATGGGCCAACACCTCCCCCAGTAATAGGGATTATATTATACACATTTTCAATTAGAAAATTGTTTGACACAAGTTGCTAACTGAGGCTACCTGCTCTCTCTCATAAGGACCAAATAGCTCTGAATCCAATTACAAATGTACCTCTGAGTTTTTAATGAATAACATATTTGCATTCTTCGAAAAGCTACTTGATTAAAAATGACATTTGGGTTGCCTCACAAATAATGTAGTTGTTTCAAAAGTAGGCATAAGTCTGATCTTTTTTTTGCAGGTGGAGAAGCATTCCCAGATAGCAAATGCACAAAAGTCTCATCTAGCATTCTTTTCTCAAACTATTTCAGTACCTGCACTGAAAGAGTGCCTCACTTCAACTAATTATGTGAATTCATATTGTGCTACACCAAGGATATGCTTAGACAAGTAGACAGGGCATGGAACAATAAAAGTTAAGATACGACAGTTCAGATTACAAGAGTATTTTCCAATTAACTAGATAATCTTATCCAACACAAAAGATGTTTTTAAACCAATCTGGAATACATTTTCAAGTCTAAAAACAAAAAGAAAGGAAAATAAAAAATATTAACTAAAATAATTGCAAATTTATGTAAATAAGTAATATAAATTTAAAATTTAATACTGATTTAAAGCTGAAAATAAGTAAAGAAAACAAATTCATTGTTTTAATTTTATTTTAAATAAAATCTTAATTCAATCAAATTAATTTTCATACATCATCAGTAAAATTCTCTTATCTCAGAGAGCTGAAACCATAGCCTTTCAACAACAAATTTCAAAGAGAACTGACACCCACAGAAGTTATACTCAGATTTCCCAAAAGTGAGATTGAGTTCTCATTACCTCAGTGATCTACCACTGGCTGACTGCCCTGGGTTACAATAGGACAGGGCCTGTAAAACTATTACATTTAATCAGTAAAGGAAGTGGGGTTTTTAATTTGCTGATTTCACTAATTTACATTCATTAAATTTATAATTTGAATTAACTAGAGGAAAAATCTACTTCTAATCAAAATAAGTGCCAACAAGCTAAACTTTTTTCAAGGAATCAGGTAAAGAGAAATACCTACATAAAACTCAAAACAAAGTACAACTTTTAATGAATTTTTTTTTATTTCAATGTGAAATTATTTTTTATGAAGACCTATTAGACAATGTTAATTAAATAATTATTAAATAAAATCGTCAATGTATAAAGAAATGAGATGAGTGCCAATTCATAAGAATGGAATTTCATTAATTTTGAAAAATTTTACAGATTATAAAAAATGAGCCACCTGAATGTGGGTTGGCTATCTAATTATCATAGTTATATAAGTTACTTGAGCAAAGTAACTTATATATATAAGGAAATGTTTATGCCTCTTCTCCATTGCTGATGAGCTAAACGGTCTCTCAAGTACTCCTTAGATGGGACTTGAAGCATTTCATCTTTATATAAAAGGACTTCTTGCAAGCCCAGCTTGAGCAACATGAATCAGAAAACAATACAGAAGACAAGTTCCCCCCATTTCAGCCTGCATTCTCAAGCATTCATAGAATGAATCCCCCCACCACCCTTTCATATTAAGAGTATCTTTAATGTTTCCTGCACTATGGTGAATCTTCTATAAGACCCCTCCTCCCCTACATGGAATATGATTGTTCGCACCTTTATAAGTTAGTATACAGGCCTCTAGTATTGTAGTAGGGTTGTTTGGACTTATGTTTTATATTTTTTTTTTATATTACACATTTTACTTTTTATTATGTTAAATGATTTTTAAATTTCAGAAATTGTTTGGATGACTACTAGAATGGATAGCATAGTAATGGAACTTAGCTAAGAAGAATGACTAACCTGTGGTTTCAGGGATAACTGAAGAAGCTAACAAAAACTTCAAGAACAAAATAGCAAAATCAGTCAACTCAAAAAACCATTTAAAATAATCAGCCAAAAGATTGCTAGAATTGTGAAACCATTTAATATATATATATATAAAACATAATATAATATTAAAAAATAAAAATCCAGAAAACCCTCCCAAATCCTAAATGCCTCATACCAATTAACATGCAAATATAAACAAATATATGTGGGGGGGGGGGTTGTATAGAAGATTCCGAAGTATATAAAGGGCTGACCCAGCCATGCATAACATCAGAATGCAAGCTATAATATTCTATTTATTGTACAATAGGGAATGAATAATGCTGTACAAGCCCTTCAGGGCCAAAAGGCCAGGAGTAATCAGAATACAACCAATTTAGCTTCTATATTGTCTCCTCATTTGGTTTCCACGAATGCCACATAAAGGGTCCTTTCACACAAAATGCTTCATAGATAAAGCCATCAGTAGGAAATATGGAGTATTATTCAAACCTTAACATCCCTCCATTTACTTAAAACATAATTTACTTAAAACAGCTACCCAAACAGAAAGTTAGTCCTGGAAAGGTCAGCTGGACTCTAATTAGCAGAGAAAAGGCTTCATTTCTCTTCACAAAAAAGAACAGGTACAACCCACAAAGCTATAAGGACAACTCAAGGACATGAATGCACTTTTTATAATCAGTTAGTAAACCTAAATCTGGTTGATTATTTTGTTAAAATTAGTAAAATTTTTCAAAATTAATGAATTCCACTTCTGAAATGAGTAGCTGATTAATGATTTTAATAGATCTTTTTAAAAATTTGCAGTGAAATCAAAATTTGGTTAGAATTTATACCTGTGATTTTTAAGAGTTGTTTCATACAGTACATTTCTCTCTGCTCAGTTATTATACACGTTTACAACTAAATACATTAATTTTAATTCCTTGTAAAGAATCTGGCTTGTTCATATTTTTTTTATTAGAAGCAGGGCTCACCTCTAGTTCTATTAATTCAATTTAATAGTTTTAAATTCTTCTTCACAACTTGTAATTGAAGGCAATCATGTGCTGGGGTGGGATGAATTGCCAGCATAATCCTTTGTTTATATTCAGAGGGTCTTAATCGAATTTTGAGATCAATAATCCAATGAAAACTAAAGCTATGTATAACTTTTAAGAGTGTCAGTTCTATTTAAGTGATTTTAATGAGCAAGTGAAGGTTTAAACTAAATTTTCATCAATATTAGAGAATTTTACTAATTTAGGAAATTTGATTTGGCTGAGAATTCAAAGGTGAAACAAAAAATTTACTATTTCAATTTCTTTCATCTTTATTACTTGTGTATTTTAATCAGGAGTTTTAATTATATTTTGTCCCATTTTCCCTTTGTTTCTAAACTTCAAAATGAATTCTTAAATGAACTTGAAATATTATGTATTTTGGGCAGGATTAGTTAAGTTCCAATAAACTATCATTTTTTATTATAACAATGGACTTAAACTTTACAATAAACTGTTTCTGCAATATCCTAGCATTACATAAAGCTAGTGACTGATAGGAAAAGGCTGCAATTTAATTTAAGAGACTGGAGTGGAAGACAAACATTACAGAGCAGAAGGTCAACATATTGACCTTCTGCTCTGTACTAGTGACGGTCGTGTTCCAAGCCGCTAAGTGGATTTTTCTTATTTATTGATTTGAAATTATTGTTTTTCTAAAAAACTTTTGATTTAAATTTAGTAGTATAACATTATTTTGTGATTTTTTTGATTAATTTGGTGTATTTATTCTTTACTCGGCCTTGTAAAAGTATCAGTAAGGGTTTCCACGTGTTCGTAACTACCGCTACCGTTATTAACTTTCCCGCCATTGTGATACCGTACTAGATATACCGTAGGTTATATACCGTACTAGATAGCGTTAGTTGAACTTCGTTAGCAGTTAAATTGTACGTTTAAATAAATACATATAACGACTTAGATTACAAACGTAATATAATTAATAACATAACATAATTAATTAATAAATTAATAGAATCATGACTCAGACCAGAGCAGCAAAGCAAAAGGCTCAAGCTAATGGAAGTGCTGTGGCTCAGAGCAGAACTGAGGGGGGGCAGTTGTCCTCTGACTCACAGCCTTATAAAATGCACTGTTTGCTTGATGTTTGCAGAGCAATCGGGTACGGGACATGATACTGCCAAGGGGGATGTCTTTGTGTGTGCGCGATGCAAGGAGTGTATCGATATCAGGCAACAACTCGGCGTTTTTTTGGGCCTATATGAGAGCTTGAAGGACAGGGTGGATGCCCTCGAAGAAACTAAATTGAGGGGCCCATCAAGCTCTCAGCTGCCCACATCAACGCCAGAGCTTGCACTTGGGCATCGCGTGACACAGAGACAACCCCCAAGGCAGAATGCGCTGGTCCCGAAGGAACTAGTAGTTGTTGGTGACTCTATTGTCAGGGAAACGGGGAACATGCTTTGTAAAAAAGATAGGTGGAACAGGACCAGGGTATGTCTGCCAGGGGCAAAGGTTGATGACGTTGTAGAGCGAATATCATCTTTTAAGGGCACAAAAGGTGATATAGTTGTACACGTTGGCACTAATAATATTAAGAGTAGGAGACCGGCAGAATTACTTAACAAGTACAGGTCACTGTTGAACAAAAGCCGAGAATTAGGGTTGAATTTGAAAGTGTCTGCAATTCTGCCCAGACACGATAGGAGGGAGTATATGATGAGAGCCTTGTCGATCAATTCGGCCCTGGAAAGATTGTGCAAGGCTCAAGGGGTAGAATTTTTTTCAGCCTGGACTGTACTTGTTAACAGGAGAGATTGCTTCTACAGGGATGGGATACACTTAAATAGAAAGGGTGCAAGAATATTTGCTGATGCTATCGAGGCAGTGTTAGGTGGGTCGGAAAACTGCTAGCTTGGGGGGAGACAAAGACCAATAGATTGACAGTAGCCACTGGCAGAGGTGAAAGAGATTCTTGCACTGCTTCTATTAGAATGAGCAGAAGCCTGAAAAACAAGATGCATGGTATTTCAGAGACTGCTGGGAGCCATTGTGGTACAAGTAAACACATGGGTTGTGTTAGGGTAGCTAAGAATAGAAACAGGTGCAGGTATACTTGCGTGTACACCAATGCTAGGAGTTTAGTAAATAAATTTGATGAATTTGAGGTATTGCTCAAAACATCGAAGGCAGATATTGTTGGGATATCAGAGACGTGGTGTCACACAGATATAAGGGATGCGGAACTGCAATTTGGGGAGTACAACGTCTACAGAAAGGTAGACAGGATAGGAAGGGGGGAGGTGTTATGCTATTAGTTAAGAAACACATAAAAACCAAGGAAGTGAAGCCAGTCGATATCGCTGGACAGTGCAGTGTGGAGTCAGTTTGGTGTGACATAAACATTGGGAGATCAAAATTGAGAGTAGGAGTGTGCTATAGGCCTAATGACTCTGATGAGTATAATAAGGAACTGTACAGGGAAATAGAGTGAGCCAGTAAATCAGAGTGTCTTATAATGGGAGATTTTAATTTCCCAGATATTGACTGGAATTTGGGGGCTGGATACTCACACACTAGCAGGGCTTTTGTGGATTTATTGGATGATTGTTTTCTACATCAGCATGTTCGGGAGGCAACTAGAGGGAGTAATACTCTTGATTTGATTATCAGCAGTGATTCTTCATGCATTAAGAATCTGCAGATAAATGAACCACTAGGTGGCAGTGATCACAGTGTGCTGAAGTGGGATTTACTCAAAGAGGTAACTACCATTAGGGGTAAAGGGAAGGGTTATTGCTTCCGTAAAGGCGACTACGATGGACTGAGACAGTATTTAAATTCTATACAGTGGGACCAACTGATGATGTTACCAACAGCAAATTCAAAATGGGAAGCATTCAAAGAACTTATCTTGGAAGCTACTAGGCTTTACACACCAACTAAGAAATATTGTTCAAGGTTTAGGCCAAAATGGATGTCAGATGAACTAATGAGGCATATGGCAGAGAAGAAAAATGCATGGGATACTTACAAATTAACACATGACACAGAAGCCTATGATAGATACAAGTTGATATGCAACCAAGTTACAAAGGAGGTTAGGCAGACGAAGGCAGATTACGAGAAATCCTTGGCAAGGGATGCAAAGAAAAACAGCAAAGAGTTCTTTACTTATGTAAACTCTAGAAGGAAAGGGATGAATCAGATTGGTCCACTTGATATTGATGGGTCAAGTGTTGATGATCCTGCTCAGGTGGCTAACAAACTAAATGAATATTTTGCATCGACATTCACACATGAGGAGTTATTCAGCGAGGGGAATGCCAGAGGTGTATTCAACTCTAGCAGTAAGTTACAGAATCTTGAAATAACTGGGAGTAAAGTGGAGGAGAAACTGTTGAAGATAAACACAAGAAAGGCACCCGGGGTGGATGGGATCTATCCAGTTATATTAAAGGAGGCAGCAAAGGAAGTAAGCAAACCCTTAGCCATAATTATGAGAGCTTCCTTGGACTCAGGGGAGGTACCCATAGACTGGAAATGTGCAAATGTGACCCCAATTCACAAAGGAGGATCAAAGGCTGACACAAGTAATTATAGACCTGTGAGCTTAACTTCTGTTCCAGGAAAATTAATGGAGGCACTGGTTAAAGACGCACTGCAGGATCATTTAGACAAGACTTCAGTTATAGCTCAGACACAGCATGGTTTTGTTAAGGGGAAGTCTTGCCTGACCAACTTGATTGGATACTATGATGCAGTCACAAAAGAACTGGATGCAGGGAATAACTTTGATATTATATACTTGGATCTTAGAAAGGCTTTTGATACTGTTGCACATGGAAGACTGCTACACAAATTGGAGCAGTGTGACATTGGAGGCAAATTGCTGCTATGGATAAAGGGGTGGTTGAGGGGGAGAAGACAGAGAGTGGTAATCAATGGACACTGCTCATCGTGGACTGATGTTATTAGTGGAGTCCCTCAGGGCTCAGTGTTGGGTCCATTATTGTTTTCTGTATTTATAAATGATATTGATGATGGTATATCAGGATTAATGTCCAAGTTTGCAGACGATACAAAGGTTGGCAGGGTTGTCAAGGACACTACTGACACTATGCTGCTGCAACAGGATCTGGAAAGGTTGAGCAGATGGGCTGAGAGGTGGCAAATGAAGTTTAACATTGACAAATGTAAAGTACTACACATGGGAAACAGCAACCCCAGAGCAACGTATCAACTCTGTGGTACAACACTGACAGTGGTAGAGAATGAAAGGGACTTGGGGGTGGTTGTGCAGACAGATATGAAGTTCTCTGAGCAGTGCAGATGGGCTGCAAGAGTAGCTCATGGAGTATTGTCAATGATATACAGGAATTTTTCCAGCAGGGATAAGGAGGTGATTATTCCATTGTATAAGGCGATGGTCAGGCCACACCTAGAGTACTGTATACAGGTCTGGAGGCCTCATTTCAAGAAGGATGTAGAGCTGCTGGAACGAGTACAGAGAAGGGCAACAAGATTAGTGAATGGAACAAAGGGGTGCTCTTACGAAGAAAGGCTTAAGTTTTGCAAATTACAGTGTCTGGAGACTAGGCACCAGCGAGGTGATCTGATAGAGGTGTATAAAGCCTTGAATGGTTTAAGCATGCTCAATGCTGATGGGATTCTTCCTCTAGCTCAGAATAATCACCTGAGAGGGCATAAATTCAAATTGAGGAAAGACAGATGTAGGATAGACGTGCGGAAATTTGTCTTTAGCCAGCGGGTGGTTGGTTCGTGGAACAGACTTCCATCCCTTGTGGTGGAGGTTGATAGCCTAAATAAGTTTAAGGCTCAGCTGGACAGGTATTTTGAATGAACAGAGGGGTGAAGTGGAAGTGGTTTTTTTTTTTTTTTTTTTTTTTTGGCTGATGCTGCATAAGCTTGCTTTCTTGCATCAAATGCCTCTACTAATGCTATTCCCCAATAACATTAGCATTAGTAGAGGCATATGATGCAAGAAAGCAAGCTTATTCAGCATCAGCCAAAAAAAAAAAAAAAAAAAAAAACACCACCACACCCATTTCACCCCTCCGTTCGCTCGAAATACCTGTCCAGTCGAAATACATTTGCACATCTCCAGTCTATGGGTACCTCCCCTGAGTCCAAAGAAGCTCTCATAATTATGGCTAGGGGTTTGCTTACTTCCTTTTCTGCCTCCTTTAATATAACTGGATAGATCCCATCCACCCCAGGTGCTTTTTTATGTTTATCCTCAACAACCTCTCCTCCACTTTCCTCTCAGTTATTACAAAATCATCCAGCTCACTGCCAATGTTTACTTTACCTACATCATTCTCCTTCCTGAAGAACTCCTCATGTGTGAATGTAGATGCAAAATACTTGTTTAGATTGTTAGCCACCTGAGCAGGATCCTCAACTGTTGAACCATCAATATCCAGTGGACCAATCTGATTCATCCCTTTCCTTCTTGAGTTTAAATAGGTAAAGAACTCTTTTCTGTTTTTCTTTGCATCCTTTGCCAAGGATTTTTCATAGTCTGCCTTTGCCTGCCTAATCTCCTTTGTGACTTGGTTACAGACCAACTTATATCTATCATAGGCTTCCATGTCACCCATTAATTTGTATGTATCTCATGCATTTTTCTTCTCTGCCACATGTATTGTGGCAGAGAAGAAAAATGCATGAGATACATACAAATCACTAAACCTTGAACAATATTTCTTAGTTGGTATGTAAAGCCTGGTAGCCTCCAAGATTAGTTCCTTGAATGCTTCCCATTTTGAGTTTGCTGTTGGCAACATCATCAGTTGGTCCCACTGTATAGAATTTAAATACTGTCTCAGACCATCATAGTCGCCTTTACGAAAACAAAAACCCCTCCCTTTACCTCTGATGGTAGTTACCTCCTTGAGTAAATCCCACTTCAACACACTGTGATCACTGCCACCTAGTGGTTCATTTATCTGCAGATTCTTAATGCATGAAGAATCACTACTGATAATCAGATCAAGAGTATTGCTCCCTCTTGTTGCCTCACGAACATGCTGATGTAGAAAACAATCATCCAATAAATCCACAAAAGCCTTGCTAGTGTGCGAGTGACCAACCCACAAATTCCAGTCAATATCTGGGAAATTAAAATCCCCCATTATAAGACTCTCTGATTTACTGGCCCACTCTATTTCCCTGTACAATATCTTATTATACTCATCAGAGTCATTAGGCCTATAGCACACTCCTACTCTCAATTTTGATTTCCCTATGCTTATGTCACACCAAACTGACTCGACACTGCCCTGTCCATCGATGGCGACTGGCTTCACTTCCTTGGACTTTGTGTTTCTTAACTAATAGCATAACCCCTCCTCCCCTCCTGTCCTGTCTATCCTTTCTATACACATTATATTCCCCAAATTCCAGTTCCGCATTCCTTATATCTGTGTGACACCGCGTCTCTGATATCCCAACAATATCTGCTTTTGATGTTTTGAGCAATACCTCAAATTCATCAAATTTATTTACCAAACTCCTAGCATTGGTGTACACGCAGGTATACATGCACCTGTTTCTATTCTTGGCTACCCTAACACAACCCATGTGTTTACTTGTACCGCAATGACTCCCAGCAGTCTCTGAAATATCCTGCATCTTGTTTTTCAGGCTTCTGCTCATTTCAATAGAAGCAGTGCAAGAATCACTTCCACCTCTGCCAGTGGCTACTGTTAATCTATTAGTCCTTGTATCCCCCCCAACTAGCAGTTTTCTGACCCACCTAACACTGCCTCGACAGCATCAGCAAAAATTCTTGCACCCTTTCTATTTAAGTGTATCCCATCCCTGTAGATGCAATCTCTCCTGTTAACAAGTACAGTCCAGGCTGAAAAAAATTCTACCCCTTGACCCTTGCACAATCCCTCCAGGGGCGAATTGATCGACAAGGCTCTTGTCATATACTCCCTCCTATCGTGTCTGGGCAGAATTGCAGACACTTTCAAATTCAACCCTAATTCACGGCTTTTTTTCAACAGTGACCTGTACTTGCTAAGTAATTCCGCCGGTCTTCTACTCTTAATATCATTAGTGCCAACGTGTACAAAAAAAAAAAAAAAATAATAAGCTCATGCTTAACAAATTTCACTTTTAATAAATGTTGTTAAAAAAAGAAAAAACATCACTCATTTGAAAAACAAAAATACCATTATATTGTTGGGATGGGTGTGGGGGGGGGATCAATAGCAGCCTTAAAATCTTATAAAACATTATAAACTCAAACACAGAACAATGTCTTCTCTTTTGAATATTACAATACATAATATCTATGCTATTAGTAAGTAAAAAATTACTTACTAATTAATAGCATAATATCTATGCTATTAATTAGTAAGTAATTTTTTGGCCTTTCACAGAATTAGTGAAAACAACCACTTCCACCAATGGCAGCTTGTGATATAAGTGGTGGTTGCAAACTGCATTTCAATTTTTTTAACTTTCTAGTTTCAAAAATCATTATCTATAACAATTATAGGTAATTGTTTTTAAATCTAAAATTAAACTATATTCATAAAGTGCTATAATCATAATTCTGGACTTGCCATCCACATGAAGGCATAACAAAATGCAATACAACTAACAAACATTCACTGCATTACTAAGTTTGAAACATTCTGCAACTCCATAAAATCAAGCATATGATGCACTAATGGCATCATATGCTCGGTTTTCTGCTTGATAGCAACATAAACAGCATGAGATCACAAAATTATATTACTGCATGCACCATGTTAGTGTGTCACACTTGCATGTAGGGATAAATAATATTGCTTTAGAATTACACAGTAACTTAATTTAATTTAAAAATATATACATACAAAGGGTACTAGGAAAGTTTTGCAATATGATGCAACAATGAATCATAGGAAGCTGCTTGTTGCTGCATGTTGAGACATGTTCATACGTGCATAGTAGCTGCCGCGTCAAGTCGATGGGCTCAGTTATTCATTAGTAGTGAGAGTGTAAAGTGCTTGCGATGGCATCGTGGTCACGAAATGAGATAAGGACAGTTTTGCGGTATAATTTCGTGCGTGGTTTAACCATAGACCAGTGCTTAGAAGAAATGACTCTTGCACTAGATGATGATTGTCCACATCGTACAACGATATTCAGGTGGTATAGAGAATTCCAAAGGGGAAATTTCACTCTGGAGGATTCGGAGAGGATGGGAAGGCCACGAACGTCAGTTACGGAGGAAAACGTTACTGCTGTGAGGAAAATGCTTGACGAAAACAGGCGAGTGACCTACCAACAGATAGAGGATACTTTGGGCCTAAATGCACCAGCAATTCGTTCGATTCTGCAAGGTCATTTGCACGTGAAGAAACTTTGTTCTCTCTGGGTGCCGCATCAACTGACTGAAGAGCAGATGACACGACGTGTGACTTGGTGCCGGGAGATGTTGAAAAAGTTTGATAAGGGACAATCTCGGTATGTGAACAACATCGTGACAGGTGACAAGACTTGGCTGTACTATTACGATCTGCCGACCAAGGCTCAAAACAAAGTTTGGGTCTTTGATGATGACGACACACCCGTAATTGTCAGAAAATCCCGATCTGTAAAGAAGAAAATGATAGCTGTATTTTTCAAATCAAGTGGAATTGTGGAACGTGTCATTTTGGACACGCAGAAGACAGTCACAGCTAAGTGGTATACTGAATAATGCCTGCCTAAAGTCATTGGATCTATGAAGAACCTGCGGCCAAAGTCAAGAATGGACACCTGGTACCTCCATCACGATAATGCTCCAGCTTACCGCGCCAAAGCCTGCACCGAATATTTGACCACGACAGGACTGAAACTTCTCGAGCATCCTCCCTACAGTCCAGACCTTGCTCCCTGCGACTTTGCACTGTTCCCGCATGTGAAAATGAAGCTAAAATGGAGGCGGTTTTCCAGTGATGAGGACCTTCTACGGGCTTGGGACAACGAGTGTGCTTTACTCCCTAGTGAAACTTGGCAGAACTGGTTTAAAGATTGGTTTCGGAGGATGGAGAGGTGTATTGAATGTAGAGGAAATTACTTTGAAAAAATTAAATAAACAAAGCTGTATTGCAAAACTTTCCTAGTACCCTTTGTATATGCTAAGTTGTGCAAACCATCAATTCAACTACCAGGAGGTAAATATACAGACCAAAAAACACAACTAACAATCCAATATCTATAAGTGCCTTCATAATTTAATCTACAACAGACAGAAATATCAACAGAAATAGGAAAGCATCACAATTCCTCCCCATATCCTTGGACATTTCTCCCACACTCCTCATGAGATACAGAAATCAGCAAACCATCCATTTCAACAAAATGCCACTTTGTTCCATAGGAGATCCCAACAAACAATTAATACAGAGTTGCTTCCTTCTGGCAGCCCAAGTACTCAGAACACACATCATTGATTATTTATAACTCATAGCCTGCAGGATATTGTTCTGGCTAGTAGCAAAACAAGATCCTCACCCAGTCAACCAACTTGAGCACCTCAACTAAAGAATATTCTAGACCATGATTAACATAAGTGTCTAGAACATTCTTTAACCAATGGTTTCCTCTTTGTTCCACGATTTACACACACACACACACACACACACACACACACACACACACACACACACACACACACACACACACACACACACACACACACACACCCCATGAATAACATTCTAGTAGATATATACATTACATACAGTGTATTCCTCAAATAATAAGATTTTGAGATATGGGTTTCATACATATACAATTTGCATTCTTAGGAACGTTTTGAGTTAAAATAAATTTGGTCTTCCTACCACTAGAGCTTTTTCAATGAATTTAGAACTGTGCACCACCAGCCAGCATCTCGTAGGGTTATCATGTATTCAAACTATGAATCCTCAGAATAGCCTAAATCAGACATGCCAAAGTGATGGCCCACAAGTCATGTGTGGCCCTCAAATTTCTTGTGTGATCCTGCCAAATGTTGAAAACTTTATTACAGGTTAACAGTGCTACACCAAAATGAAAATGACACCTAAAAGAAATATGCTAATATAAAATTTAAATAAAATTCTTATCTAATATGAGCCCTTATATCAATGGCCATGGAGTTGCATATTTTTGGGCAAAGGGATATTCTTGAAAACATTTAATTTCTTTCAGTAATGCCACTGGTGTGTGTGTGTGTGTGTGCGTGTGTGTGTGTGTGTGTGTGTGTGTGTGTCAGTAATGCTACTGGTATGGTGAGTGAGTGTGTGAGCACTAGAGCAGCCCACAAGCACTTCTGAATTGGACCCTCCTGGTAAATATTCAGGTATTGGTTAAGTTTTTTCTGTTAAGGGGTTTGTGCATGTACACATTCACAGCAGTTTTTATTCTTAATTTTATGTATGTTAAATTTGTACTGTATTCTCTAATTTGTGAAGTTAAGGCACTTGAACGGTTAGTATTACTATTATAGTATTATAAGGGCTAAATGATATAAAGAAGCAAGCATTTTCTGCATTTGCAAAAAAAAAAAAAAAAGTTAGTTGTCACATTACCAAACAATAATAATTCATGATTTATGACAAAACAATAAACAGAAAGCAAAAACTTATATGCAAACTGAGAATGTTTCATTTCTGTGATTCTGTCAAATTGCCTATTCATTCCTACAATCAGCACACAGCAACAAACAATATTTAGTGATGCAGCTAAAATATATGGTATATGAATAGCTTATGTAAGAAAAAATTAAATAATAACTAAGAGAGGTCTATTGGTCCA
Source organism: Mastigoproctus giganteus (assembly GCF_048544385.1). NCBI lineage: Eukaryota > Metazoa > Arthropoda > Arachnida > Uropygi > Thelyphonidae > Mastigoproctus > Mastigoproctus giganteus. Next base: position 118,021,411 of record NC_143585.1, read on the forward strand.
ATTTCAATTAAATTCAGCATGACGACAAATTTTTCTAAAAGAATCAAATGTAAAATGTCATGAATATCCATCCACTGGGAGTCATGTTATTACAAGAAAATGGACAAACAAATAAAAAAATTTGTTTGTCCATTTGCTTGTTGCCAGATTTCTAATGGTCCAATTTCAATTAAATTTAGAATGATTCAACAAACCATTCTAAAACAGTCAAATGTATATTTCATGAAACTCCATCACTGAGCCAGATGACAAAAAATATGATTTTGAGATATGCATTTTCACATGCTTGATTTCGACAGGTCCAACTTTAATGAAAGTTTGAACGGCTTAACAGATCTTTCTAAAAATAAAAGGCAAATATACAATTTTATGAAAATCCATCCACCAGGAATCAAGTAGTTACGTGCATATGGACAAATGAACAAGAAGACAGACAATATGCATTATGCATATATACTAATGCATCTAAAAAGAGAAAATTTCAATAATTTTTTCCCATCACCAAAAAGTGGCTATCTAATTTACTTTTAAACTTGACCAAATACTCTACCTCAACCACTACAGCAAGCAGTTTATACCAATGATCTACAAGTGCCTGAAAGTAAAATTTTATATTTGTGATCCCTAGCACTTGTTTCGCTTACCACCGAAAATAGACCTCAATCAGGTGACCCCCCCCCCACAAGAAGTCATGCCTAGCTTTGCAGTCCACATTTTGTATGCTGTTCTTCATATGGATCAGAATATTGCTTGGCACCCCCTCAACAAGCGGTCTTTAGTCAGATGTGACCTCCAAACCTAAACACTTCTAAATGTAGCATCTTTTTTTATTCTGGATTTTTTAACTGCTCTCTCTCTACTGGTATATAATTAACTCCTGAACTGCTATTTTACAGAATTAGTAGTAGTAGTGGCATGTGATGCAAGAAAGCATCAGCCAAAAAAAAAAATATCACACCATTCCCTACAAATGCCTGTCCAGTTCCTCCTTAAATTTATTTAACCTATCAACTTCCACAACGACAGATGGAAGTTTGTACCAGCAATTAACCACCCGCTGGCTAAAGGCAAATTTCTGCACATCTATTCTACATCTGTCTTTTCTTAATTTGAATTTATGCCCCCTTAGGTTCGTAATCTGAACAAGTGGAAGGATCCCATCAGAATTCAGCGTGCTCAACCCATTCAAGGTCTTATACACCTCAATCAGATCACCGTGCAGGTGCCTAGTCTCCAGCCACTGCAATCTGCAGAACTTAAGCCTCTCTTGGTAAGACGATCCATCATTCCCCTCACCAATCTTGTTGCCTTTCTCTATACACGCTCAAGGAAATCTACATCCTTCCTAAAATGAGGCCTCCAGACCTGTACGCAGTACTCAAGGCGTGGCCTGACCATTGCCTTATACAGAGGGACAATCACCTCCTTTTCTCTGCTAGCAAAATTCTTATATATCCTTAACAAAACCCCATGACCTGCCCTGGCAGCCTGTCTGCATTGCTCAGAAAACTTCATATCTGCCTGCACAATTACTCCCAGGTCTTTTTCATTTTCTACCAACTTAAGTGTAGTACCACACAGTTGGTACTTTTCTCTCAGGTTTCTTCTACCCATATGCAGTACTTTGCATTTGTCAAGGTTAAACTTCAGTTGCCACTTCTTAGCCCATCTGCCCAAATTATCTAGATCCTGTTGCAGTAGCACACTGCTGCCATTACTGTCATTAACAACCCTGCCAACCTTTGTATCATCTGCAAACTTCGACACTAAGCCTGATATACCTTCATCAATATCATTGATAAATATACAAAACAACAGTGGACCCAACACCGAACCCTGTGGGACTCCACTAATAACATTAGTCCACAAAGAGCAGCACTCATTGATTACGACCCTCTGTCTTCTCCCACTCAACCATCCTTTTATCCATTGTAGCAACTTACCCTTAATACCATTCTGCTCCAATTTGTACAATAGTCTTCCATGCACAACAGTGTCAAAAGCTTTCCTGAAATCCAAATATACGATATCAAAATTATTTTTTGCATCCAGTTCCTTTGTAACCACATCATAATAACCAATCAAATTTGTCAGACAAGACTTTCCCTTAACAAACCCATGCTGTGTCTGAATTATTGCTGCAGTCTTGTCTAGATGATCCTGCAATGCATCTTTAACCAGTGACTCCATTATTTTACCCGGAACAGAAGTTAAACTAACTGGTCTGTAATTACTCGTGTCACCCTTCGATCCCCCTTTGTGAATTGGGGATACATTTGCACATCTCCAGTCCGTGGGAACCTCCCCTTATTCCAAGTGTAACCAATCAGTGGGTTTGAAGCAAAATGAACTGGTTCTGGTTGTTCACCCTTCCAACCTCTAAATCATCATCAAACTTTAACTTCCCCTGCACCTCACAACCCCCAACCATTTCATTAAGGAACATTAGAAAAAGGAATGGCCCCAATACTGATCCCTAAGAGATTACACTAATTGGTAGCACCCTGAGGAACGTTCATTTACAACCTATTCTACCTCTATTTTAGCTAGCTCCTGATCCAACGAAGGATTTTATCAGTAAATCTAATTTCTTCAGTTAATATAACAGCCATTTATGTGGAACAGTATTCTATGAAAAGCTTTACTAAAGTCAGAATAAACAGTATTAGTAATAGTGCCAAGTGATGCAAGAAAACAAGCTTATACATCAGCCAAAAAATAAAAAACCCAAAGACAACAACACTTCCCAACATCACCTGTCCATCATCCTTTTAACATTCTCTAGTTGTTCCTTGAATTTATTAAAACTATCCGCTTCCACAACACCAGATGAATGTTTGTTCCAACAATCAACCACCCACTGGCTGAAGGCAAACTTTGGCACATCTTCCCCGCAATCATTCTTCCTCAATTTGAATTTAATGCAACCTAGTGCATAGTCTACAAAAGAAGCAGAATGAAAAAGTTCAGCACTGAACTTACTCAATGTGTTCAAAGCCTTAAACACCTCAATCAGATCTCCTCACAGGTGCCCAGCCTTTGGAGGCTGCAATTTGCAGAACTGAAGCCTTTTCTGGTAAGAGCACTTTTGTTCCCCTCACTAATCTCATTGCTTTTCTCTGCACCTATTCCAACAGATCCACATCCATCCTAAAATGAGATCTACAGTCATATAGGCTATACTCAAGATGAGGCCTAACCAACACCTTATACAATAGGATAATTACCTCCTTATGCCCACTGGTAAAATTCCTGTTTATCATTTACAAAACCCCATGAGCTGTGCTATAAGTCCACCTGCACTGCTCAAAGAATTTCAGGTCTGACTGCATGATTATCTCCACGTCTTTTTCATTCTCCACTAAACTGAGTGTGGTACCACACAGTTTATGTTATTCTGAAATTGCTGCTATCTATATACAGTATCTTGAATTGTTTACAACTGTTTTATAACTTCATCATAATAATTAGTTATCCCCACAATTAGCATTTAGTTGAGGGATATGATGCAAGGAAGCAAGCTTATACAGGATCAGTCTGGGGTGGGGGGGGAGAACCTTCCCATTTCACCTATCCAGTCACTCCAAATGTTTGTCTAGTTCAACCTTAAATTTATTTAAGCTATCAACTTCAACAACAGATGGAAGTCTGTTCCAGCAATCAACTACCCGCAGGCTAAAAGCAAAAGACCATTTGCCACATCTTCACGGCTTTATGATTCTTCTAGCTCTGTGTTCTTACCATTCCTGCTGAAATACAATTTTTTTTATGAGCCATTATTACGGTATTTAATGCCAATAACAACAAAACATGTACAAGAACAAATATTTAGAAATTTTTATATAATGAAATAAATGCAAATTATGAATAACCTAATTAAACCAAAAATTGTTATTAAGTGAATTTTACTGTACAAAGTACAGTAATACCCCGAAGTTACGCGATAGGTGGGTCCGACGAAAATCGCGTAAGTCGGTGTACAACTTTGCATATAAATACATATAAATTTTGCTTAATTGGGACCAAGGACTAACAAAAAAACTAGTTTAGAAGAAAAATATTAATAAAATTGCAGTTCTTTATACATATTAATACAAAATATGTATTAAAAAAACAAATGACTTACGTAAAAAAGTTATTTCGATGTCGATGGCTTCATAAAATCTAACAAATTCGTCTGACGACACAGTGCCTTCTTTTTTTCACGCAGAATTTCGTCGTAGCAAGCTAATAATTTTTTTATTCCTTGCTTTGTAGCTATAACGCGTTCTTCGTTGGAGTCTATGTTTTCTAAAATTTTTAAGCCCTTTACAATTGAGCCCTTTTCAATTTTCAACCTGTCAAGTTTGCAATTGTCATGTGCTTTTCGCCGTTGCTTCATTTAGGCCTGTAGCATGTGCAATATCACATGGTCTTTCATTTCGCTCAAAGCGTTTCACAATTTCATATTTTTTCTCTATCGACAGAGGCGGACTGGCCATAAGCCTTACCGGGGAAACCCCGGTGGGCCAGTGTGATTTTGGCCATAAACCATAGTATGAGGCCACTATAAATTTTCCCGGGTAAGAATTTTTGATCCAGTCCGCCTCTGTTTATCGATAATTGCTTTTCTTTTTCTCTCTGAATCTGCAGTGTCTTCACCATGACGCTTCCTTTTCACACCTTTTAATTAAGTATTTTACTCATTTTTAGGGAATAAAGCACAATTACAAAACGAGGAGGCACGCTTGATACACATAAACAAAGCTGCGCGCATGTAGCAACTGAATAAACAACACCATAAAGGCAGAGATACACTATGAACACCTCACATTTCTAGGGGTTACTACCATAAAACAAAAATCCCGTTGCGTTTCTGCTAGTGAAATCTGTTATAAACTGGTAGTAAACTCGATCTAATTGCATTTGCGATTATACCGATAGCTGGAATTGTGTTGGTTTTTACGTTATTATGGTGAAATGTGTTTCCCCTTCACTGATATAAAAAACATAAAAGCAGCAAAGTTGTATTTTGTTCATCTTTCGCTCTCATTCTCCGCCATCGCACCGTATATCGATAACGTATGAAAAACGACCTTGAAGATAGTGGGCGGCAGCGTTGCCAAACGAAAAAATCAAGAACCGCGTAACTCCGAGTTCGCGTAAGTCGGGGTATTACTGTATTATAACAAGTTAAACTCCTACACAATAGAACTTAACAATTGGCAATGTTTATGTTTATATATTCCATGGTGAATCCTATCAGAAGGCCTAAGTCAGTTTACACATGGAATATGCATAGAATTACATACTTGCAGACCCATCCTCCATGTCAATTAATGTACATCACTTGCTTATTGTAATATTTTGTATACAATAATATTAAATCAGTGACTGGGGAGTCACTTTTAAAACAAAAGTATTCTGATTATCTCAGACTTAGCTAATAAAGAGAAGAGATACTTAATATACAGTGTTATTGTTATGCAGGTCCCATGGTTTCCCACAAATCTGTGTTAAGTACTGTTAACATTGCAAAGCCAGTCAGTGTGGGTTGTGTGAGTAGGGTTGTTTGACTGGCCTCTTTGTTACCGGGAGGCACGATCACCAGGAAGGAGCCTCCCAGCATCCATCCACTGACACGAGGAGCTGGACCAGGGAGTAAAAATACATCTGATGGGCCGTTCATACTCCTGCAGGAGGGGCCAAGGAAAGAACAGAGAAGAGACAGGAAAGTAGAAGACAGTGGGAGCTGACAGAGCACAGGCATCCTCCCAAGCGAAAAGAAGTAGAAAGAGTGCTAGGTACAGTTGTAAGAGTCCTAGGGAAGGACTGTGGGTAGGAAGAAGAGAAAGGTAAAGTTCAAATTAAAGAGTCCGGGATCGCACAATGGAGAATCACGGAATGGCGTCTTCAGGGCTGGCCGCAATTTGCAGTTTCATGACAGGAAGTTTCCGGTGGAGGGTATCAGTTGCTGTGTGGAGGAAGTTATCCAGAAGTAGTAATGGGGAGTTGCAGGTGATGCCAGCGACGATGAAAGACCTTGTTGGCATAACTGGTCAGTGCATGGAAGGCATCATTAGATTCCAATAACTTGGTTTCTGGACAAAGTGATGTAGTGTGGAGGTCTAGAAGTAGTTGGGTTCTTAGGTCTAAGTATACATTGCACGAGTGCATCACGTAGTCCCAGTGTTCATTCAACCTAGTCGAGGCATCCTCAACTAGGCTGAATTGGATTCAAATGTTGATGTAGGTTACCTCAGGGTGGAAAAGTTTAATAGTTGCACCACTTAGAGTTATTCCAGCAGGTTTGCCATAGGTTTATCAATTCTAGCCACACACGTTTATGTTCCTGTTTGATATCAGTATGGGTTTGAATAGCAAGGAATTCTGCTTGCTTATTTTTCTTAATAGCACAAGAGAGTCTGATAAAAGCTGTCACTTTTATCGGACAGGGGAGGCAGCCTGTTAGTACCTGTAGGGCAGAGGTTGATGTTGTTCTACATGTGCGGTTCATTTATAGTAGCATAAGTTGTTGAATTTGCTGAATTTGATGTTGTGCATGCACTATAGTCATTCAGTGGTACCATACTACAGCTCCATATGTGACAATTGGTATAAATACTGCTGAATACAGTTGAGTTGGTCCTTTAAGACTGGGTTGAGTTGATCCTTTAAGACCCCAGTCCTTGCAGGTAAAGCGTGCTAACATAGTGATGTAATTTTTTATCTCTTCTTTGATAGCTTGGATATGGGGGATGAAAGTTTTTCTGTTGAAAGGCAAACTGGAGAAGTCCAGTTTGCCTTTCAATAGGAGGGTTTTGCTCTTCTTGGTGGAGACAGTTTATTTTCCATGGCCCATACAGACAGAGCAGAGAACAACTGCAGCCTGGGTTTCTATGGTGGCATGGGTGGGGCCCTCAATGATGATAACTATGTCATCGGCATAAGAAAGCTGAGTAGTGTGTGGGTGGTCCCTCAGGAGTCAGTCATCAAGTATCATATTCCAGACAGCTGGCCCCAGGATGGAGCCCTGGGGACAGCCTTGAGTTAGATGTCGGGTGATGCAGTGATATTTTGTTTTGATGCTGACTTTGCAGTTAGAGAAGTAGCTTTTGAGGCAGTGGCAGAAATTCCAGGTACAGTTAGAGACTCTGGCCCACTGAAGAATGCTCAGCCACCACACTGTGTCAAAAGCTTCTTTGAAGTCAATGAAGATTGCCAGTACATAAGATGCATCCAACTGTTCTGCCACTTTGAGGGTTTTAGATAGAGAATCAATTGAGGAGCACCCTTGTTTGAATCCAAATTGAAGCGAGGATACCAAACCATTGGCTTCATATCAGAGTTGGAAGCGGGAGACCGGCAGTCTCTCAAAAACCTTGCTGAGAATGGGAAGCAGCACAATCTGGTGGTATGCCTTGGAGGTACGTCTCAGGTTAGCATGCTTCCAACATGATGGAAAGTTGCCCTCACTCACACAGGTGTTGAAGAGCTGAAGAAGTATCATTGGAGTTATGGCCCAGAGACGTTGCACAGTCTCGCCTTCAATAAAATCCAGACCAGGAGCTTTACCTTTTTTGATTTTTTTAATTGCTGCATTGACTTCATATACAGTTGTCTCATGTCACACTGAAATTAACACCTTCTGTTATTTATTCTTTATTTATATAAGTAAATAATCTGCTAACCAGCATCAGAGCCATCCTCGAAATCAATGAATTCATCATTAATTCTTTTTCTCATTATTCAATGTGTTTTCAAAAACAAAAGCAAACACTTCACTGGTTTTTAAAAATCTTACTAAACTAGGATAACAATTAACGTTTAACTTTAGAGAAAAAAAATTTTCTGTTAATTCTAAATCCACTGAAAAAGACCCTTAAAGAAGAATCAGAATGTATGATACATCTAAACTTAAATTTTAAACAAATTTTAAATAAATGTTAATTGAATGTTATCCCATTTTAATAAAAGACATTCAAAACAAAACAGTCAAGCATTTCCTTTCGGAAGCTATATCCACATGCATTAAATTGCAATCGGATGTCTCTTTAACGAATTTCCATATGGCAAATTTTTCTAAGTAGAAAACTTTTTTGATTTCCCCTTGGTCATTACATTGAAAATAGTTTCTGTATAATGAAGAAAATTTCCATAAAACAAACTGATTTTGAGAGACCTGGGTATGCACTGTTTGCACCTCTGGCCTTTAGGCAATACAGGTGATGCTGTAGAAAGCTCGAATTAAGAACTAAAAGGATTAAGAATTAATCCCCTAAGCTTTTAAGAGTTAAAACATTTTACAATTTAGTGGTGCCCATAACACCCTTCGGGGGAAACTGGCCAACCATGGCACAGGATAGAAAAAGATGGAAAGTTTTGGGAGAAGCCTTTTCCCAGCAGTGGCTAAAAAGAAATAAAACTTATACATCCTATATACTACTGTACTGAGAAGTCGCACTGGTAAACTGCTATCTGTGTCCACGGGCATTGGCAAAGATTAAAGCATATTCCCGAAATGGACATTGGGTCTGATCAACCTGTTTTCTACTGTTAGCACCCTATTAGAAAATTAGGAGAGCAATTTTCCTTCATCCCAGAAATTCATCTGTTGTTTCGACATCCACAAATTTAGAGAAAGTGTGATCCACACTTTCACTAAATTTCACCTCTGTTTACATGGTAGGTACAAGTGGTCCCGAAATTAATTTTGTCTTAGCTGCTGTGCAAGTAACCTTACAGTGTGTAAGAGTTATTTGTTATTTGGTTTTTTAGGAGCATTAGCAACTAAGGCCATATTGCTCCGGGATATGCGGTGGTCATTCCCTGACCTTTCCGCATCCTCCGTATTTGGTGGTGACGGGCTCGAACCCCGGTCTAATCAAGAAGCGGGTGCTACGCACTGCTGCTCCTTCCCACCTGGCTATGGAGGCACCACAGCGTGTAAGAGGAAATCCTTGAGTGTAGAGTGAAAAAGTGCTGAAGTGTAGATCGCAGCGTTAAAAAAAAAAAAAAAGAAAAAAAAAAGAAAACAAAAAGAAAAGTAATTGCTTTAAAATTTGGTATTCCTGACAGTAGTATGTTAACCATTCTGAAAAACTGTTTCTATTTTCAAACTGTTTGAGGACACAGGACCCAGCAGGAAACATGCGAAATTATGCCTGTATGAAGACGTAGATGAAGCAGTTTTTAAGTGGATAAAGTTGATTCGAGACCAAAACTTGCAGATATCATAGCCATTAATAAAAGAAAAGGCTATGGAGCATGCATCTTTTCTGGAGCATAAAGCATTAAAAGCCAGTTCTGGTTGGCTGGACAAATTTAAAGAGTGCCATGGCTTACTCAAAAAAATTATTTCTGATGAAAGTGGAGTTGCAATCAAAGAAGGTTATACCCATTGGAGAGAAAGTTTCAAAAAAAATTTTTGAATAGTGGATATTAAATTTCGATAGAAAGATGACGAAATCAAACAGGAAAATCGAGTTGATTGTCGACAACTGCCCTGCCCACCTACACTTGGTAATTTCGAAACTTACAAGTGTGAAGCTTATTTTCGTCCTTCTGAATACCTCGTCTAAACTGCAGCCAATGGACCAAGGATTTGAAAATGCACTACCAAAGATGCATACTGAAAAAAATTATACTGAGAATAGAAGCCAACCAACCTATAGATTCTGTTATAGATTTGCAGATGTGCATATCAGAGTTGGCAAGTGTGGAGTCAAGACGTGATGGAAAGAACGATTAAGAATTGTTACACAAAAGTAGGTTTTGCTAAAATGCCAATTAACAGCAATGAGAAGGATGAACTACTACAACACACTGACAGAGGCAGACTGACAGACGGGCCGTAAGACTCACCAGGGAAATCTTGGTGGGCCGGAGGTCAGAAGCTGATGGAGGTAGGTGTGATTTTAGCCTTAAACACTAGTATGAGGTTGATGCAAAATCCCAGTAATAATTTTTGACCTACTCCAGCCCTTGACATTGAGCAATCCTGGGAATAACTCCAAGCAAGAGGTTTAATCGGTGGAGAAATTGTTCTTGACGAATTTTTAGGAGATGATAATGATGTCATAGTAGCTGAATATCCGAGTGACTCCAACATTCTGGAGCATATTTAAAGAAGTAGTGACAATATAGACAATGAGTTAGATGAAAATGGGGGCAATAGCAATATTAAACCTTCCAAACAAGAAATGTTGGCAGAATTTGAAACTTTGCATCAAGGCCTTCAGTAGGAAGAAAATGCAACAGAAAATATATTTGAGTGTTTAAAAAAATATGAAAATTTTTATGAATGATGTACAGTAGAATCCAGTGTACGACAAAAAATAACCAAGTATTTTACAACATAATTCTTAAGTGTACTAATATATTGCGCACATCATGTAAGTACAGGTAGTTCTCGACTTTATAAGTTAATTCATTTCTATGGCGCACTCAAAGCAGGAATTAATTTCCCACAGACAATGTTAAAAACAGGGGTTACATTCTCTCAACATTGAAATTTGACCAGAGTAATGTTAAATAAAGGTCAACAAAACAATAGTTTATGCGTAAACAATGATTTATTTATCCAAAGAAATGAAAACAAACTTTAAAATCAAGAAAATTATAATAAAGAAATTATTTATGTCATACAAATGTTAAAGAATAATGAAATCACATTTGCTTATGATCTCATATTTTGTTTCCGATGTTATTCTTTGCTGTTTCTTTTTATTAACATCACTCTCCATAGCATTATTTCGTTTTGGCATACTGTACAGTATTAATAAGAGGAATAAATTTGAAATAAGACAAGACAGCGAAAATGAAGAGCAACACAACTACACATTGTAACATCAGCGTGGTAACTGATTTATGTTATATGAGTCAGTGAGACTATCATTTGCCTGAACAAATACACACACAGTAGTACACATAGCTATACAAAACTACAGCAGTACTGTATAGCTAAGCGGGTGGCTTGAACTGCCATATTTTTGAATGTTTAGCATTTATTTATTGCAATTAATGTTCATATTTTCAATTTTGTTCATATTTGATACTTGAAAAAAAAAAAAAAGAACATGTAAAGTGAGAACTGCCTGTTCATTTCTTAATATGTATTTATTAATAAATTAATTGTTTTAAAATGTTAGAAAATTTATTCATTCCCACTTATTTATGATTTATTTCCCATATTTTACTATATTTCTGAATTTACAGTATTTTTCACTATTGAAAAGGTCATATTTCTTTATAACAAAATTTCTGTTTAATGAATTTTTTTAAGGGAATGATCGATTTCATTATACAGAAGTCTGACTGTATGTCTTTCAATGAGCATGTTATGATACAATGTATTTTATAAAAGTAAATCTTTTATTTGATAAAGAACACAGATATAACAAACACTTAAGTCAAGAATAGTAGCAAAACTAATATACACCATTACAATGTATGGCGAGAACATTATATATATACAGTACAGTTGTACCGTAAAGGATGGGTCATATGTTAATTTATTGAGAAATAATTTGTACAATTTTAATTCCTGAAGTCTATGCTACTTTATTAATGTTAATATTACGTTTACATGATATTATTTGAGACATTTAATTTTTTTTTTTTTTTTTTTTTTGTAGTTGTTGGTGCATCGGCTTCTGTGGCCATAGTGCACCTCCCAAGGTTTTTGCAGTACTCTGATCCAAGCCCAAGGCGGGATTCGAACCTGCGACCTTTGAGTTGCCAGGCAGGCACTTTACCCACCCAGCTAGACCGGTCGGCCAAGAGACATTTAAATGAAATGTTCAAACTTATTTTCCATAATTTACTTCAGTAAGTTGTACCTCTTCTTGTTAAATTAACATATGGCCCACCCTGTATACTGAAATTAATGTTTTCTCATTAAGTGTTTGTTAGATAATGTCAGTCCACAATACTTTCTTGTCATGCGCTACACTAAGGAAATATACAATCCTTTACCTAAACAAAGGATATAGGACTAAAAAGTGCTCATCAAATAAAAAATGAAACTGAAACCAACAATTTCCACACAATGCAAATGAGACCAACAAACACCATTAAAGGTGTAAGAGACATGCATACTTTAGAAAATCATATATATATATATATATATATAGACTAAGTTGAGTATGAAATATTAACAGTGGTTTAATGAATATGAACTGTACAAAGAAATACCAATTTTACAGCAAAAAGAGCAAATAAGAAGAAAAATTTGAAGTCTGAAAAATGCTGCTTTCAGGTAAATATACTGTTTAGCAACCAAACTGAACCTCAAAATGGTAATACTAGTTCATCTTGATCAAAAAACAATATACTATGCTATACTGGAAAAGTGAGACTATTCTGGGGACATAAAAAATTCTGGAGCTCAATATGAACAGAAACCAAAATAAATGCACTTGCGAGTCATCTAAACAATTCAGAATAAATATTGAGATTTGTTATGAGTGTGCCTGCAACACAAAACAGCCCACTGTTCGATGCTGAAAATATACGTCTTCAATTTAATGCATTGCCCTATCCTCCATACAGCAGTGAGCAATTTACCTTTTCTGGCCACTCAGAAAAAAAATTACTTTTCTCTTGAGAAAAAGCAAAAGTAGTAGTGCATATATGGTTCCAGGGCCAGACACAAAGCAGTCTCTAGAGCTGAGGTTCTTAACCTTTTTGTACAATTGTCACCCTTCCAATTCTGCTCTGCCACTTCACCTCCCTTATTCTCATTTTAAAATTTGTAAACAAAATATACAGTCAGAAAATTCAAATTTGGAAGGCCTTATCCGCTGCCCTAGGAAGGAAAGTCTCCCATGGGTTCAGAACCCATGGGAGCATGTTTGGTTTTGAGAAACATGTAAAATATAATAAAGATTATATTTAAGACTGAAATATATTTTGCTTATATTGTGATTAAGGTAAGTTTTATACAAATTTTGCAGTTTATATTTAAATCACCCTCATATAATAATTATATGAAATGGAAATTAATTTTCATTTTAAAGCCAGTGTAAGTTTTGTTTTTTTTTTTAAGTGGCATCTTCACCATCTTACTTTATATATCTGTAATCCTTTTATAATATTAACAGGCAATCATGTTTACCTCTTTTTCTTCATCTTGAATAGGACTACCCACAAATATTACTATTCTCATTTTATGGTGCTTTCCTTGCCGATGCTTCAGAGCTAGCTAAAATTTAGTGAACACAAATTAACTTACAGCACAAACAAAATGAGTAGTTGTTTACAGTCTTTCAATCACATTTTATTAAACAATTATCAATATAGTTTGTATCTTAAATACATAACAAAAAATAACTATTATTTACACATACATAAAATACACTATCCATTCAAAATATTATGACCAGTCCTGTGTTTTAGAAATTGGCTGTTCTACCCCTTGCCTTGCATACTACGGTAATACTGCATGTTCATGATGCCACAATCCATACCAGTATTTGATCAATGTGGACAAAGGACATGATCTGACAGACTTCAAAAAAAGGAAGGTTGTCAGGCACCAGTTGAAAAGAGTAGCAGTCACAGGAACCAATGGTGGGCACCCACACCTCGTCAATAGTTGTGGTCAATGAAGGCTGTCCCACCTTGTGCAAAGCAATGGACAGAAAATGGTGGAAATGACCAAAAACTCTAAGCAGAGATGACCAGCAATGTTTCAAAGACCACAATCCAATGAAAAAAACCAAATAACAAAATAACCCTAGACCACACTTGAAATCCTTAAGATTACTTATCCACTGTGGCTGATCAGGTTCACATCCCTCCATGGTGACTATCTTTCCAGATGGCACAGGTGTGTAGCAGAATAATGTGCCCTGCCATGTTGACTGTATTGTTAAAGAGTAGTTTGCCGAACACAAGTGATCTGGGTGATACCTTGGCTGCCGAATTCACTGGATATGAATCCCATAGAACATCACAGGGATTACATGGACTGGCAGATCCTATGTTTGGCTCATCCACCATGGACTATTGAATACGTACGGGACACAATCCTGGTGACAGAGTACACCTAACCCTCGATTTACTAGTGAGATTGGTTCTGCAAAAGCACCGTGTAAATGAAAATCGTGTAACTCGAACTAACAATTGTATAGAAAATGAGTAGGTTCTGTAATATTTTATTTTTATGTCATCATCATCATCATCAGCCATTTTCAATCCACTGCAGGATGAAGGCCTCTCCAGCAAGTTTCCAGTTCCTTCTGTTTTGAGCACTGGCCATCCATTTACTACTTAAAAACTCATGAATTTCATCTATCCATCTCCGCCTTTGTCTTCCAGGTTTTCTTTTAGCTCCTCTTGGGTACCATTCTGTTATTTTCTTAGTCCATCTGTCATCATGTCTTCGAGCTATGTGTCCTGCCCAAGACCATTTTAGTTCTTTAGTTTTGATAAGAATGTCCTTTACTTGAGTTTGCTGCCTAATCCATGTGTTTCTCTTCTTATCTAACAGTCTGATTCCCAATATAATTCGTTCCATTCTTCGCTGTGTAGTTCTTAGCTTCTCTTCCATTCTTTTGGTGAGTGCCCAAGTTTCACTTCCATAAGTCATGGTGGGGAGTATACATTGATTCATTATTTTACGTTTCAGACAAACTGGGATATTGCTCTTCAGTATGTGACTATATTTCCTGAATGCTATCCATCCAAAATTTATTCTTCTCTTGACTTCCAGCCATTTATCATTATTACAGCTAATAACTTGTCCCAGATAAGTATATGACTCCACCTTTTCAATTACTGCTCCTTCAATCATTATTTCCCTTTCCGTGGCATACTTGTTCATCATTACTTTTGTTTTAGCCATATTCATCTTTAGTCCAAAATCCTTACTAACTGTGCATAACTGATTAAGATTTTCCTCTAATTCTTTGGGATCGTGGCTTATGACCACAATGTCATCTGCAAATCGTAAATGGTTTAGGTACTCTCCGTTCACATTGACTCCTTTCTGCGACCAGTCTAATCTTCTGAAAGCTTCCTCAAGGGCAGCAGTAAACAGCTTCGGAGATATTGTGTCTCCTTGTCGAACTCCTTTCTCGATTTTAAATTTCCTACTGTCTTTGTCTAGTCTAATAAAGGATGTAGCACTCTCATATATTTTCTTCAAAATCATAATATATGGAGTATCTATGCCTTGTCTTTCCAGTGCCCGAAACATTGCCTTATGCTGTATGGAGTCAAATGCATTTTCATAATCCACAAATGCCAGGCATAATGGTGTTTTATATTCATTTGCTTTCTCCATTAGCTGTGATATTACGTGAAGGTGATCCATAGTTGAGAATCCTGTCCGAAAGCCAGCTTGCTCTTTCGGTTGATTCTTATCAAGTATTCTTTCTAATCTGTTAGTAATGACCCTTGTGAACAACTTGTAGATATGAGATAACAAGTTAATTGGTCTATAATTTCCAATTTCTGATTTATCTCCTTTCTTATGCAGCAAAACTATGATTGCATTATTCCACTGCTTAGGCATCACACCTTTTCTAATGCACTTTGTGAAGAGCCTTGCCAGTTTTTGTGTTATGTCTCTTCCTCCCAATTTTAACAACTCTACAGTAACTTCATCTTCTCCCGGGGCTTTCCGATTCTTCATTTTCTTCAATGCATGTTCTACCTCATCAGGAAGAATATCGGGTATGTCGTATGTGTTGCTACTTTGCAATCCATCTTCCCCACTGCTGGTATCATTCCCTCGCTCCTTGTATAATTCTCTATAGTAGTCTTCTGCTATTTGAATTATGCCTTCTCTGCTGTTTATAAGTACACCATCGCTATTCTTCAGTTTCAGTATCATTTGTCTTTCTGTATTACTGCTCATGGCTGCTGATTTAAATCCTTTGTTTTCCCTTAATGCTTGTTCTACTTTTCTTGTGTTAAATCTTCTTATGTGCTCTCTGAGTCTCTTTCTAATGGCTTTGCATAACTCAGTATACTCAATTTTCTCCTTGTCAGTGTTTTTCTTGCTCTTCATTTGTCGTCTTTGGTTCATCATGACAAGTGTTTCTTGACTAATTTTTTCTTCTTTGGATTTCTGTTTCCCTATAGGTTTCTTGGGCTTTATCACTTTCAGAAAGTTGTAATATTCCTCGTCGATATCTTGGTCCTGAGCAGTCTGCAGAAGCTCAAACTTGTTCTTAAGTTCCAGTACATACTGCTTTTTCTCCTCCTCTGTTATTTCAAAGCCCTTTGTATTATTTACTCGAGTCAGTTTTTTCCTTTCCTTTCCTACATCTATATCAAGTGTACATCTTACCATTCTGTGATCACTTCCAACATTTACCTTATTCAGGATGGTAACATCATTCACAATATATCTTCTGTTAGTGAGGATGAAGTCGATTTCATTAGTTGTTAATCCATTTGGACTCTTCCATGTCCACTTTCTGTTCACCCTTTTCTTGAAAAAAGTGTTCATTACTGACATTCCTTGAGATTCTGCAAATTCCACAAGTCTTTCACCTCTTTTATTTCTTTCACCAATTCCAAAATTTCCTATAGTTCCTCTTTCTGCGCTGTTTTGCCTTTTTCCAACCTTAGCATTGAAGTCCCCCATAATAATAGTGTAGTGGGTTTTCTGCTCATCTAGAAGACTCTCAATTTCAGTGTACATTTCTTCAACCTCTTCATCATCATGGCTCGATGTTGGTGCATAAATCATTATAATCTTTAGCTTGTACCTCTTAGAAATCTTGAGTATTAGTCTTGACACCCTTGGTGAGGTACTTTTGAATTCCAAAATGTTGTTTTTAAAATCTTTATGGACCAGAAACCCAACTCCACCTTCACTCCTTTCACTGTTTCCATTGGTGTACAGCAGATTTCCACTTGATAAACTTATAAGTGATTCATTTCTTCTTCTTGTTTCAGCCAAACTGATGATATTCCAATTCACATTTTCTAATTCCTTTTCCAGCTCTAATATCCTGTCTTCACCGATGAGTGATCGTACGTTATAACAGGCCAAGTTCAATTTCCGTGCATGGCAGCCTGGTCGTACCCAGAGATTCTTAGCACCCTCTGCCTCCACTCTGAACCTCTCGCTGCCGTAAGAGGGAGAGTGAAAGCTGCTGGGGACTGAGGGCCATTTGTATTGTTGTGCTCTCATTGCTGGAGGGTTTGGTCTTTTCCTCTTCACGCTGACCAGGCGTCTTGAAGAGAACCACTCTACACGTTCGTTGCCACCTAAGTGATGTAACAGGGCTTACCATCGAGAAGGTGTGCATGAGTGGATTTTAGGGAGGCAGGCCAACCGGACTTCTCCTAAATCTTCTGTAATAGAGAGATATTGGATCCATCAGTGTTTTAGGCTGAGTGTCTGATAACACACAGGTTCCCCTCTAAGCCCCTATTTTTATGTATAGATACACAAAAAAAAATTTAAGGATAATAAATGAGATACAGTATAAAATAATGGTGTGAAATCTTCAAAATATATGAAAACATACATTCATTTCATATCTTCTAGAGTTCATTCCATATCTTCTTCAGTTGTTAATACAGAAAATCTTCTTCCTTCTCAGTTGAAATTTGTCACTACTGCTGCTAACTTCCTCTATCTCAGAAATTTTTTCAAATTCGTTTTCCAAAGAGATTGTCGGAATAGGTGGTAAGAAAATTACTTTCGCATTTTCATGATATAAATCTGTTGGATGTCCTGGAGCATTCTCTATCAATAAAAGAAATTTGAAGCTCAGGTTCTTTTTCTTAACATATGTTTCAGTGTATGTTAAGAAAAACGTTGGTACGATGGTAGAACCAGTCCTCAAATATTTCTGCCATAACCCATGCTTTTTTATTGGCATTCCAAGAAACTGGTAGATTCCTTTTATTCAAGCCTCTTTTAAAGCACGATTGATAACCATAAGGTTTCATCATATATTCACCTGATGCGTTGGTGCAAAAGAGCAATGTTATTTGAATTTGGACACTAAATCCTCCAGTTGTTTTTTCAGAACTTATTCAACAAATAAGTTCTATTTGCCATTTTCTTTCTGAATAGAGCCATTTCATCAGCATTAATAACTTGATCAGGTGTATAAGAACCTTCCACAATTATTTTAGCTAGCTCCTGTGGAAATTCTTTAGCTGCCTTTTCATCAGCTGATGCAGCTTTACCTTTGACTTTAACATTATATAATGAATACCTTTTTTAAACTTCTCAAACCATCCTTTGCTTCCAGAAACCCAGCTGTCTGATTTGCAATGACTGTTGGGTACACAATCTTATTAAAAATTCTTACAGCTTTATGTCTTACTGCATAGCCATCTATGGGCATTCTTTTTTGGATGTTATCCTCTATCCATACTATTAATGCTTTCTCCATCGTCTCCATTGTCATATTTGCATATGTAGGATGTGTGCTTTGAACTTATGGAAGATCCTGCTGACATGCTTATTCTAATCTTTTCTTCATTTTTTTTTTTTTTTTTTTTAACTGTCCTAACTGTAGCTTCATTTAAATTAAAATAATTTGCAACTGCCATTTAAGCTTCTCCATTCTTTAATCGATCTAATATCCGAACCTTTGTATCCAAAGATAATCATCTCTCTCTTCAAACCTTTTTTATAAATGGCATTGACATTCTAAGGTCTGTAAAATAATGTAAAAAATAGAGAAAGAAATAATTTTAAATTACCTATATGTATAAAAATTATTACTGCTTGGTTACACATCAAAAAGACAAGTATTCAACAGTCAAGCCTGGAGAGATAACAAGGAACTTGTCTGTGCAATATGCTTAGCATGTTCCAATGCCATGCCAATTTCACACCCACACTGCCAAACTTACTTTAAATGTTTGTAATTTACTGTATATCATATAATACTGTACTTAAGACTTCAAATATCATTACAGTATTATTAACAAGGGGTAACATACAAAATGCACTATACAACAAAACAAATACTTCTATTTAAATAATTTATAAAGATACACTACAGTATATATATAGCGATGTTTGAACAATTATCTGCTTATACTGTTTTCAAACAATTTACAGTAATAAATACAGTTATACATTATCTAGTGAACCAGTTATATGCTTATAATAATAGATCATCTTATAGAATACAATATTATTTTACAGCTTAATTATTACAACTAAATATTGCATTCACATGTCTGACAGACTGATACCTCAGTGTACTGAACAGTAGAATAACAACTGGTGTGGCATACTCAATAGCTGTATGCTACCAATGGATATAGGGCACCTGCATTACTTTTTAATACAACGCATGCATTTTTTTTTTTTATTCTTAAACTGTGTTAAACCGAAATCGTACTGTGTAAAACAAAAATTTGTACAATTTTTTTCAACTATGCAAAACCAAAATCATGCAAGAAGGTTAGGTGTAGAACATACTTCCTACAACATTCAGTGGCATTACAGAGCCCATGCCTTGCAGCAGCAGTATACTGGTGGCAAGAGGAGCATGTGCCCACTATTAGGTAGGTGGTCAATTTTTTGACTGGACAGTATATGTATACATGTTTATAATTCCTGTATACTTTTTAAATACACAGGAATTATAAATATACTTATTTTACATTACTGTTTTGAGGTATGAAAAAAATTTTAGATGCACTGACAAAAGTATGACAAAGCTTTCTATTGTCTTCTTTGTAGCCAATACTTTCGATGGTTGCTGGATTCGTGAAAAAGTAGAAATATCAAAGGATACAAATTAGAATACAAATTAATTATTTCATCTGTCATGTAATTTCAGTTCAGCAGAAACCAGAAGGCACTGGCACCCTCAAAAAACAAGGGACACTCTACAATTTTTTAAGAATTATTTTCTGTTTCAATTTTCTAGTTAAATTGGTGAGTATAATATTCAGGTTTTATAGTCATCTATTAGAGGTTTGGTTAGTTTTTACATATGTTGCAATTGCTGTCCCCCCCTCTCTCTCTCTCTCTACCCCTCTTCCCTGACAAGAGGCATTTATTCCTACATTCTGATTAATTTCTGAAATCAAGAGGATGCTATGTGGAGTTCCAAGGCTTGCCTTCTTTTCTTGTTCTCAACTTGGTGAATACTTTGTAATTGTGGCTATTACAGCATAGGGCTAGTCTTTCAGTCCAGCCCTATTGTAAGTTACTGAAATGCTGTCCCATGCCTGCCTGCTTTTTTTTTTTTTGCTGGAGCCTGGTAGTTTCCAATGAAATAATGCACTTACTTCATTAGAAATTTGTCAGGCAATCCTCTTTATTCTATTTAATTTATATTCTGATTTTTATCCTTTTGCATTTTATTTTCCCCCTCACAAATCCAGCAGCTTCTGAAAGCATTAATTACAAGGAGAGACAAATCCTGTCTCAATATCCTTTTTTTGTACTTACATATGTCTGAAAATTTCTATCAAATTTCAATGAAGTGTAGTGTAAAATGAGACATACATACATTAAGCATAATTTAAAGATAGAAACTTTTAGGTTTTCAGAAACATTTAAAATTTTTTTTTTAATATGCAGAGATGATCAAATAGGCAAAAATTGAGTTTACAACCCCATACATTAACAAGCACAAAAAACAAGGAAATTTCTGCTGAAAATGATTGCCTTCATCTTCTATTTACAGCCACAACAAAAACTACTGCAAGTGTTTGCATGCTTTGTTTTGCTCTGATATATAAGATTTCGTCCTTTTAATACTCCAAAAGATACCTATTCCAAGATGTGGACTGAATACTAAGAAACAGGTCTGGAATCAACTAAACAAATAGGCAATTTTTTGCCTAATTGATCATCTTAGTGTACAAAAAAGTATATTTTAAAATGTTTCATTTCTTTAGAGAGAGAAAAAAAAAAAAAAAAAAAAAAAAATCACTGTTGCTTAATGTTGGATTCCCAACTTTAAAACATAGATCCAAAGAGTTGATACTTTTGTTCTATGTTGACTGTATCTTAAAAATCTAAAAGACTAATTTTTAAAAAAAAAATTACATTTTTGCCTTTCAGACAAAAAAAAATAAAAATATATATATATATATATACAAGTTTACAGTTTCTCCTTTACAAAATATCAATAATAAGCAGACCTGTTTAAAGCCTAAAATCATTAATCTAAAAATGAAACTATTCACTCAGCTGCAAAAAATCTTAAAGTTTTTCTATCTTTAACCTTTTATTTTGCAATCTTGCAGGAAGGAATGACAAGGTTGAACTTAATTT
The DNA here is from genome assembly GCF_048544385.1 of Mastigoproctus giganteus. NCBI lineage: Eukaryota > Metazoa > Arthropoda > Arachnida > Uropygi > Thelyphonidae > Mastigoproctus > Mastigoproctus giganteus. The sequence goes on from NC_143585.1 coordinate 118,042,616, forward strand.
TCTTTCACATGTGTGTGTGCTCGCTCTCTCTCATACTGTAATCCAATATCCTTGAATCAGGATGTAAGTGGGATCTCTAGGAGCATCACTGCTATGAGTTTCTCTTCTGTCAATATTCGATTTTTCAGATACATTTATTTCTGAATACACCTCATTTCTATTGTAATCAGAATCATGGACAAGGTTATCGGGTGCAGAGTGACTTCTAAAATGACACTACTTTGAATATCCCAGATAGTTTAAATCTTCTTCTGAATCATGTTCATGAAATTCAATGCCATCTTGCATTCTTATATTTTCGTTAACATCATTACTAAAACAAACCTTTCTCCTTGACCCAGTTTATGGAGTTGCTGTCTTGAGAGAATAATCTGTAATCAGGGTCTCATTTCTGCAAATGAAATACTTTTTTATGGCATCTAAGCATATTACATGATCTTTGTATGGGGCTGTTACTTGCTTTATTCTGTAAGTTACCCTTAACAGTTTCTGCATCATCCTAAAAGGCACTCTTGCTTTAAATTTCTTTTCCTAACAAGTCTCAGAACTAAGTGTCCTGCTTTTATAGGTTTAAATCCACTCACTCCATTGATGTAGTTTTCTGCTGTTTTTGGCACTTTTTTTTTTTTTTCTCAATAGAGTCAATGATTATGAACTTCTCTGCTAGCTGTTCCAAACTGATCGATATCCCCAAATCCACTCTCAGGATTCAGGTAATGTTATGAGGAAATGAAGGGTCATGGCCATATAGAATGAAAAAAAGCTTCTCCTGAACACTATAATGCCATGCTATGTTCTAACAACAGGCTGTTTGATTCAAATAGGAATTCCATGATCTCACTCAGTGTTTCATCAATTTACTAAGCATTTTCTTGAATGATTTATTTAGGCATTTCACTAGCCCTACTGCTAGAGCATCTCCAAGGTCAAGTTTGGCCCTTTTTCATTCAGAATAGGCTGAGGGCAGACAAAACAAATGATGCCACTGATCAATATTGAGGCAACAGTCTCTGTCTTCCAATCTAGAAGAACAAAGTTCTGACTATCTGAAAAATAAATCTACAATTACTAAAATATATTTATTACCAGCTTGAGATGTTGTCTTACCACATCTACAGAAATACACTGGAATGCATGTTAAGGTTGCTGTCCAGCTTGGATCAGGGTCTTTCCTTTGAACAGAGCATGGACTTGACATGAATGGCAAGCTTTAACATATTCAGTAAAATCTGGAATCATGGTAGGCCAAAAGAAATGCCCAGAAACGTGTTATAGTCTTGTTGACTCCAAATATCCTGCCAAATAATAATCATGATGTCTTTCAAATCCATTGTGTTGCATGCTCTGAGGTGCCAGTACAGCATCTAAAAAAATTTATGCTGCCTTTAATTCTCGCTAGGCATTGGTTATCAATGTAGAATAAGCAACCATTTGTCAAACAAATTCTATTCTCTACAACTCCTTAGATGTGAGGGTCTTTGAGTTGCTTTGCAACAGTACTCTGAACATCCCAAGCAGGTCTTTCAAAGTATTCAAAAAAGGTGCAACAGGTTATCAAGCTTTCTCTATTTGGTTAGAAATTAACTATCTTTGCATAAGCTACTGCAATCTTCACTACAAGAAGGAAAGTTGCTTTCTTTCCCTGCTTAACCATGAGTTGAAGTTTTATTCCTTCCAACACTTAGTACTTATATCCACCAAACACAATATGTCTCTCCTTGAAGTTCAACTTAACATTATGCCTTAGAAGAAAATCTTAACCCAAAATTATGATATCCACTGAGGGCTATTTCATCTGATATCTTGAGTGCAACATAGAAGTTAGGTGATTTGGGGGTATCAGAAATTTCAAATCAATCATTTCAAGCAAATCTATATATAAAAAGGTCATAAGCCTTCATTAGTTTTTTAAGCTTAATCTTCAGCTTCTCTATTTCTTTAGACTCCAACTTGCTTGGGAGTTTTGCTGTAACAAATGGTTCATACATTCACAAGTCCACATGAGCAATGATCTTGGCACCATTAAAGACTAATTCCAAAGAGGCTGTGGCTGCCTTGATGCATATGTTTACTAGATCCTCTGCTTCTTTAAGAAGAGCACAACACTCAGAGGAGAACTCTTTTCTCCATCATTGTCTTGAGGTTCACAGGGCAGCAAAGGTGGCCTCCAGCTTTGGAAAGTTAGGACCAGATGTGAAGAATCACCAGAGCCAAGAATTGCCCTGCAATTTCAGCTATAGCATCCAATTTTCCCAGATCTGAAACAAGATTTGTCTGGATTTTTAAACAGCTTCACCTGAATGGTTCTGTATAGTGGAAGAATCAAGATCAACTTGATTCTGAATGTTCAAGCTCTGTTCTAATAAACAATTTTCTTTCTGTTGCTCTCTCCTCAGTTTCCATTTCTCTGCAGAACTCTTCCCTAAATATCCTTTTTTCCTTTTCATTCTGTTTCAGAAGATTCAACTCCTGGGAATGACTTGTTTCAGCTATCTCACTATGTCCAGAGTGCAGGAAATATCCTTCCTCCTCTTCTTATTGTCATTCACCTTGCTGACTAAAGTGGATGTTTTCAATCTCACTGCAGTCTTAAACAGTGATGAATGTCCACCAGGTCCCTTTCAAAGATTTCAATCTCATTTGTCTGTCGACATTGTCAAAATGATGGAAGATGAAGTGTCAATCAAGGTTTTATATCCAAGTGATCCCTTATAGTCAATAATTTTTGATAGAAGACCTCAACAGGCTCAGCTGACCCCTTCGTACAATTGAGAATGTGGTACAAGTTTGAAGAAAGTCTCAACTTTCTTGAGAATTGATTCAACAGAGCTCTCTTCAAAACCTGATAAGAATTGGTATGTAATAACTCTGGCTCTGGCAAACTATTTATAAAGCTTTTTTTCACTGATGTTAGTTCTTTAGCTTAGATAATAACAGTTTTCCATTTCTGATAGCAGTAGCCATTATAAAAAAATAAGTTCCCCACCTTAAGTTCCCCACCTTCTTTTCAAAGTTGACTGTTTAAACCTTCCATAACTACTACCTGTGGAATTAACTTTATTGGGGTTTTTCATCACTAACAAATCTCTTTCATTTGCTTTCTTTTAGCCAATGAAATGATGTTCCATTTTCCAGCAGTAAACTAAGCTGCAGCAATTCACAATAACTTTTGCATAAAGCATAAATTTACCATGATGTATCCATAGCAAAGTCTAATTTTAAACCCAATTAATAAAATTACCAACCTAGTATCTTAAACTTGGCAAGATAACTTTTCATTACTTTTTCACATTAACATTAAAGCACTGAGTCCATTAGCCCCCCTCCATAAGCAGTAAATACATGAAGCACAACTTCACTTTTGTGTGTATTGTCTTAAACAATGTGCGAGTTTAACACTAAACATGTGCTTCCGGATGACTTTAACCACTACAAGTGAAGACGAATTCTAAGCTATATTCTCAACAATAAAAATAGATTTTTAAATAAAGATAAATATACTACACAGACAGATTATCACAGACTTGAATAATATTACAAAAACATACATATGGATTCAGAAAAATGACAAATAACAAAATTACATTTAAAAACTTTTTTTGTAACTTGTTTCTTTCTTAACAGTCAAAAAGTTCAAACAATTATAAAAGGCAAATGAAAGAATAAAAATTATAAGTCAGAAGTATCAAAGTTTATGCTGGAAGCACACACACACACACGCAACACTACATCAATAAAATTGTCTTTTGTGTAACTTAAATAGGAAGATTGCATCTGAAGGATAATATCTGAATTCACACTGTATATGAGGATCACCACCTTTCCAGTTTTAACATCTGCCTGGTTGAGGCCTACAAGATTAGATAAATATTTTTTATTCCTCTCCTTCTCCTCATATACTTGAAATCAGTTTGTCTTTTATTTACCTTCAAGACAAGCTGTTTACAATATAATTTGCACTTAGGTGGTAGATGACTTTCATCAACCGGTGAAATACCACCACTTTGCTTATTGGAGGCTTGAAGTGGTGAAACCCATGTTTAGTCTCTAGAGCAAAGTTTCCGGCATCCCCCCTCCCCCCGTACTTCTCCTTCAACCCATGCAGGGTACTAAGTACTATAAGTTTTGATACCTTTCGTGTTTGGGGTTTTCATAAAAAAAAAAAAAAAAATTGCAAGCACTCTGTTACAGTCAAATGAATACCTTCACTCTCCATGTTGAACATGGAACCATGTTCAGCATAGAGATAGCACCTGCAGTCTTTCATATAAAAACTGTTTTTCTTGCTACCAGCTTAAGAAATAAAAATCGAAAACAGAAATTAAGTTTTTTTTTTTAAATCAAGGTGAATCTGATAAAAACAAAAAAAAATTTGAGAAAAAATACTGCATTCAATGAAATTTCTATCAAATCTTTTATAGACAAGTTTGTACTCATTGTACAGGGTGTATGAAAAGTTATTTTGGGGTTTTCAATGGATGCCACAGACAAATGCAAATACAGACATGCAGTTTCCTGTAATCTGTAGTAAAATCTCTCCAAATTTTTCACATATGGCAATAGATGGTACAAGTATGTGACAAAAGAAGCACTGCAAAGAAAATGGCAAAACCATAGAAACAGACCATGTGTTGGTGGCCTTTTTGAAATAAATTCCATGATACAAGTGCAGAGAAATTACTGCAGGCATTGGGTATTACCAAGTGATAAGACTATCAGAACTCACTGCACAAGTTCCTGAAAATGGGCAGGTGGGGGTGACAGATCTATTTTAAGGTGACAGTAAAGTTGATCAATTTCATCTTTTTCATGCAGTCCTCTAAAAGTCAACTCAAAAGACCATTTGTGAACTGGCAATACTATATGTAGCTATATACAAAAAGTTAGTACAGTGTACAATAGTGCAGTAAGTGTGCAACCCAATGGCATGCCAGGATGTCAACAGTTTGCAGAAAAACTTACTACATCACTACATCATATTTAAAGGTAAGCAATACCCGATAAAAGTTAAATGAAAAAGTCAAATACTATCAGGAAGCATATCCAAGACAGCTTAATGATCAGCATGCAGTGTGGTTTAATGCATGGCAGCATAGCCGGTTCTTTTTTTCTTTCATGAGCAGACAGTCAATATGAATACCCACACGAACATTCTCCAACTTTATGGATTATTACAGATTTGGCAGTTACAACTACGTGTCATTCTGCAACAAGATGGGCTCCAGTTGGGGATGGCTACCAGCATCTCAAATGAATTTACAAGATGGGCTGACAGAAATGGGCTAATCCCTTGGCCACCTCACTTCCCATACAACCTCCCCCACAACAATTCTAAATGTGGATGTATGTTAAGGACATGGCATATATCACACTAAAATCATTAATACTGGTGACTTCAAATGAAAACCCATATTATGAGTCACAGCGATAACAGGGGGAATGCTGCAATGAACATGTCAAAAAATTACTGGCTGGATATAATATACATGCTTCATTTAAATAAATTTTCTGCTTATGGCTCCAGGATGGCCACATAGGTTCAGAGAGGTTTACGAGATACAGAGGATCTTGTAACTTCTTTGAAATAGCAAACAAACAAATACAAGAACATTACTGTATTTAGCATTCATATGAGCTAGAACTATGGCAAACCCAAACGTGTATACTACTATAGCTTCAACATACAGCTATATTTAGAGATTGCTTAAAGTATTTTAAACCTTTTAATATTCTGGATGAAATATAAAAAAAAAAAAAATGCATTTTAAATTAAAATTTACTTAAAATTAGCAAAATCCAAGTGGGCATAAATGAATAATGCACCAGAATCCTGTTGCATTGGCCATCTGCTATTGGTGAAGAGGTTTCAAACAAATTGAACCTGTATTTCAGATTGTGGCCATCTTGTTTTAAGTGACCAAAACAAGCAGATTGAAATAAGTATTTCTGGCAGGATACTTACCTATATACTAGAAAATGACACGCAAATGGCTGTGATTGGTTACGCTCTGTGTTTGGAACCATATTTCGCATGGTGGGAAACTGCCCTCATCCTCGGTGTCAGTAAATGTAGTAGTCGCAACATGGTTACACGCACTCTACGCACACTTGTATAAACCTGTTCGATATTTTTATCAATCTGTGCATTTCGATCATCCGCTTTGTAAAAAAGTTCAACGTTATACACAAACTTTAAATTTTAAATTATTGACATTTAAATTCACCACGAATTTGGACAGTTGGTTAAAAGAAGGAACTTTAAAGAAAAAAATTATTACTACTTCAAATTGTTCGGCATTTACAGCAATAAATCAAGAAAACAGGTCTGAAGCAGTTGAATCTCCTGTTCCTGAATTTGCAGAGAAAAGGGACAAGTCGAAGAAAAGCGAGAAGCACCAAGTTCTACTCAATCTTCTTCTCAAACTAAGAAAACGAAAATATGATGAGAGCTATTTGTCATTTGGATTCACAAGCATTGGAAATGAACATTGTCCTGAAGCACAATGCCTACTTTGCAAGAAAATATTGCCAAACAGTTTGTTAGCACCTGCTAAATTACATCATCATTTTGAGCAAAACCACTCAGAGTACAAAGATAAAGACATTGCCTATTTTAAGCAAAAGCTTGAGGAATATGACAAGGCTAAACAGTTCATCACAAAAAAATTTAAAACTGAAAATGAAAATGCCACAGAGGCTTCTTATAGAGTGAGTTATCGCATAGCACTCACCAGAGAACAAGCACACACAATTGGGGAATCGCTAATAAAACCATGTGCAAAAGATACAGTGTCATGTATGTTAAGTGAGGAGTCATGTAAAAAAGTTGAAGCTGTGCCACTTTCCAAAAACACAGTTTCGCGTCGTATTTGTGATCTTGCTGATGACATCTAGACAGAACTCATTTCTCGGCTGCATCAATGTGATAGATACTCACTGCAATTAGACGAATCCACTGATGTTGCAGGCCTTGCAATTTTGCTGGTTTTTGTAAGATATGATTTTGACAAAGGGATTGAAGAAGACTTGCTTCTATGCAAAAGTTTACAAACTCATACCACTGGTGAGAACATCTCTAACTGTATCCATAATTTTATGAACACACACAGTATAAGTTGGGACAAATGTGTTAATGTGTGCAGTGATGGCACCAAAGCAATGGTCGGAAAAGTGGCAGGCGCTGTGCCATGAATAAAAAATGTAGCAAAAAACTGCACCAATAGTCACTGTGTTCTCACAGACATTCACTGGTAGCTAAAAATATTTCAATCACACTTAAAACTGTGCTAGACGAAGCGGTCCAGATTATTAATTTTATTAAAATTCGACCATTACAGTCACGATTATATAAAATTATATGTGAGGATATGAGTAATCACCACTCAGCCACACTTTTGCATTCAGAAGTTCGGTGGCTATCACGAAGTCCTCGTTACAATGTTTGAATTGTGGAAAGAGTTGTTGGCATATTTTCTGGATCATAAATTTCAATTATCTGATCAAATAAACATTTCGTGGTTATCCAAAATTGCATATCTTGCCGACATATTCACAAAATTAAATGAAGTATGTTTATCACTCCAAGGAAAAAACGTAAACATTTTTAATGCAAGAGATAAAATATTTTCACTGTCTCGTAAGTTGCAATTTTGGATCTCAGCTGTGGAGCAAAATAATTTGGACTCTTTTCCAACACTTAAGGATTTCTTGAAGAATCCGAACTTGACCTTGAAGAAATTCACAGCGACATTGCAGATCATCTTGGCAATTTACACACATCTATTAATCAGTAATTTCCATCCTTGAATGAAAAAAAATAATGACTGGGTTCAAAATCATTCATACAAGATAAACCAGCCAGGTTTCCTGACGTAGATTTTGAACATCTGATCGATATTATTTCTGACAGTCAACTAACACAAAAATTTAAAGAAGTTTCTCTTCTTGCTTTTTGGGGCGATTTACATGTATAATACCCTGAGTTGTTGCACCAGTCAATCAAAGTACTGTTGCCATTCACCAGCATGTACTTGTGCGAAACTGGATTCTCGCTATACTATGGAACCAAAACAAAGTATCGAAACTGACTTGATGCGGCTCCAGACATGCAAATACAATTGTCAAAATTAAACCGGATATAAGAAGAATTCGCCAAAAAAATAAAATATTACACTCTGCTCATTAAAACGTATGTTGACGTTTTTTTCATTTTTTTGTATACTAATAATAATAAACAAAGAATCTGATACCATAATTATCATTTAATTAAGAGTAAAACATTTTTTTCCCTGACAGGCACGTATATGGGGCTGCTGCATTTATTTATGGAACATGAAAGAGGACAAAATGTGTAGGTTCCTTCACCCTGGAAAAATGTTCAAGGTCAAATACACTGGACTCCCACTAGTCCGAACTAATTGGGACCGAGCCCTGTTCGGATTAGCAGAATTTCGGATTAGCCGAATAACGTACCCCAGATTTTAAAATGAATAAGGAGTGAGTGACGTTGATAGCTTGAAGTAATGCTTCAGTAATCCCAAGCTACCTTTGATGATGATCATTAAATCAGCGAAGCCGAGAGCGCTTTTAAAAATATGAACATTAACAATCTTCCAGTTCATTACAAATGTCAAAAAAAAAGCTTGGATGAACGGACAGCTTTTCATTGAGTTTTTTGTTTTTTTTTTTTATGAGAGCTCCAAACACGAGAGGTATTAGAACCTATAGTACTTAGTACCGTGCTTGGGTTGGAGGTTGAGAAGACGAGTGGTTTCATAATCAATTTGTCTCAGCAGTGAAATGTTTCAGCAATGAAAATGATTTGTCACCTCGCACCATTCTCCTCATAGACAATGCGCCATCCCACCCAGACGTTTCCGAGTTTACATTAGGGGATATAAAGGCAGCTTTCTTACCACCTAATGTAACACCGTTATTACAGCCCATGGACCAGGGGGTGTTGCAGTCTATCAAGCTTGCATACAGAAAGAAATATCTGAGGTCCTTGATAGAAGATAACACCAATTCACTTTCTTTACATGAGAAAATGAAACAAGTGAACTTAAAAGATGTTGTATATTCAGTTGCTGAGCTGTGGGAGAGTGTAACCGGTGGCAAAACATAGCATCTTCTAATCGATTTTCATCGTTACGTCAAAAGAAATTAACAGAGTTTGTTACTTCTGAAAAATGGCTTTTGTTCCTGTTTTGGTGTATAAGTATTGATCTGTAGTTTTAATAGGCCATGTCAAACACTGATTTATTAATTTTGTATTAGTACAGTACTACAATAAAATACAATTTTTTGTGGAATTCTAAATGTCTTTGTACCATTAATACCATTTAAATTTAACGTATTTAACATATATTTTGCGAACTAAAAAATTTCCTCTCCGCTGACCGAAACGTGTTCGGATTAGGCGGACGTTCAGATTACCGGGGTTCGGATTAGCGGGAGTGCACTGACCCTTTCAATTTAAAGGCATTTGACCTTGAACCAAGAAAATGTTTTGCTATGCCGCATTTATTTATTTTTTTATGTGCTATGCTAAAAATATTTAAGGGGTTCCGTTATGTTGTACACAATATAAAAGAGTTCCATGACTAAATTTAATTGGGAAACGCTGATCTAGTGCTTCATATCATGTTCCGTTAAGTCTTTTAATGAACAGTAACCAAACGTCACACATTAAGCAAATTCTTTGATGGCAATATTCTATTTTTGATTCTAGTATCTTGGCACAACCTTCAAGACTTTTTCAGATAGAATTCAGTCTTACTTAATCTTCTTTATCTCAGCAACTGATATCATTTAATATAACAACAATGAAGTATATAGATTTTTACTTATACAGACTTCGAAATACTAAGATTTGCTGCCCATAATATTAAGTCGATCAAATTTAAGGATTCCTATAATCCTTGGAAACTGTTTTCTCCTATCAGACACTACTGAAAAAAGAATTAGAGCGAAAAAATAATTATTCATCTCATTACTAAACATTATTCATCTTATTACTAAATATTATTCATCTTATTACTAAACATGATTATGAATATGAACTCAGACAAAATGAAAAGGATATATAGTGTAATATAATTTATTACATAAGACAGAAAATAAGAAAAACGCTAGAAATGGCCTATTTAGAAAGATTTCTCAATATTTACTTTATATAATAAACTGTTTTCAGAAGGAAAACTGAATAGAAACAACTCCAAAAATTAAATAATTCTTTATGTACAAATTTTACAACTATTTCTGTAAACATGTAAGCAAATTATACTCATGTGATCATATAACATACAAGATGGGCCAAAAGATGAAATACAAGGTCAATAAAAATACATACATGAGCAATCCGAATTCCAGTAACTAAATTAATTGTGCCTTTAGGTTGCACCTGATGCAGTTTAGAAAGGATTCTTCCAACATCTGTTGTTAAAGTTGCTAAAACTTCAGGGCTATAAATGTAAACAAATTAAGAAATTGATTTTAATTGTAGAATTTTCTTTAAACAAAAACTGGTAATGAGTTACAACACAAGAAAGAAAATTATACCACATTTATCCTAACACTAGATCCTCTGGAATGAGAAACATGTTTAGATGGCATCTGCTTTTTAAGGATAAGGAGGCAATTTTCAACATAAGCAGTGACACTTGTGCACATCAAAATATTTCAAAACTGCAGTCATGATATGTAAAACAAACTTGAAAAATTATAAACCCATGAATTAATGACTGTTTAAATACAACTGAGCCTGAATGATAAATAATGACTGTTTAAATACAATTGAGCCTCAATTAAGCACACTGGGTTTCAGGGTGTGCTTAATTGGGAAAATATTTTAAGACCACTCTCAAAAATCATAACCCATCAAAGTTTTACCCAATCAGATCCTATATTATTGTTGTGTGTTATATAATTGTAATTTTTATGCTGGAGATAATTGTTAGACAGAATTTTTAGATATTAGGACAAGATAATTTAATCAAAACATTCCCTTCCCTGCTGAGAGAGTACAGTAGTTTCACAATTCTTGGGTAGACTTACTTACTGTACCAAAAAAGAAGCAACTGCCACCAAAAACAAATTATCAGCCTTTAAAATTTCCTAACTGTATGAGGAATAAAAACTAGCATGAATTTTAGAACAGCAACAGTAGTTCATAAATGTTCATCCAAATTTCTCATAATTATCCAGCACAAACCAACACTGCAACACACTGTCTCTCCCAGTCGCACTTCCTGAAGAGAAATAAAATTACCCTAACATGTTTCTCAAGTTGTGTTATGCAGAACCCTACAATTACACAAATAAAGTCTGAGTTCTATACAGAAAACCACAATAAAGACAGTGAAGTTTTTTTTTTGTTTTTTTAATGAAAAAAGTGTCATGTCCGTTCTATTTATTAAGAAGTACTTGTGGTTGAGCATAGGTTGGAACAACTTTGCATATTCTTTGATGTTTTTTTCTTTTTTTTTTTTTTTGCCCACATTTCTTATTCCAGTATGGTAATTTTTTTAATTATCAGCTACAATTTTATTAAATATTATACGTTTCATATTTGTTTCAGTATGATTACTCTAGTACAGCATTATAGCATTTCATTTATCAATATTTTGTATGAGTGTTTTCATGCATGGGTCTGGTGGCATCCCCAGTATTTACTAACACAGTGTAACCAACTAAAAATTTTCATATTTGGATTTTGTTTTATGGTCAAATCATGGATTGACAACCTTTTTTAAGCACTTGTATTACACAGAACCAAATGACAATATAAGAGTATGATTTACTTACCATATGTTTATACAGTATTCTACCTACCTAAGGGCTCACCAGTTACAAAATGTCAAGTTAACATGACACCTGAAAAATCTATTGTGGCACTCAGTATCTCACTGATATATGGCGGAAAAGAGTGGGTGAAGGAAGAAAACTTTAGGGGAATCCAGAATTGCCTAAGAAATTAGAAAACAGAGAGCCACCAACTGTCATGTACAGCAAGTGGAACTTGGCTACCCAATTTCAAACAAATCAGAAAACAGACCCTAAGATGGAACCTTGCCATATAAATGCTGAGAACAAGTATCTGAGCATCTCCAAACTTCCTCAAACACTTTGCTGATGGGTGAGTAACATAAGCCAAGATATCAAAGGAGCAGTACTGATGGAATCTATATTGCAGAAGATTGAAACAGTGTAAGAGTTGCCAGTTGATGGGTTTCTCCATTATTTTTGAGAGATGAGATAAGTGCAATAGGATGAAAGGGCTCAAAAAATTCACTTGCCACAGGAGGGCAACTTTTAATAATTAGCAAGCAGATTTTTAGCTTCAACCACCATGAATTTAAAATTAATATAATTTGGGAGGTTCAGTTTTGCTTGTGGCAGTGAGGTCAAGCTACATATTGAAAGGGAAACTCACTTTAATAACATTTTAATCAGTTCAGAAAATGACAATTTAGTTCAAAATTAACCATTCTCATTTCATTCTCAAAACAAATTGCAGCCATCATTCACTGGCACCAACACTTTTCAATAATCATTCAGCAGGATTGCTGCTTAACTTCATTTCATAGTTCCATTGTATGACATTATGCAATGTATACAACACATTTTTAAACTTGACAACTTGATGCACCTGATTCTTCAAATTCCAGAAAATTAAATCCAAACATTTTTGTCAACACTTTTTTATGTTTGTGTCTGTTTTTTAACTTCAGTTTCTTCCTTCACTGAGGATTCCTTGTTGCATTGACTACTTTGGCCATAGCATATTGGTTGATTATGGCCTTATATGTGATCTTGATTGTGTTTTATCTATATGTACCATAAGGATAATTTAGATAGACAATGTATATAATTATTACTTTGGAATTTTATATCAACAGTTTTTATTTTATTTATTTTTAATCAAAAAACATGTTAAAGTTATAATGCACCACTCCTAGTGCATTATCGTTTTCACTCTCAGATTTCTGCAGGAAACAGAAATCATATGTACATCATATGATTACAACACTATCATACAGTGAATCTGTGCTGCTTTGTATCATACATTAAAGTTTAGAGCAGTTTAATGAAGATAAAATTACATAAATTCCAAATGTTTTGAAACACCAATTTCTTCACCAGTTACAACACATTAATAAGGAAAAGAAAAAACTTTCTAGCTATATACTCAAGACAAAAGAATAAAGAGGTGAAGTACACTCATGCATATTCTTCTAGTTGGTATGCCACTGCCCAATCTACTAGAAGAATTCTTAATTAATTAATTAGGTTTTTTTTGGATGGTGCAGCAAAAGCCTAAGACTTCCTTGTACTGTATGTACTATGGATCACAATATAGCTTTCAGAGGTACAATAGGCTCTCAGAACCAAAGCTAAATTATTGACAGAATATACATTTAATCAGGAGAAAAATAAATAAAAATTCAAAGGTTGTTCACTTGTGAAACCATTACTATTTATCTTATAGAGCTTTATTCACATAAACAATGGTCATAAGTTGTATGTTGTAACTCAGAGTGCTCCAGTAATTTATCATCATTTTTTTCTTATTTATATTGCTTCAATAAGCTGATAATAATTAGTTTAACTAAGCAAAAAAGTTAATCAAGTAGAGAAATTTAAAAGCTTTCAACTTTCTCAGTGTTTAATTATCAGCAGATAATTAAACACTGTGAGTTTGATATTGCATGCATGGGAGGTCAATTAGCATTAGTAGAGGTATATGATGCAAGAAAGCAAGCTTATGCAGCATCAGCCAAAAAAAAAACAAAAAAAAAACCCCCACTTCCAACTTTACCCCTCCGTTCGTTCGAAATACCTGTCTAGCTGAGGCTTAAATTTTTTAGGCTATCAACTTCCACGACAAGGGATGGAAGTCTGTTCCACCAACCAACCACCAGCTGGCTAAAGGCAAATTTCTGCACGTCTATCCTACATTTGTCTTTCCTCAATTTGAATTTATGCCCTCTCAGGTGATTATTCTGAGCAAGAGGAAGAATCCCATCAGCATTGTGCATGCTCAAACCATTCAAGGCTTCATACACCTATCAGATCACCTCGCTGGTGCCTAGTCTCCAGACAATGTAATTTGCAAAACTTAAGCCTTTCTTGGTAAGATTACCCCTTTGTTCCATTCACTAATCTTGTTGCCCTTCTCTGTACTCGTTCCAGCAGCTCTACATCCTTCTTGAAATGAGGCCTCCAGACCTGTATACATTCAAGGTGTGGCCTGACCATTGCCTTATACAGGGGAATAATCACCTCCTTATCCCTGCTAGAAAAATTCCTGTATATCATTGACAAGACACCATGAGCTACTCTTGCAGCCCGTCTGCACTGCTCAGAGAACTTCATATCTGCCTCCACAATTACCCCCAGGTCCTTTTCATTCTCTACCACTGTCAATGTCTGTGGTACTACACTGACAGTGGTCCTTTTCATTCTCTACCACTGTCAGTGTAGTACCACAGAGTTGATACGTTGCTCTGGGGTTGCTGTTTCACATATGACAAACTTTACATTTGTCAATGTTAAACTTCATTTGCCACCTCTCAGCCCATCTGCTCAACCTTTCCAGTTCCTGTTGCAGCAGCATAGTGTCAGTAGTGTCCTTGACAACCCTGCCAACCTTTGTATCGTCTACAAACTTGGACATTAAGCTTGATATACCATCATCAATATCATTTATAAATACAGAAAACAATAATGGACCCAACACTGATCCCTGAGGGACTCCACTAATAACATTAGTACAGGATGAGCAGTGTCCATTGATTACCACTCACTGTCTTCTCCCCCTCAACCACCCCTTTATCCATAGCAGCAATTTGCCTCCAATGCCACACTGCCCCAATTTGTGCAGCAGTATTCCACGTGCAACAGTATCAAAAGCCTTTCTAAGATCCAAGTATATAATATCAAAGTTATTCCCTGCATCTAGTTCTTTTGTGACTGCATCATAGTATCCAATCAAATTGGTCAGGCAAGACTTCCCCTTAACAAAACTATGCTGTCTCCGAGCTATAACTGAAGTCTTGTCTAGATGACCCTGCAGTACTTCTTTAACCAGTGCCTCCGTTAATTTTCCTGGAACAGAAATTAAACTCACAGGTCTATAATTACTTGTATCGGCCTTTGATCCTCCTTT